>NC_087204.1:49392452-49402452 GCF_015104395.2 Macrobrachium nipponense | reverse complement strand
TGTAAATCTTTTCACTCAAACCATTATTAGTTTTTACCAAACCATTGTAACCATTAGTTATTAGTTTTTACCAAACCAAACACTTTACCTTCTTGGTATACCAATTTTCTTTCTGCTGCAGTTTGTTCAAATCTCACCACAATTCACAAAAATAGGCGCCGTTACACACTAATATAATGTTTGTTCAGATTCTACAAAAAGCACTAAATAACACTAAACAAACTCTAAGAAATATCAAATCTGAAATCTAAAAGTTACGAGTGACCATTCAGTAAGTATGAAATCGTTACGTTACTTTGAAATCAAAAGTGCCATGCGATGGAGAGATAGAGAGAGAGAGAGAGAGAGAGAGATAGAGAAGAGATGTAAATGCTTTGAGGATTTAAGCCTGAATGAAATCTTTCAATTCGCACAAGAGCTGGGCAGTGGATCTGGCCCAAAACGTTTTCGGCAAAGAGAAAGATGTCGAATAGTGACGTAACTTTACACGTGGCATTCGACAAAGACATACGCGTATGAGACCAGTATACAGTCATGTTCGTAGTAGCTCAACAAAGACACGTACCTGATCAAGACAGACATCGAGCGATAATTAAGATTGACATGCTTTGATAACAACACGGAGACGATGAAAAGTAATGAAAACCATTCTATCTCGGAATGGACAAAACAAATTACTACGTTATATATTCTTTTATATTATGCAGAATCTGAACACATATTTTGAAAACATCCTAGCTAGGAATCTTGAAAAATGTTGCAAACTCTATACATACAGTCAAAGAGGGATATATGTGTTTTGAAAGAAGTAATATATAATATATATATATATATATATATATATATATATATATATATATATATATATATATATATATATATATTATGTATATATACATCAAAGACTACAGGGGCCAGTGAAAGATTTGTAAATCCTGATCAGAGTCCTCTTTATTGCAAAGCCATGTTCAGACGATTTACAACGGCTTTTTTGTTTTGTTTTGTCATCCTTGTGGTGTCTGTTATAAATAATGAAAATGTATAAACTAGGATGGGATAAAGAAAAAAAGAAGTAAGAATCACAGTCTTATTACGTGCATACTAACAGCTCTCAGCCCAAGTACATGAAAATAAAACCAAAAATTATTTGTGATCTGATATATTTGTTCTATATTCACTTGCCTGCTGTTTTTTCTAGTCCATACATGCTTTTCCTGTTGTTACAACCTGCTCATCACTTTCCATCATCTACACTGCAATACAATGTGCATAACATGGGCATGAAGGGGGTTTAAAACTCTTACATCAGCCTCTATTACTTGCTGCAGACATTTATAGAAAGTGCGAAAATACTAAACAAAACCCATTTTCGACATTATTATAATAAATGTCTGTAGCTTCCTACACACATGGCACGGTGCTGATAGGTGACACATACACGAGCCCTAAAAAATTTATTAAAAAACTACAATCTGAAGATCACAGAAGTTCATATGCAGGTAGTTTTCACAGTGGATGAAGGTCTGCAGCAAATTTCATGTTGGCATTAAAACCAGCGAATGTCTGGGAGATGGCAGCATGGAGAAGCCTAACATAAATAAAAATAATAAGAATGAAGAGGTCAGTATGGCATAGCGAAATGTCGTCCGTCGTCTACAAGGAAGTGAGATGTCTCCGCCCACAGAAGTTAGGCCACACGTCAGCTGACGAATGTAAACAAAACTTCGGTTTTAGGAAACGAACCTATAATTTCTGGACAGTTTGAGTTAAATTTAATTAAAATGAACCAAACTTCGAAGCTCCTGTCACATTTTGAGCATTTTGAAATCGTATAGCAAACTCATAAAGGTTCATCACTATGTGATTTTCGAACGCAAATTAAAACACCTAGAAATACCACGAATTTCTGTGAATCGAATAACTTTTGCATGAAACATTGTGAATAACACAAATGATTGTAACAACGACAGAATTAACTGCTATTGCTACAAAATAGTTTACCATAAAAAGTAGTATTTTCTTTGATTCGTTTTTATGGATTTTCAAAGAAAACAAATATATTTATTTTATGATTAACTATAGTAAAACGGTATTTTGTATACAAATATAAAACCCAACTAAATTATAAATTAAGGAACCTGAAAGGCACCACACTTTATGGTCCTAGAAACGTGAGAGGAGTGGATTTCCATTGTTTCCCCATTATATTTTCATAAAAGACTTTGGAATGATTATGGATTACAAACATTGAAACAATATTATAAAACAATGTCACATATTGTTCACATGTAAATAGGTACATATTAGCAGTGGCGGATCGTCAGCAGGCACTGTGGAACTGCAGCACCCCCTATAGATTTCATAATATATATGCACAAAATTATGAATATATACATGAATATGAGAAATTAGGTATAGATTATCAATATTTCTTTATAAATGATTACCATTCTCTTGTTTTTGTAAAAAAGAACAAAAAAATAATTGAAACAATATGAGGAACTGCTGGTGCTCAGCAGTTCTTATTTTGCTAGTAGGGTGATGATGTAGCCAGCTCGCACTTAAGGGTGATGGGACTGGGCGTAGCACTGCCCTCTCGGCTCTGTTGGAGGGCGAAGGTGTGATTTGAAATTCGTCAATTGCCTAATCTATAAATCCAGTATTAGTGATAGTGATCAAATTAGTGATGATACTGTAATGTAATGTAATGCAGAATAATAAACTCAGTGGTGAGTGAAAAAATTATAACCACAATAATATCATGATACTAAAATTCAAAATAGCTTTCGGCAGCGATTCTGCTGCCTTCCTCAGTGAGAGAGAGAGAGAGCAGAGAGAGAGAGAGATGAGCGAGAGAGAGAAGCGAGAGAGAGAGAAAGAGAGAGGAGCGAGAGAGTATGTGTATGCATGCGTCCGGTCATGGGTATTCTTTAGTCCTATGTTATTTTATTTTACTGTCATACTCAGTTTTGTATCTTAATGTTTTTGTTTTCGAGTTTTTATTCTTTTTAATTATTTTTATTTTTCTACGCTTAGTTTACATAAATTTGATATTTTTATGTAACCTCATATTCTCAATTTTCCGTCAGTCCGTCCGCCAGTCTCTCCGCTGCCGAAAGTTACTGCTTTGAATTTTAGTATTTTAATAATTTTCAGTTTTGATTACAGTTTCAAATTTGAATCAGTCATAGCCCAAGAAAAACAGACAATTAGTAAATTTGAAGAAATGAAGTTTTCGGCATTGTTTATAGTGTCATATATATATTATATATATATATATATTATATATATATATTATATATATATATATATATATATATATATTATATATGTGTGTTGTGTGTGTGTGTGTGTGTGTGTGTGTGTGTACTATATAATGTGTGTTTATGCAGTTAACTTGAGGAAATTAAGTTTTCGGCATGCATGTGTTTATACAATTTATATCAAGGTTGAAAAAAAAAAATTATGTAACAGCACCCTTATGAATGATATGCAGGAGATGCCATTGCATATTTAGGTCCTAATCGACCAATCAGATGAAGTTCCAAATAAGCCTGGATAAAGGTCCGAATGAGCCAGTACAATGGTCCGAATCAGCCAAGGTCCGAATAAGTCTGTTCCCGTTATGGGGGGAACAGGCTTATATAATCGGACCTTCATATGATTGGCCGATTCGGATCTAATATGCATGGCCAGCTCCTGGCTATCATTCATAGGGGTGCTGTTACATATATTTTTTTTTCAATTCCTTGATATAAATTGTATAAACACAATATATATGGCACTATAAACCTATAAACCATGCCGAAAACTTAATTTCCTCAAGTTCTGTTTTTCTTGGACTATGACTGATTACTAATGGATGATTGCCCTAATCAAATTTTGAAACTGTAATCAAAACTGAAAAATTATTAAAATACTAAATTCAAAGCAGTAACTTTCGGCAGCAGAGAGACTGGCGGACGGACTGGCGGAAAATTGAGAATATGAGGTAACATAAAAATATAAAATTTATGTAAACTAAGCGTAAAAAAATAAAAATCATTAAAAAGAATAAAAACTCGAAAACAAAAACATTAAGATGAAAAACTGAGTATATTATATATATTATGAAATCTATACGGGGTACTGCAGTTCCACAGTGCCTGCTTACGAGCCGCCACTGCTAATATGTATTTACATACGTTACATATGTGACATTGTTTTATAATATTCAATGTTTGTAATCCATAATCAATCCAAAGTCTATTATGAAAATATATTGGGGAAGCATTGGGGAAGCAATGGAAATCCACTCCTCTCCTGTTTTTAGGACCATTTATTATGATCATACAATTACAAATTACTCTCATGTAAAAATAAAGCTAAAGATAAAGCACATGTGCACATTTCTTCAGTAGCTGACCAGTTGTAATTTTCCTTTCATTATAGTCCTCCTACAGTTTCATGACACGCCCTTGTAGTTCATTGAGCATACTGTCATCACCAAAGCACCAAAACATTTTGACAATAAATGAAAATATAAAAAATCACAATAATATTTAATCATATTTAGATTTTAACTATTACATGAACAATAAAACGGAAAAACAAAACTTAAAAATTTATGTCTTTGACAATTTCCTCTGACCCGTGTAATAATACACCAGTTTTCGCCGAAAAACAGATGTTTTCAGGTTTCAACGAGCTGAAAAAAGCAATAGACGTCTACGAAGAGTCAAACTTCCAGAAATTGTATGTCCGTAGGTCACGAACGATCGAATCGGCCCTGAAAAGAGCTCCAAAGAGGAGATTCAAAGAAGACTTGAAGTACACAGAAATCGTGCTCTGCTGTATTCATGGTAGTAAGGAAAACTACCAAAGTCGATCCTCTGGTAAACGGCCTAATCAATCGTAAGTAATCATCCAAATCACGTCTATATTAACAGCATGTTTCCCATATTGGACGCACCACTGACTGCTGCGCACTAAGCTTCAAATCTTCTTTGAATCTCCTCTTCGGAGCCCTTTTCAGGGCGATTCGATCGTTCGACACCAACGGATATACAATTTCTGGAAGTGTGACTCTTCGTAAACGTCAATTGCCTTTTCCAGCTTGTTGGAACCTGGAAACATCTTTTTTTCACCGAAAACTGATGTATTATTACACGGTTCACGTTGCTAGGTCGTCATTTTCTTGCTGTCACTTTTATGCCCGAGGCATAAACAAGGGTTCGCATTCACAGCCAGACCAATATCTATCGCAATCAGGTATACGGCTGCCGTACCAATATCCAGTAAAAATTGAATAAAACCCCTTTTAAAGTTATTTTCATAGACCTCCTACTCAAACGGAGCGTACTATTTGCTGAAGTCACTAAAATATGTTTAGTAACCCAAATGAAACTAAAAAAAAAAAAAAAAAAAAAAAAAAAAAAAAAAAAAAAAAAAAAAAAAAAAAGCCTCTTTCAGACTTCAGTGTTAGGTCTAACGTAATAGAGGTGTTTACTGGTCATAATTTTGCCGTACTGTTTGTGATGGCGGTTGTGGGGCAGGTGAGGGGGGCCATTATTATTATTATAAAGGATTAGTTTATCCAGATCTGTGAACCTAATAAAGGCTCTTTTCGAGCTGGTTTGCGTTGGGGAAGTAGGGGGAATGGGGGCGGTATTGTTTGTTACCTTATAAGTCGTAATCTGATTAATTTTTTTTATCGAGTTGCTATTAACGAGTTCTTAAAATCTATAGTTTTATTTCTTTTATATACAAAAAACATTTTTATTATGGCTTACCATTAAATAAAAATATTCATTTTCTTTGAAAATCTGTGAAAACGAATCAAAGAAAAAACTACATTTATGGTAAACCACTTTATCTATGACTCGTTAAAACGAACCAGTATACTTCCGGTCAATTTGGTTCGTTGTATTGGCGTATTTTCTTGTACAATTAACAAAATTATATTTGTGTTATTCACCATGCTTCATGCATCATATTCATATCAAATGCACCATGCAAGAACTGAAATACACACACCTGTACCAAATCAATCTAATACCTTGAATCTAACAATAAACTATGGTATAAAATTCCTTTCACCTAAGAGTTAGTGTGAACCAATTTACAGGCAGAGTACAGATTGAGGGGTTATGAGAGTTCCTGGGGCGGGTTAGGGGGGGGGGGGGGGGGGGGGGGGGGGGGGGTTTAAAAAAAAAAAAAAACGGTGGTTTCATTCCTTCCCAAATGACCACTATAGTAGAAATGCTACCTAGTAATATGACTGCAGATGCCTGATACTCTCCTTAACATCATGAGAGCCTGAGAAAAACAAAGGTTAAAATGGAGAATTAAAAAATCATGATAGCCGGGAAACGGTTAGTATAATCCTAGTCTTCAGGCCTGAACATACAAACCTAGTCCAAACCAGGATAACAGCAGCACAATTTCAACAAACACAACAGCTTAAGCTAAGATTCTATGCTTAAAGTGACACGAAAACAAAATTAATGACACAACTGAAGGAAAAAATCCACCACTCCATATGGACTAACACGTATAGGGATGGGCGTCCTCTGCAATGGAGGGAGCGGGGGTTGTTCCCCCCACCTTTTTATTTTGGGAGAGATAACATAGGCTAGCCTATCTCCCCAAACTTTTCCTCCAAGTTTTATAGATGCTGGAAATGTTAAGTCCCATTTTAGAGACCAGGTGACATCCCTGAGCCGGCATACTATTTACAGATATTTCTTACCTACTTAGCACTTGCCTGCTTTTAGGCTCAAACGGCCTACTTGCTGAAGAGACTTGTGAACGAACTGCAACCAAATACCAAATTAGCTGAAAAAAAGAAAGCTGTGGACATAGGGGTGTTTACTGGTCATAATTTTGGCATGGAGGTTGTGGGAGAGGTTATTGTAAAGGATTAGTTTATTCAGACCTCTGAGCCTTTCGCGCTGGTTTGCAATGGCGGAGGGGTAGGGGGATGGGGGTGGTATTGGTACCTTATAGGTCGTAATCTGATTAAATTTTCTCATAAAAAACTGTCGGAGCAACAAGAAGTTCACTTTAGAAAGTTGGAAACCGACTGTCGGTTACACAGCTATAAAGTGTGGTGCCTTTCAAGTTTCTTAATTTATAATTTATAATTTAGTTTGATTTTATTTTTTTTATACAAAATACCTTTTTATTTTAGTTTATCCTAAAATTAAAAGATTTGTTTTCTTTGAAAATCCATAAAAACGAATCAAAGAAAATACTGCGTTTTCTCGTTTTTAAAGATAGCAGTCAATTTTGTATTTGTGTTATTGACAGAAATTCGTGGTTTTATCTGCATATGCACGCCGTTCGAAAATCGCTTAGGTTTTTTACTCAAGGAGCTTCGTTTCCTAAACCCGAAGTTTTGTTTACATTCGTCAGCTGACGTGTGGCCTAACTTCTGTGGGCGGAGACATCTCACTTCCTTGCAGACGACGGACGACGCATTTTGCATTTCGCATTTCCCAGTCTAATTTTGTTGTTTTTATTTTTATTTATGTTAGGCTTCTACATGCCTTTACGTACTACTCACTCGCTATGCCGTTCATTCTTCTCCCAGTCATTCGCTGGTTTATGCATATTGTTATTCTTTTCATCATTTCTTCATCCACTGTGAAAACTACCTTTATATTTGCTAGAACTGCATGTAGTTGGAAAAATATTCCTTTATTTATTTATTTAAGAGTGATTGGAACTGTAAGATGTTTTCGTTTTCGTTGTGGACACGAGTGCGTAGCAGTGTAGCCAGTTCCTTGTTTTGTTTTTCTTTCACTTCGAGTATGGGAGCCCTGTCCTGAACCTTTCGTCTGCCTTTTTGGACGCCAACCGGTCCACTTTTGGCTATTTTACCAAATTATTAATGCAAATTATTATAGTCGTAATATGACAGATCACTATCATGAAAGAACAGTACCAGACGAGGATTCAAGTAGTTGCCTGCCCAGTCAAACGTGCTTGCAATGCCTACCCTAGACTAATCCTGTTTGAATGAGGAATTATGACTATTTTTGGTAAATGCTTAAACTAACCTAACTTTGTGGCCTATTGTAACCTAGTCCAAAATCAGCCATGTAAACTTTGCTATCCTTAACGATTTCTGAAGAGGCCTAGGCTAGACTATACCCCGTTAAAAGGCACCTTAGGTAGATCTAGGGTACTTATCCGCGGCAGTTTTTCTATGCAGTTTTACCTACTGAACAAGAATTTTCAGTAATATTTATTCGGACAACTCCCAGGGGCCAGTACTAAACACGACGAAATGCATTGGACGCCCCAATCCCTAGTGGATGTCGTATTGGCGGTTACGTTCCTTGCAGTCCGTGTGGACTGCTTCTGTAGAAATGCCAGCCTAATTTTACTTCATTTTAGTGTAAGTTTTTCTCAGAAATCTTTCAGGTAGCCTTATCCATTGACATATATTTTGTACAAACATTTAGTACTGTGGAGTAAATTAATTGATTCCAGGGCTGCTCCACGTTTGATACTTATCCTATAAAAGCAATTCCCATAGTATGTAGTTGATATATTGTTTTGAGGTATATAAAGTTATTTATTTGTATTGGTTTCTGGAAAAATTAATTTAAATAAAATGAATATATTGTTTTGAGGTATATAAAGTTGTTATTTATTTGTATTGGTTTCTGGAAAAAAAAATTAAATAAAATGAATATTTCCAGGGCTAGTCCAGGATTTCTGAAGACTAGATAAATTGACCAGGCCTGGGAGAAATTTGGTATGATGTAATGAGTAATAAAGAAACTTCAGTTGCCTCTCAGTGGGAAGAAATCACCTGGCCTCATCAGTAATAAGACCCATACACACAAGGAATATCATGTAGGTAGGATAGGCCTACCCTAATTCCCAGGCAGCGTAAACATCAGTCTTCATACCCACCTTGTCAACCATTCTCCGACCCCTGGCTCCAGGCAAGAAGACTGACAACAGTGCATATGTATACTAATAGTATTATTATTCTGGTATCTTAAACTTGGTAGGGGAAAAATTCTCCCTTGACACTTCTCACTTATTATTTCTGTGATCTTCAGATTTTAGTTTATTTTATTTTTTAGGGCTCTATGCCATGTGTGTAGGAAGCTACAGACATTTATTATAATAATGTTGAAAATGGGTTTATTTTTCTTACAATATATTTTTTGTTCAGTATTCTCACATTTATTAACTTGTCCTTTTACTATAAGATCTCGCAGCTTCATTAGTATTATTTAGCAATACTAGAGGCTAATGTAAGATATTTTCACTGTAGAGATATTTATTTTTTAAAACCCCCATCATGTCCATGATTGATATGCATAAAAGTTCATTTATGCACATTGTACTGCAGTGTAAATGATGGAAAGTGACGAGCAGGTTGTAACAACAGGAAAAGCAGGCTACTTGAAGCTCCAAGTTGTGCAAGGTTGCCACCCTTTAGAAGTGAAAATATCTGTGAGCAAAACTGAAGGAACTAATTACTGAAATTAAGGTCAATGCATCATGAAGTGAAGCATACGATCAGAAAAAGGAAGGTGGAGCCTGTACAGTTTTGACATATGCAAGGGTAAAAATTGAGAAAAATCATAAAATTTCCTCTTCACCAATAATTTCACCAATTTATCAATGCCTCACACATTTATTTTCCACATTGGCACTCCCTCTAGTGCACTTGATAGGTAAGAGGTGGTTTTTCAAAACATTGATCATAAAAAAATAGGATTGCTTTTATCTTTCTTTAAGCAATTCTTTAGCATACAATACATTGGGGCTTGTGGTTTTTGTCGTCATACTGTGCCTTCCTTAACCTACATTCCATAGGATTTGAGTTTTGTTCCCTTTACAGCCTAACCCAGTGTCAATCATTTTTCCCCGATTCTTTTATCAAGATTCTGAATATTGTATGAGTCTACAAATGCAGCATTAACTATTAGGTGCCAATTGGGTTGGTACCATCTCTTCTTCTTTCTTTTGTAAGGATATGTTGAGCAAAGTT
>NC_087204.1:49369347-49391952 GCF_015104395.2 Macrobrachium nipponense | reverse complement strand
AACTTTGCTCAACATATCCTTACAAAAGAAAGAGGAAGAGATGGTACCAACCCATTTGGCACCTAATAGTTAATGCTGCATTTGTAGACTCAAACATATGTTACAATATTCAGAATCTTGATAAAAGAATATGGGAAAAATTATTGACACTGGGTTAGGCTGTAAAGGGAGCAAAACTCAAAAGGGGTAGATATTCAAATCCTATGCAATGTAGGTTAAGAAAGGCACAGTATGACGACAAAAAACCACAAGCCCCAATGTATGCTATATAAAAGCAATCCTATTTCTTTATGATCAATGTTTTGAAAAACACCTCTTATTCTTTATGATCAATGTTTTGAAAAACCACCTCTTTGCTTTGAGACATCTTACCTATCAAGTGCACTAAAGGCAGTGCCAATGTGGAAAATAAATGTGTGAGGCATTGATAAATTGGTGAAATTATTAAGGAATTTTTATGATTTTTCTCAATTTTTACCCTTGCATATGTCAAAATTGTACAGGCTCAACCTACCTTTTTCAGATAGTATGCTTCAGAAAAATTTTCTTCACTTCGTGATGCATTGACCTTAATTTCAGTAACTTGGTTTGTGCTCCTTAATTTTTGCTCTCAGATATTTTCAAATCTAAAGGGTGGCACAACTTGGAGCTTCAAGTAGCCTGCTTTTCCTGTTGTTACAACCTGCTCGTCACTTTCCATCATCTACACTGCATAAATGAACTTTTATGTACATCAATCATGGACATAATGGGGGTTTTAAAAAATAAATATCTCTACTGTGAAAATATCTTACATTAGCCTCTATTGTTAAATAATACTAATGAAGCTGCGAGATCTTATAGTAAAAGGACAAGTTTATAAGTGAGAGAATACTGAACAAAAAATATATTGTAAGAAAAATAAACCCATTTTCAACATTATTATAATAAATGTCTGTAGCTTCCAACACACAAGGCATAGATGCTAGTAGGTGACACATACACGAGCCCTAAAAAATAAAATAAACTACAATCTGAAGATCACAGAAATAATAAGTGAGAAGTGTCATGGGAGAATTTTTCCCCTACCAAGTCATTAAGATACGAGAATAATATTACTATTAGTATACATATGCACTGTTGTCAGTCTTCTTGCCTGGAGACAGGGGTCGGAGAATGGTACTGTGTCATAGTTGACAAGGTGGGTATGAAGACTGATGTTTACGCTGCCTGGGAATTAGGGTAGGCCTATCCTACCTGCTATTACATGATATTCCTTGTTATTACTGATGAGGCCAGGTGATGTCTTCCCACTGGGAGGCAATTGAAGTGCCGATTTCCATTTTAGGGGTAAGGTACAATTTCTGGTACTCAGCTCGTTTCTTTATTACTCATTACATCATGCCAAATTTCTCCCAGGCCTGGTCTCGGTTAATTTATCTAGTCTTCAGAAATCCTGGACTAGCCCTGGAAATATTCATTTTATTTAATTTTTATTTCCAGAAACCAATACAATAGTTTAAAACAGCAAAATAAGACCTCAACTACATACTATGGGAATTGCTTTTCCTTCATAACAGGATAAGTATCAAACGTGGAGCAGCCCTGGAATCAATTAATTTACAGTAAGGTGTAAATCATTTGATACCCTACTCCACACAGTACTAAATGTTTGTACACAATATATGTCAATGGATTGAGGATTTCTGAGAAAAACTTACACGAAAATGAGGTAAAATTAGGCTGGTATTTCAGAAAGCAGTCCACACGGACTGCAAGGAACGTAACCGCCGATACGGCATCCACTAGGGCGTCCAATGCATTTCGCCGTGTTTAGTACTGGCCCCTGGGAGTTAATTACAGTCGTCCGAATAAATATTACTTAAAATTCTTAAAACTGCATAGAAAAACTGCCGCGGATAAGTGCCTTTTAACAGGGTATAGTCTAGCCTAGGCCTCTTCAGAAATCGTTAAGGATAGCAAAGTTTACATGGCTGATTTTTGACTAGGTTAGCTTAATGAGGTCCTATGTCCTATGTTTAGCATAATTTATATACGTATTTACCAAAAAATAGTCATAATTCCTCATTCAAATAGGATTCGTAGGCATTGCAATCACGTTTGACTGGGCAGGCAACTCTGCACTTGAATCCTCGTCTGCTACTGTTCCAACTAATGAACTAACAGTCATAGTAATACGACTTTAATAATTTGTATTAATAATTTGGTAAAATAGCCAAAAAGTGGACCTGACGTCCTTCTTCCCTTGAAGAATAAAGAGGTCAGTATGGCATAGCGAAATGCAAAATGCGTCGTCTGCAAGGAAAGTGAGATGTCTCCGCCCACAGAAGTTAGGCCACACGTCAGCTGACGAATGTAAACAAAAACTTCGGGTTTGAACTAAATTTAATTAAAAGATGAAATCGTAATACTCATAAAAGGTATCACCAAGCGATTTCGAACGGCGTGAAAAACACCTAGAAATACCACGAATTTCTGTGAATCGATAACTTTGCATGAAGAATAACACAAATACAACGAACAAAATTGACTGCTATCTTTAAAGGTTTACCATAAAACGCAGTATTTTCTTTGATTCGTTTTTATGGATTTTCAAAGGAAACAAATATTTTTATTTTTATGATAAACTATAATAAAAAGGCATTTTGTATAGAAAAAAAAACAAAAAAAAAATAAAACCAAACTAAATTATAAATTAAGAAACTTGAAAGGCACCACACTTTATAGCTTTTGAGAACTCTCATAAAGTGTTTGGTGTGGCTGTGTAACCGACAGTCGGTTTCCAACTTTCTAAAGTGAACTTCTTGTTGCTCCGACAGTTTTTATGAGAATACGCTTGTATTTTGTCGGATCCGATAACAGAAAAATTTAATCAGATTACGACCTATAAGGTAAAAATACCGCCCCCATCCCCCTCCCCCCTCCGCCATCGCAAACCAGCCCGAAAGGCTCAGAGGTCTGAATAAACTAATCCTTTATAATAATAATAATAATAATAATAATAATAATAATAATAATATAATAATAATAATAATAACCTCCCCCACAACCCTCATGGCAAAAAGTACCTAGTACGCCAAAATTATGACCAGTAAACACCCTTATTACTTAGACCTAACACTGAAGTCGGTTCTATGCCCTCAGCTTTTTTTTTTTTTCAGCGAATTAACATTTCCAGCATTTGTGATATTGCTACCTATAAAACTTGGAGGAAAAGTTTGGGGAGACAATTGATAGGCTAGCCTATGTAATCTCTCCCAAAATAAAAAGGTGGTGGGAACAACGTACGTAGTATATATATATATATATATATATATATATATATATATATATATATATATATATATATATATATATATATATATATGTATATATATTTAGATAGATAGATAGTTACACACGCACTCATATATATATTATAATCTTATATATATATATATATATAATAATATAGATATATATTGTATATATAGAATATATATAATATATTATATATAATTATATGATATATATATATATATATAATATATATTATAATAAAATATGTATATATATTTATATATAGATAATTGTACCACTCCAATATTTATATAATATTATTATATATATATTATATATATATTATATTATTATATATATATATGTATATATATATATATATATTATATATATATTATATATATATATAAACATCGAATTGTGCTTCTAAGTAATCAGTAGAAGGATCCACACTAATCTTGTTTATCCAGACAAAATGTATTTGTAAATATTTTCACAAATATATTTCGTCTGGATAAACAAGAATATTACTGTGGATCCTTCTACTGATATGTATGTATGTACCTATTTTGTATATAAATTCAACATTTAGCTGTACCTATTGCAGAGGACGGCCCATCCCTACGTGTTAGTCGGTAGCGGTAGATTTTTTCCGTTCAAAGTTGTGTCATTAATTTTGCTTCCGTTGTCAGTTTAAGCATAGAATCTTAGCTTAGGCTGTTGGGTGTTGTTGAAATTGTGCTGCAGTTGATCTATCCTCGGCTGTTATCCTGGTTTGGACTAAGTTTGTATGTTCAGGCCTGAAGACTAGGATTATACTAACCGTTTCCCGGCTATCATGATTTTTTAATTCTCTATTTTAACCTTTGTTTTTCTCAGGCTCTCATGATGTTAGGGAGAGTGTGCAGAATGAGGGGTCAGGGCATCTGCAGTCATATTTCTACTATAGTGGTCATTTGGGAGGGAATAACCTACCTAAGCCCCCGCCCCCTCCCCCACCCGGAAGTGAACGTTCGTGAGCTTCAAATACGCTGTTCATCTCAGGCTCATGAAGCACTTTTTAGGTGAGTGCTTCACAAACTTCCAACAAACGTTTTTTTTTTCACATACTTAGGAGCGTCAATGATAATGTAACTCGATATACAGTAAATTATGCGTTTTCTCATTGATTTAGACCTGCACATGCATAAATATAGAGATGCACAAAAATCGTAATATTATAGTATACAAAAACATGTATAAACCTCATTTTTACCTCTCGAGGGAACTTAAAGGTTTTTCCATTTCTTAAAAAGACTTCCTTTATTAATTGTTGTTTTAAACATTCGTCCTCATTTGGTGAGCAAACGACAGCATATAGAGTACTGAAATATGTTTATATAAGCCCAAAATGATACAGCAATTATCTGTGATCGAGAAATTTGAACTGTGTGGGAAATGGTTACCAACTACCGCCACCAGATCCAGATGTCTCTGCAGCAGCGTGAACAAATTGGCGGGCCGCAGGAACTGAATTTGTTTGACAAAGTGGCTGAATTGAATTGACATGCAAATGCATGCCAGATGATATACTAGATACCACTACGACGATTTGAGAAAGCAAGGGCAAATAGGTAAGTGATAGCAGCTTATGCCATTATCTTTCACTATCATTTTATAGTATATCCCCATAGCAATATGAGAGAAAAGTACCTAGTCTAAAGGGAATACTACCTAATTCTACATTTTCTTTGGGGAATTGAAATATACCAACGACTCTAGGAAGAGTTGCTTTTGTTGTAAGGGTTTTAATGTGAGCAAACCTTTAGGCTGGACTAAAATTAGCGAGAATGTAGGCTGTACCCTTGTACAGCCTACATTCGCCAAAAATTAGTAAGTAAACCTAGGTATACTAGGCTAGTACTAGCTTAGCTACCTACCTAATTTATGGCGTCCTTCGGCCGTCCCCGGCTAAGTAATTAAGTCAAGGGATGTGAGGGAGAAGCCCCCCACCTTTAAAGGGGATATGGGGGCAAACCCCCCCATCTACTTAATACTTGATTGACGCAGAGGTTAGGTTAGGCTAGTGCACCCAAAACCCCCAATTCCCATAAGGCCCCCAAGCTTGTTGGGTGGTTATAGAATAAAGGGTTACCTACTTCCTATTTTACTGACCAGGGTTTTTATTCATTTTTTTTTCTTTGCATAGATAAACAAATAAAAGGTTGGTAACTTGGTGATTCTTACTTGGCTATTAAGGCTGTGCAAGCTTATAAAAATACTCCTATAGTTAAGACAGAGTGCCATAAATTGGAAGCTCAGGTACCAGAGGACAATTTTCAATTTCCAATAGAAAATTGAGGTGCTGGAGGGTCTGCCCCACTTGAATTTTTTGAAACTATGTTAAAAAATAACATCAGAGAAAGCTGTCTTTCCTTTTAAACAACATAATTTCTGGAAATTGTGCAACCCCATCCGAGACCTTGGTCCCACACGGCCAAAATTCTAAAATTTTAAATTTTCAGCACTGAGTTAAGGAGAATACCAACCTAAGGGTTAAGGGTAAAGAATGTGGAATCCCCTTCTATTTCTTTATGTAGAACTATAGTCTAACTTAGCATTTTGGCTTATTTAACTTAATTTTCGTAAATTTACAATAAATCTGCATTTTAATGATAACATGGGCAATATTGATTAGATTAAGTAATATTAGGTTAGGTTGTATTTATTTATATTAATGGTCAGTGGATCCCGCATTCTTAACCCTTACCAATAGTATATAGATTGCGTAGATACTAGGCTAATCATTAAGTGAGGAAATATCAATTAGCAAAAATAATTTTGTTTAAAGTTGCCTCCGGTCCAAGTAGTGCTTAATTGACACAGAGGTAAGGTTAAGCATTATAGGTTAGCCTACTATGAGATTCAGGGCCTCTGTAACACGGTTTTTTCACAATAACTTTTTATCTATGCATTTCATAAATATAACGTTTATTCAGAATACACATTATATCTACACATAAATTTTGACTGTATTCTGCATTAATTAGGTTGAATAAATTTGCATACTTATAATGTAAAAGTGACTTTTTTTTTTTGAAGAGGCGCCAAACTTACTCAGAGAAAAGGTTTCGAACGCACTCGTTACGTAACTTATGACATCGTTTCTTCCCTCTTTCTCGATGTATGATTGGCTATATGTAACGAAGGCTAGACCTCTGGCAACATGACATAAAAATTTAAATACAAGCAAAGCAGTACACCTTTATGAACTCTGAAACCTCTCCACTGATAATTGTCATAATGAACAAACCAACAAAATATGTTAATGAATACAAAAACGCTTCGATTATTAGTCTAACTCCCAAAATAAGTTTTCTAAGAAATTACAGTCTATTTTATAGGTCACAATCAGATTGACAAGATGTAGGGAATAGTTCGTAATTTTCAAAAACATAGTAGACAAGCTTGATTTGATACTACTATATCAATGTCAAGCAATTTTTATTTATTGGCTATCTACCTATTTACTAAAAAAAAAAAAAAAAAAAATAGCGGGTACCGTATTTTGGTTTTTTTTTTTTTTTTTGGGTTTTAAATCACCAATAATTATTGTCAGGATGATGACTTCATGAGGCTCCACCCACTTTGGCCTCGTTATAATTCAGGATAACACTGAAGGCTATCATGGGCATTGTTGGATTAGAAAATTTAACTTCTGGCTATAAAAACTCATTTCTCGAGTAGTTATAAGAAGTGCTAAATGATCCTCAAGGATTATTACTACTGTTGTGGCACTACTGCTACAGTAGTATTACTACGCTAGCACAGATACCCCACCCACATCTATATATTGTTCCGCCATTCATAAAGTCTTTGTCATGTTTTTTCTGAGCAATAAGCCATGGCCTCCTCAGAAATTAAGTTTAACATTAGATGATAGGTTATTTGATTAAGCTAAGAAATTGTGGCAACTGGGTATGTTATTGCCGATAATTCCAAATCCTGTTAGACGGTGTTTACCTTGCTTACGTAATGAATGTTTTTCGACTTGGCTCGTAATCATTGGCCATGGCGTCGGCTAGATCATTTTTACTCTAAAAATTAAAACTATTGGGTTTAGGTTATTGATAATGCTGACAAAATTTGTGTGTGGTTGTAAAATATACATATGTCAACTTTCAGCTACATCCAATGCTTTGATAAGGAGCAAAGTCCAAAAAACCGTGTTACAGAGGCCCTGAATCTCATAGTAGTATACAAAATGTAGTTTTCTCTCTCTCTCTCTCTCTCTCTACACTAACCTAACCTATAATGCTTAACCTAACCTCTGTGTCTGTAAAGCATTATTTGGATGTTATTTTCATTATTAGACATTTCCTCCCTTACTGACTCTTATCTATGCATTCTATACACTATTCTCCTTAATTCTAGGCATCTACTTTTTTAAAAGCTCATGTGGCTCTAATAGTAAGAATTACCCAAAAGTTTTTTTTATTATTATTTTTATGGAAAAAAGAAAATAAAATAAGGCGTGGAATATTCCCTAGAGTTACCCTTTCCTTGCTGGAGGACCTCTATCATTGAAAGAAAAGTAATGGTTGATGTTAGTGCAATTAGTGTTTGAGGAAGAGATATTCATGCTAAATATTGAGAAAGGGATGGGTTGGTTCTAGTACCAAATAATTTTTTTTTACTCATTGTTAGGTTTTCAATGCTGTGATATATTACCTTTACATTTTATGAAATATGATAAAGCACTGTATTTGTAAAACCAGTGCAAAAAATAAATAAAAAATTCAGACCTGTAATTGTATGGTAGCAGCAAATCAGCGTTGGCTTAAAAACTCGCCTGGGCTATTGCCTTTTGCACGGTTCAGGATAAAATGAATGAGGCATAGCTTTATATTTTTTCTCAGGGTCTGCAAGTTCATTATCTTATCACAGTATAATGGACTGAGTAGTGAGTTACCAGAACAGTTAATTTATTATATCTTGTGAAAATTCATAGCCCTACCCTATATTCATGTATATTATTTTTTGTTTTTCAGTTGTTACTAATAAGATGCAATTAACTTGAATTAAAGATTTGCAAAATCAGTTCAAAAACACTGTAGGGTACAGTAACAAATACAATGCCTAATGTGAGAGAGACAGATAACTACATATATATAACTTTTTCAGGAGGCGACTTGAATTGTTTGTGGAGGCTGAGGCATGGCTGAATTGTGTCATGGCATCTGGTTGAAAAGGTGGAACTGTATCACAGTCAGTTTTTGGCAGCTATTACCACTTCAGTGAAAATTATGAGGAAGAAATCAATGACTCCACAGAGGAAGGGAGATGGAAGTGTGTGCGTCCAAATTATGTTTTATATATATATATATGTATATATATATATATATATATATATATATATATATATATATATATATATATATATATATTATATATATATATATATATATATATATCTATATATATATATATATATATATATATATATATATATATATATATATATCTATATCTATATATATATATCTATATCTATATATATATATATATATTATATATATATATATATATATATATATATATATATATATATATATATATATATATAGTTACGAAGTGCCAAGTATCTGGTTACCTTGCATCAAATATTACCTCACCAAAAGCCAAACCTGAACCCTCATAACACGTTTAAACGACTGAATAAACACTAAAGGCAACAGTGATCCCTTAACACTTACCAATATTGCAGAAAAATCAGACTAAGTTCATTAAAACAGGTGGTGAGGTAATCTTGTAAGTAATAAATTAATCAAAGGGCATCACTCCTTCAACAACTTTCAAACTCTAAGTATTTCCCTGATTTCAGAAGTCTAAGTTACTTTCCTGGTTCTAAGTCACTTCAAGAAAATTGAAGGAAAGCAAATCAATTACCACTCTATGTTTCTACCTAACATAAATATAATCATAATTAAATATATTTATACTGGTGTAAGATAAAGAAAACACTTATAGAAATTTTAAATACAAAAATTTATTATTAAATTCAAAAAATTTATAAAGTGAAATTCACAATATCAGGGAAAATTACTGTTACTAGAAAACAAAGTAAAGTTTAATTAATTCTTGAATCAAAATTAAGTAAAATTAAATCAAAATTAATTTATCACAAAATTCAAAAAAATTAATTCAATCAAAATTCAAAAGTGTTAGGCAATAACTGAAAATTTGAAATTAACTCACAAGTGCTAAACAACAATAAAACTTGAAAAGAATTCTAAGTAAATGCAAATCAATTCACAAGTGTTAAATTTAATTAAATGTGCAATGATAAAGCAATGAAAAATAACTAAGTCAATTGAAATGGTGAATGCAAATGAAAATATAAAACAAAAAGACACACTTCAATAAGAAAAATGAAATAAGTGCACAAACAATGGAACAGACACAAACACACAAAAAATATCAGCAATGTGTAAAAGTGTAAATCTTTTTCATTCAAAATACTGTAACCAACAGTTTTTACCAAACCTTCGTAACAGACAACAGTTCCTATCAATTATTAGTTAAACACAATTCCTATCCGTTATTAGTTAAAACACACTCCCTATCCATTATTAGTTGCAACTAATAAAAATATAACACACTTTACCTTTTTTGGTATACCAACTTCTTCTTTCTCTTGTATATTACACTTTCACAAAAAAACCAGGCGCCGTTACGAAATGTTTGTTCAGATTCCACAAAAGAAATTAAATAAACTAAATAAATTCTAAGAAATATCAAATATACAATTCTCACAAGTTATGAGTGACCAAATTTACGTTACGTTAAAATAATCTCGATGTCGAGTGAGAGAGAGAGAGAGATCTAAACTGCCTCGAGGTCTTAAGATCGAATGAAAAATCTCTTCCTTTATGGAAATGACAGAGCAGATGTCTCAAAACGTTCTAGCACGAAAGCTTCTCGAAAGTTCTGAAATCTGACGCAATCTTACACACATAATGTGCAACATCCACGTGGGACTTGACAAAGATATACACGTACCATACAAGTCTGCTCAACAGATACGTACCCGATTGAAACGGAGGGTAAACGATAATTAAGATTGACATATTTTGATGACCACGTAAAAAGAGTCGAGCTCAATAATCAAACGCGCTGACAGAGCAGGGAAAAGCAAACGGATCTCGCAGACTAATCTTAAAGTGCTGACATAAAAGTTAAACATTTGCAGCTTTGAAAAGACAAGGATCTCTCTCTTTACGTATATATATTCTTTTACAAGACGTTAATTGCGAAATCTGAACAACCACATTTTAAAAACATCCTAATTCTAAGATATCTGGAGAATCTGGAAAAAATGTTACAATCTACAAGACATTTCAAAGAGGGGAAAACATGCATTTTATTTTGAAAGTAGCAATATATCAATATACCTCCCCCCAGAAGATTTTTTTTATCACGGTGTTGAATCCAACGATTTCGCAACGAGATAAATAATCAGCAACTACATTGTTTTGCCACTAATGTGCTGCACTCTTAAGTTATACTGTTGCAGGCACAAAGACCACCTGGTCAGTCTTGATTGTGATTTTCATTTTCTGGATAAAGACAGTGGATTGTGATCAGAAAACAAAAAAACTAATATTTCTTCATTCCTAGGTCTATTCACATACACTTCAAATTTTTTCAATGCGGTGATTAAGGCTAAAGTTTCCTTCTCGATTGTCGAGTATACTTTCTGATGTTTTTTCAATTTTGTAAACATGAAGCATACAGGATGGTAGATATTATTTTTCATCTTCTTGAAGTAGAGCAGCTCCAACACCACAGTCTGACGCATCAACTTGTATCACAAATTTCTTGTCGAAGTCTGGAGCTTGAAGTACTGGTCCTTGAAGTTAAAATGGCTTTTACCTTCTCAAAGGATTCTTGACACTCTGGAGTCCAAATAAACTTAGCTTTGGACTAGTCAAGTCTGTCAAGGGAGCTACTACAGCTGAGAAATTTGGGCAAAAACGACGATAGAAACCAGCCATGCCTAAAAATCTCTGTAGCTGTTTCCTGGTAGTAGGTGGGGTAGCCTTACGGATACCTTCTACATTAGCATTTACTGGAGCAAGAAGGCCTTCCCAACTTCAAACCCAAGATACTGTACAGTTGCCTTTCCAAACTCACTCTTCTCTAAGTTGACTGTTAATCCTGATTCTTGTAGTTTCTTGAAAACTTTCTTCAGAATCTTCAGATGTTCTTCCCACGTTGTAGAGTAAATCACTATGTCATCTAGGTATACACCTATCCTTCTATTGATCCTAGCAGTTGATCCATCACTCGTTGAAATGTGTGGGTGCATTCATCAGACCAAACGGCAGAACAGTATACTGATATAGTCCAAAAGGAGTAATAAAAGCTGACAGCAGCTTCGCATTCTCATCTAAGGGAATTTGATAATATCCTTTCAACAAGTCTATCTTGGAAACAAACTTGGCTTGCCCAATATTATCAAGTAACTGATCTATAAGAGGCAAAGGATAATTATCAGCCACACTGATAGAATTCAGCTTCCTATAATCAGTACACATCCTAAATGAACCTCTGGTTTCTTCACCAACACACATGGAGAACTGAAGTGACTTGAACTGGGTTCTGCTAATCCTTGTTGCAGCAAATACTCAACTTCTTTCTCAAAACATCCTCGATGATACGGTGATAAGCGATAGGCTCTTTGCTTGAAAAGGTTTTCCATCTTCTTGAATCTTGATTTCATGCTTGGTCAGATCAGTACGTCTAGGCACATCTGAAAAAATTTCTGGAAAACTTCTAATTACGTCACTTAAGTCTTCACCTTGTTCAACACTCAGATGTTTCAGTTTATCCTCCAAATTTTCCAAAATTGAAGAATTATTCATCTTGCTTGCAGCTCCTAATTCGTAGCCATCATCGTCTTCTGTAGATAAAGTTGTCGGGTGGTTACTGACACAGTTTCAGTTTAGTTTCTGAGAAATAAGGTTTCAAGAGGTTCACATGTATCTTCCTTTGTCTTTTTCTTCTTTCTGGTGTTTCAATCACATAAGTTCTATCACTTAACTTCTGAATTATCTTGTAAGGACCTTGAAATTTATTAGTGAGGGGAAATCTCTTGACAGGTAAGAACACTAACACTTGTTGACCAATACTAAAACTTCTTAGCTTAGCCTTAGCATCAAATCTCCTTTTCATTTTCTCTTGACTCATTTTCAAGTTTTCTAAAGAGAATTTTCTAATCTCTTTCAACCTCTTCCTTAAGTTCTTCACATACTCTGCTTGGCTTTCTCTTGATTTTCTTCCCAATTTTCTGCAAGAATCTTCACGGTCCTCTCACTTCTCTTCCAAAAATCATCTCATTAGGTGAACATCCCATACTTTCTTGATAAGCATTCCTAACTTCAAACAACATTAATGGTAACCAACATCCCATTCTCTTCCTGACTCAGAACAATACTTTGTCAGCATACTTTTCAATGTCTGGTGGAACCTTTCCAAGGCACCTTGAGTTTCTGGATGATAGGCAGTGGATAACTGTTGTTTCACTCCTAACAAATTCATCACATCCTGGAATAACTTTGAAGTAAAGTTTGTTCCTCTGTCACTTTGTACTATTTCTGGTATTCCAAACTTTGAGAAAAACTCCACAAGTTTTTCAGCAACTATCTTGGCAGATATGTTTCTAACAGGGATTGCTTCTGGATACCTTGTCACTGGACACATTAATGTCAATAAATACTCATTTCCTTTCTTTGTCTTCGGCAATGGTCCAACCATATCTATAATCACTTTGCTAAAGGGTTCTCCTCTAACTTCTATAGGTTGTAGGGGGGCTTTCTTGATGGTTTCATTCGGTTTTCCAGCTATCTGGCAGGTATGACACTCACGACAGAACCTGCTAACATCTCTGTGAAGTCCAGGCCAGAAAAAATATTTCATGATCTTCTCCACAGTCTTCCTGATTCCCATATGTCCAGACTCATGAGCTACTGCAATCACTTGCTTTTCTCAATGGATATGGAATCAAAATTTGATGATATTCGCCCCATTCAGCATCTCCTGGTATATCTGTAGGTCTATACTTCCTCATCAGCAAACCTTCCTTCAGATAGTAACAGTAGGAGTTTGTTGCATCTCTTCTCGATCAACAACTGAAGAACAAATCAGTTAAGGATGCATCCTTCTTCTGCAAGTCCATTAGCTTCTCTTGTCACTTGACCAACTTCAAAGGTTGAATTCTCAATATCTGCTAACTCAGCTACTGTAGTTTCACTACTGTCTTCAGCAACAACCTTCGACTACTCGGAGTCTCTTCAGGAACATCAGGTTCTTCTTCTTCGTCGTCGTCGTCTTCATCTTCTTGGGAAATCTCTCTTGGTCAGCACTATGGGAAACTTCACTTCCCTGGAATAATCTTCTAAGCACAAAGATCCTTCACTTGATACTTCTTGGGTGTGTAAATCCTCAGTTTCTTCACTTACAGTCGTAGTCCTCTTCATACTTCTGGTAGTTACGCAACTAGGAAACAGGTGGGAGGGGGGTTTATTCCTTCTCCAACTCTTCTGTAGGACTAATCCTCAATGGTTGTCTGTCACTACAGGACAAGGAATAAATGGCACACCAACCAACTTCATTCCCCAACAGAACATGTATACCTTCCACAGCTAGTGAGTCCTTTACAGCAAAATCAACATTCCCTGTCACCAATTCACATGACAGTGTAAGCGGCATATAGGAGTTACTTCCTCCCTCCTCTATACCTTCAAAATAACTGAATCTCCTGTGAGACTCTTCTCCAACTGAGGGTGAGAACCACGTACTACGACACTATGGTTACTCCCTGTATCACGTAATATCTTGACTGGTACCTGCATACTTCCTTCTTGAGTTGACAGCATACCCTCATAGATATATGGCTTAAAAGCCTCCACACTGCTTAACCACTCACTGCTTGAGGTAACATTTCCACTGGTTGCTAAACATTCAGCTTGTTTAGTTTCATTCTTCTCTGGAGTCTGATTCTTTCCCACACTGCTCTTCGTAGTTTGTTTCACAACTTGACTAACTGGTTTTGACTGCTGTTGATTTCCGGTAACACTCTTGACTGTAGTGTCCTACTCTTCCACGCTTGAAACAGACAAACATTAGGTTTCTGTAACTGTCTTGAAAACTGGATGAGGATTTCACATTAATTTGCTGAGCTGTATTTCCTTGTGTAACTCTTAGTAGTATCACTGGTCGGTTTCCCATTAAATTTGTTCCTGTTTATTTGATAAGACTTAAAACCTGGGCGTTGTTGACTCTGGTACTTGACATTGTAATTACGTTTTGCTACTGATTATATTGTAATCTTCACTAAGTGTAGCGGCTTTGTCAAGTTTCTTCACTTCTCTCTCTCTTAAATAGGCTCTTATATGTTCAGGAATTCCCTTAAGATACTGTTCAAGAACAAGTAACTCTTCTAACTCATCAAAAGTTTTAACTTTAGCAGCTTCTACCCAACGTTTGAAACACCTTCTCACTTTGTAAGCATAATCTAAGAAGGTTCCCTTCTCATCTTTTCTCAAGTTTCTGAATCTCTCATTGTAGTACTCTGGGAGTCATCTGGTAAACTTGTAGCACACTGTGTTTAAGTACCTTGTAGTCTTTACAACTGATCAGCTGTTAAGGCTAGATAAGCACCACTGTAGCAAAACTGACCATTTATCCTCTGGCCATCCCATACCTGAAGCCACTTTCTCAAAGTGATCAAAAAACTCATCTGGAGCTTCTTCAGTAAACTTAGGGATTAACTTCTGTACTCTCACTACATCAAATACAGGGTCTCCGATTTACCTTGGTTAGGGGTTAGACGGTGTTACAGGTAATGTGGATCTAGCTCTGATTCCATTTCCCTTTCCCTTTATGTCTTGCGATTTCTCTTTCCTCTTCTGCTGCCTTTTTCTTCTTCTCTTTCTCCTCTTTCTGTTTTTCCCTGTCTATTCTTTCTCTTTCAGCTTGCATTCTCTCTCTTTCAGCAAGCATTTTTAGCTTAATCAAATTCTCTTCTGCTTCAATGCGTCTAAGCTCTAACTCTGCATCACTTTTCTCTTTCTTTTCTGCTTGCTTATTTATGAGATCAGCACGTGCTACATTCAACAACTCTTGAGCCAATTCTAATCATCTTACATTCAGTTCTACCAGAGTTTATCAATGATTCCATAGCAATACATCTTATTTGTGCCTTTACCATTACTAGTAGACACATAACCACCACATGCTTCTGCTAAAGCGCTCCACTGTGTCTAGACAGAGTGGTTTCAGACAAAACTTAGACGGAAGGAGCTGCTAAAAATTCCTGAACATTGAACTGAGCCCATTTTCTCTAAGTTATCAATTTACAATCAATACAATAAATGCAAAAAACAAAAAAACTATATGTCACTCTCCTACCAAAATATATTCCTAACACCACCAGTATATTCTAGAGTGATAATGAAATCTGCTTTCCCGGGTCTCTGGGCACCATTAAATAATGTTACGAAGTGCCAAGTATCTGGTTACCTTGCATCAAATATTACCTCACCAAAAGCCAAACACCTGAACCCTCATAACACGTTTTAAAACGACTGAATACACTAAAGGCAACAGTGATCCCTTAACACTTACCAATATTGCAGAAAATCAGACTAAGTTCATTAAAAACAGGTGTGGGAGGTAATCTTGTAGTAATTAAATTAATCAAAGGGCATCACTCCTTCAACAACTTTCAAACTCTAAGTATTTCCCTGATTTCAGAAGTCTAAGTACTTTCCTGGTTCTAAGTCACTTCAAGAAAATTGAAGGAAAGCAAATCAATTACCACTCTATGTTTCTACCTAACATAAATATAATCATAATTAAATATATTTATACTGGTGTAAGATAAAGAAAACACTTATAGAAATTTTAAATACAAAAATTTATTATTAAATTCAAAATTTATAAGTGAAATTCACAATATCAGGGAAAATTACTGTTACTAGAAAACAAAGTAAAGTTTAATTAATTCTTGAATCAAATTAAGTAAAATTAAATCAAAATTAATTTATCACAAAATTCAAAAAAATTAATTCAATCAAAATTCAAAAGTGTTAGGCAATAACTGAAAATTTGAAATTAATTCACAAGTGCTAAAACAACAATAAAACTTGAAAAGAATTCTAAGTAAATGCACAATCAATTCACAAGTGTTAAATTTAATTAAATGTGCAATGATAAAGCAATGAAATAAAAAACTAAAGTCAATTTAAATGGTGAATTGCAAATGAAAATATAAAACAAAAAGACACACTTCAATAAGAAAATGAATAAGTGCACAAACAATGGAACAGACACAAACACAAAAAATATCAGCAATGTGTAAAAGTGTAAATCTTTTTCATTCAAAATACTGTAACCAACAGTTTTTACCAAACCTTCGTAACAGACAACAGTTCCTATCAATTATTAGTTAAACACAATTCCTATCCGTTATTAGTTAAACACACTCCCTATCCATTATTAGTTGCAACTAATAAAAATATAACACACTAATAATATAACACACTTTACCTTTTTTGGTATACCAACTTCTTTCTTTCTCTTGTATATTACACTTTCACAAAAAAAACCAGCGCCGTTACGAAATGTTTTGTTCAGATTCCACAAAAGAAATTAAATAAAACTAAATAAATTCTAAGAAATATCAAATATACAATTCTCACAAGTTATGAGTGACCAAATTTACGTTACGTTAAAATAATCTCGATGTCGAGTGAGAGAGAGAGAGAGATCTAACTGCCTCGAGGTCTTAAGATCGAATGAAAATCTCTTCCTTTATGGAAATGACAGAGCAGATGTCTCAAAACGTTCTAGGCACGAAAGCTTCTCGAAAGTTCTGAAATCTGACGCAATCTTACACACAATGTGCAACATCCACGTGGGGACTGACAAAGATATACACGTACCATACAAGTCTGCTCAACAGATACGTACCCGATTGAAACGGAGGGTAAACGATAATTAAGATTGACATATTTTGATGACTACGTAAAAAGAGTCTAGCTCATTATCAAACGCGCTGACAGAGCAGGGAAGCAAACGGATCTCGCAGACTAATCTTAAAGTGCTGACATAAAAGTTAAACATTTGCAGCTTTGAAAAGACAAGGATCTCTCTCTTTACGTTATATATATATTCTTTTACAAGACGTTAATGCGAAATCTGAACACACATTTTAAAACATCCTATTCTAAGCTATCTAGGAATCTGAAAAAATGTTACACAATCTACAAGACATTTCAAAGAGGGGAAAACATGCATTTTGAAAGTAGCAATATATATATATATATATATATATATATATATATATATATATATATATATAATATATATATTATATATATGTATCTACATATTTGGCATATTTTATAAGGTTTTATTTCATGTATATTTTCAGTGTGTTCATATATCTGTTACCAAAAGAAAAATAGAAATAAAACCAAAACAAATGGTTCATGCGCTTGGTTGTATGTGATATATTTGAATCTTTCATCTTTTGTTTGTATCATTCGAAGTAGTTGCAATCTTCAGTATGGTACAGACAATTTTATGTGTATGTGTGTTTAATAACAATAGCTGTCCATTAGCACAAGTCTCGTGTGTGTATGTATGTATGTACATACATACATTATATATACTTTTTTTACTGTAATTTTTTCATGGAATGAGGTTGTTATTACTGAGGTAAGAATCAATCGAGGCATGTGTAGGTTATTTATATACAAAACAGAGGCCACATTATTTGACTATTTACTTGTACAGTGTTAGTCCTCACTGGAACATGTCAGTGCAAAATAAATGATGAGCAAGATTAAAACTTTCATTCTCCTAATTTATTTATTGTAAGGTATATGAACTTTCATTTTATGGTCTTGAAAATTATATTCAAAGCTATTGCAAGGTTCATGTAAACCTGTAAACACATTTGCAGGGCCTCTATGAGGATTGTTTAATATCCTTACAACATTTGTATATAGCAGTTAAAAGGTAATTATGAGGCATTTATAAAGCCTATTTAAGGTTCTGTACAGGATTTTACAAAGTATGTTAAGAGCAGTTAATAGGTAATTATGAGGCATTTATGAAGCCTATTTAAGGTTCTGTATGGGCTTTTTGAAGGTTTATACCAAGGTATTTTGAAGCTCTTTCAAGGCTTTTATTAAGGTTTATTTCAAGCATCGAAAACGGGTACTTTTTAGGTGTATCAGAAGCACTTTTTAAGTTTGGGGCTTAAAGTTCGCAAGCTAGTAAAGTACGTTCGTCTGATGACCTATGAACATTAATTTTCTGGGGGGCCAGGAACTTTCATAACACCTCAATCTGTACTCTGCCTGTAAATTGGTTCACACTAACTCTTAGGTGAAAGGAATTTCATACCATAGTTTATTGTTAGATTCAAGGTATTAGATTGATTTGGTACAGGTGTGTGTATTTCAGTTCTTGCAATTGTACAAGAAAATACGCCAATACAACGAACCGAATTGACCGGAAGTATACTGTTCGTTTTAACGAGTCATAGATAAAATAGTTTACCATAAATGTAGTTTTTTCTTTGACTCGTTTTCACGAGATTTTTCAAAGAAAATCAATATTTTTATTTATGGTAAGCCATAATAAAAAATGTTTTTTTGTATATAAAAAAAATAAAAACTAGATTTAAAGAACTCGTTAACAGCAACTCGTTAAAAAAAAAAAATTAATCAGATTACGAATTATAAGGGAACAAACAATCCCGCGCCCATTCCCCCCCACTTCCCCAACACAAACCAGCTCGAAAAGAGCCTTTATTAGGTTCACAGATCTGGATAAACTAATCCTTTATAATATAATAACGGCCCCCGCCCGCCACAACCGCCATCACAAACAGTACGGCAAAATTATGACCAGTAAACACCTCTATCACGTTAGATCTAACACCTGAAGTCTGAAAGAGGCTTTTTTTTTTTTTTTTTTTTTGGTTGCTAAACATATTTTAGTCACTTCAGCTCCGTTTTTAGTAGGTAGGTCTATGAAATTAACTATAAAAGGGGTTTTATTCAATTTTTACTGTTACTCATTTCCAGCATCTGTGATATAGCTACCTATAAAACTTGGAGGAAATGTTTTGGGGGGACAATTGATAGGTCATGTTGTTCTCCCTAAAATCAAATGGCAGCCGTATCCCTGATTGCGACAGATATTGGTACGGCTGTGAATTGCGCATGCGCGAACCCTTGTTAACTCCTCGGGCATATCAGCGACAGCAAGAAAATGACGACCTAGCAACATGAACCGCGTAATATGTCAGTTTTCGCTAAAAACAGATGTTTTCAGGTTCCAACAAGCTGAAAAAGGCAATTGACATTTACGAAGAGTCAAACTTCCAGAAACTGTACATCCATAGGTCACGAACGATCGAATCGGCCCTGAAAAGGGCTCCGAAGAGGAGATTCAAAGAAGATTTGAAGCTTAGTGCGCAGCAGTCCAGTGATGCGTCCAATATGGCTGTTAATATAGACGTGATTTGGATGATTACTTACGATTTGATTAGGCCGTTTACCAGAGGATCGACTTTGGTAGTTTTCCTTACTACCATGAATACAGCATAGCACGATTTCTCTGTACTTCAAGTCTTCTTTGAATCTCCTCTTTGGAGCTCTTTTCAGGGCCGATTCGATCGTTCGTGACCTACAGACATACAATTTCTGGAAGTTTGGCTCTTCGTAGACGTCTATTGCTTTTTTTTCAGCTCGTTGAAAACATCTGTTTTTCGGCGAAAACTGGTGTATTATTACACGGTTCAGAGGAAATTCAAAGACATAAATTAGTTTCGTTTTATTTTTCATGTATATAGTTAAAATCTAAATATGATTAAATATTATTGTGATTTTTTATATTTTCATTTATTGTCAAAATGTTTTGGTGCTTTGGTGATGACAGTATGGTCAATGAACTACAAGGGCGTGTCATGAAACTGTAGGAGGACTATAATGAAAGGAAAATAACAACTGGTCAGCTACTGAAGAAATGTGCACATACTATATACTATGCGCTAGTGTAAACCAAGGGGCTATTTCGGGTGAATTGTTAATTTTGAGCTTTATCTTAGCTTTTATTTTTACATGAGAGTAATTTGTAATTGTATGAAATAAATGGTCCTAAAAACAGGAGAGGAGTGGATTTCCATTGCATCCCCAATATATTTTCATAATAGACTTTGGATTGATTATGGATTACAAACATTGAATATTATAAAACAATGTCACATATGTAACGTATGTAAATACATATTAGCAGTGGCGGCTCGTCAGCAGGCACTGTGGAACTGCAGTACCCCGTATAGATTTCATAATCTATATGCACAGATTTCATAATATATATTGACATACTCAGTTTTTCATCTTAATGTTTTTGTTTTCGCGGTTTTTTTTTATTCTTTTTAATGATTTTTATTTTTCTACCTACGCTTAGTTTACATAAATTTTATATTTTTATGTAACCTCATATTTCTCAATTTTTCCGCCAGTCTCTCTGCTGCCGAAAGTTCTGCTTTGAATTTTAGTATTTTAATAATTTTTCAGTTTTGATTACAGTTTCAAAATTTGATTAGGGCAAATCATCCATTAGTTATCAGTCATAGTCCAAGAAAAACAGAACTTGAGGAAATTAAGTTTTCGGCATGGTTTATAGGTTTATAGTGCCATATGTATGTGTTTATACAATTTATATCAAGGAATTGAAAAAAAATTATGTAAAAGCACCCCTATGAATGATAGCCAGGAGCTGCCAATGCATATTAGGTCCGAATCGGCCAATCATATGAAGGTCCGATTATATACCCCACCCCCATAACGGGAACAGACTTATTCGGACCTTGGCTGATTCGGACCATTGTACTGGCTCATTCGGACCTTTGATCCAGGCTTATTTGGAACTTCATCTGATTGGTCGATTAGGACCTAATATGCAATGGCATCTCCTGGCTAGTTCATTCATAAGGGTGCTGTTACATAATTTTTTTTTTCAATTCCTTGATATAAATTGTATAAACACATGCATGGCCGAAACTTAATTTCCTCAAGTTAACTGCATAAACACACATTATATAGTACACACACACACACCACACACACACACACGCACACACACACACACACACACACGCACACACACACACACACGCACACACACACACACACACACACACACACACATATATATATATATATATATATATATATATATATATATATATATATATATATATATATATATATGACACTATAAACAATGCCGAAAACTTCATTTCTTCAAATTTACTAATTGTCTGTTTTCTTCGGGTATGACTGATTCAAATTTGAAACTGTAATCAAAACTGAAAAATTATTATTAAAAATACTAAAATTCAAAGCAGTAACTTTCGGCAGCGGAGAGACTGGCGGACGGACTGACGGAAAATTGAGAATATGAGGTTACATAAAAACATCAAATTTATGTAAACTAAGCGTAGAAAAATTAAAAATATTTAAAAAGAATCAAAAACTCGAAAACAAAAACATTAAGATATAAAACTGAGTATGACAGTAAAATAAAATAACATAGGCCTATACAAAACGAAAGGACTAAAGAACACCCATGACACGGACGCATGCATACACATACTCTCTCTCTCTCTCTCTCTCTCTCTCTCTCTCTCTCACTGAGGAAGGCAGCAGAATCGCTGCCGAAAGCTATTTTGAATTTTAGTATCATGATATTATTGTGGTTATAATTTTTTTCACTCACCACTGAGTTTATTATTCTGCATTACATTACATTACAGTATCATCACTAATTTGATCACTATCACTAATACTGCATATATAGATTAGGCTATTGACGAATTTCAAATCCCACCTTCGCCCTCCAACAGCTAGGCTAACACTGCTGGAGAGGGCAGTGCTCCCAGTCCCATCACCCTTACGATGCGAGCTGGGTACATTATCACCCTACTAGCAAAATAAGAACTGCTGAGCACCAGCAGTTCCTCATATTGTTTCAATTAATTTTTTTTTTTTTTTTACAAAACAAGAGAATGGTAATCATTTATAAAGAAATTTTGATAATCTATACCTAATTTCTCATATTCATGTACATATTCATAATTTTGTGCATATATATTATGAAATCTATAGGGGGTGCTGCAGTTCCACAGTGCCTGCAGTCGAGCCGCCACTGACTATATGTACCTATTTACATGTGACATAATAGTTGTGACATTGTTTT
>NC_087204.1:49316847-49364347 GCF_015104395.2 Macrobrachium nipponense | reverse complement strand
TTAAGCAAGTGGAACAAGTTTCACGAGCGAGCGCTCGCGAACGCAGATCTACTCTTCATAATTGTAACTACAGCGTCCTTTCTATAGAACTAGGATATTTTAGGTTAATCTTTTCCATGTTTGACCAGCCCTAAAATAGACAAAAGATTGACCTCATTGTTACGGTTGAAATACACACTTATAATTGATTTTTTCATTATGTAGAAATAAAAAAAGAAAGTTTTTTTTATTGATTTTTCAAACTTTCTGACAACCTTACTTGTAGTTAAGTGACTTCCGACCTTTAAAACTTCTTCTCAATGTTCTTTATGTATTTGTGAATAAAATACACGCTGTATACACCTTAGCCCCTCAAAATGACATATTCAGTAAACTATGAACCATATAGTTTAGATAAAAATACATCAGGATGACATTCAATCGTCATATTATGCATATTATGTAACATGTGTAGTGCAGGTATGTAAACCTCTTTTATATATATATATATATATATATATATATATATATATATATATATATATATATATATATATATATACATATTATGCATAGGATGTAACATGTATAGTGCAGGTATGTAAACCTCTTTAATATATATACACATATATATATATATATATATATATATATATATATATATATTATATATACACATATATACATATACTTATACATATATATACAAATATATATATATATATATATATATATATATATATATATATATATATTATATATATAAATCAGTTTCCTCTATCAATGGTAGCTTCCCAATTAAAAAAGGAAAGGACGAATTAGTCACCACACCCCACTCACTTGAAACTGTAGAATCGTGGTTGAAAAACTTCCACGTCACTAGACATATCTTATCACCTATCATCTGATGGCTCACCAGCAGTATGTCGAAACCCACTACGTTCACTTAGTCATTCACCTCTGTCAAGGACACAAACTCTTGTCTTGGATGTTGAGACCCTTCTTTTCAGTTCCTTGTTTGCTCCTTCTATCTCCTATCCGTCTTTCTGTAGCTTCATCCCTCTCTCTCTTTCATGCAACCCACCTCCGAGCTGTACGCTTTTTTCACCAGCCCTATCATTATCCAATCTCTCCGCATGACCAGATCATCTCAGCACTGATCTAAATATCCAATAACGTGCTCAGTTTAGCACCCTGTGTATCTTCACATCCTTCATTATTTCAGTTATTCTTAGACCGCTGAAACTTTATGAACATTTCACATCTACTGTCTTTTTTTCTACCATTCATAGTCAACACCCAGATGTCCTTCTATAGAGAGAGATTGCTCCTATCCCTTTATGCATTCCAATCTTGGCTCCCATATACACTCCAAGTCTCCTCTTAATCATATGCCCACATCTTGCTACTTTTTTTCTTTCCTCTGCTCTGACTTACCTAATCTCTCATCATATCATCGTTCACTTATCAACTCCAAATACTTATAAAATCTACAGATTTCCTCTGTGTCTATAATGGTATTTACTTCTCCATCTTCCTGAGTCCAGTTCATCCTCATAACCTTACTAGTCAATGCATTTTCTTTCTATTTTCCCCCTTCAGAATGGTGATTCCTGCAAGCAGTAACACTTCCACACTTCATTCATAACCCATCTTCCTTTTACATATCTTAGCATCTACACCTACTGTCCTTTCTCTGACTTCTCGCTTCACTCCATCCCATAAAAATATTCAAAAGTCATGAAGACAGCACATGCATGATTCAATATTATTATTACACCAAACAAGTCGTTCTCCCACAAACAAGCTCCAAAATATGCTTCACTTTCATTATAAAAACTTATCACTATATACCGCCTTTTCTCACCTCCCCCTTTACGTTGCATCTCTGTCATTCTATCTAAGCGTTCTCAGACACATCGTTTTCCCTTTACTTTCTAACTGCTCATATAACTCTAGAGTATCAAACATTTGGTCCATACACAGCAAAATGGCTGCTGATCACCAGCGCTCACGAGCGAGTGCTTAGTGTGAACGTCTTCAAGAGACAGAAAATTGCATTTAGTTTCCCACCCCCTTTTCATACATTAACATTATCATTTTTATGCATAAAGAAATACCCCAGAGTGCTCTATGAATAAGAAAATATATAGAAGGTATGAATATTCATAAATCAAGATTTTCTGACATTTCCTAACTTCGGTTTACTACCAAATTGTGGGGGTGGGAAGGGGAGTTCATTCTTCGTCAATCTGAAAAGCAAAACAACTGACATCTCTCATAAGAATAATGAATGATTGTTTGGTGGTTTATCTGGTGAAAATGAATTAGAAATGAATGAATGAAACAGAAAAGAATGAATCTGACAACGTTCTAAGCGACGAAGCAAAAAACGAAACGGTTGAGGTGTGGCGTTGAATGCGCCATTCGCTGCTTCAATAATTTCGCAATTTCTCCGTGATTGCAGCGCAATCAGGCGCACCCTCTCGTCATGAAAAACGCCAGAACAGCAGCTGCCAACGCTGTAGTTGTTCACCGGAATTCAAAGAGCGACATCCTGAAATTATGATAAGCACATTTTCTGCTTTTAGAACATATTGTTCTCGTCACCAGATATAGTAACCAGATAAATACATAAGCGAAAACGTTTGTGCGGCTAAACTAACGCAGGGAGGACTGACGTCACCAACACATCATTACGAATATGTTTGTCCGCTTGTCCTGGTCCACTCTTCGCCCCCCGAAAAATTCTAGGGATCTAGTTAAGTCTAAATTCGCCATTACCTGTAGCTTATTTTCAGTTTCTCGCATGTCGGAACTCAGCTGCCAGATTGCGTCTTACCTTTCATCATCCTCCCTCAGGAACTCTGGGAAGCCTTATGTCAGTGTAACAATAATACTAAGTTGTTTGACATGGCTGGCATAAGAGACTGTTAACCAACTTCCTGCTTATAGCTTCACTCCCATCTGAAAAGTCATTTGACGGAGCTGTTACTTCCGTCCATTTCCTTGTCCCCAGTTGGTGGTCCTCAGAGGTAATGGGTTTCTTCCCTCCCCTTTTTAGTTTTCTGTAGAAGAAAACTATTGAGATGGCTTTGTTTATCCGCCCGCACTTGTTCTGTCCGCCCTCAGATCTTAAAAACTACTGAGGCTAGAGGGCTGCAAATTGATATTTTGATCATCCATCCTCCATTCATCAAACATGCCAAAGTCCAGCCCTCTAGCCTCAGTAGTTTATTTATTTATTTATTAAGTTAAAACTAGCCATGATCTTGCATCTGGCAATTATGTAGGACAGGCCACTACCAGACCGTGGTTGAAATGTTCAAGGCCCACGGGTCATACAGCATTATACGCTGAATAGGAAACTCGATTGCGCTGAGAAAACTTTGCGCATTTTCACGTATGTTTACTATAAGTGTGTGTATATATATATATATATATAATATATATATATATATATATATATATATATATATATATATAATGCTTATTTTTTTTGGCTGCTGAATCCACTATTCGCGAATCGTCGTCATTTCTGCCACACCCTCTTCCAAAACTTTTTCTCAACTTTGTTTAATCCTATCCTGTTATTGTGAACCTGGAAAGTGTCTCTGTGTAGCAATAATGAGATGACTTGTAGATGGCATTACATTAATTCGTAAATATGTTTCGGAAATTCAGTTCCAATCATTGTCACCAGGACATAAAACGAAAAAATCCACAATACATCAGTGTAAGACGAAACAGAAACGTGTGATAACATGTTTTACGAATCGATTTTGTATAATATAGATAAGATATTAAAACAAAAAGGACGAATAATGAAACATGAGAGTAAAAGCAAAGGTTAAAATCATCAAATTAATTTTACTTACAAACATAGAATTGTAATATAAGATTTAAAGCAAACATTGAGGGACGTAAAGTCGTTAACGCAGAAGGAAGAAATTAAAACAATAAATGCCTAAAATTACAAAATATTTATACATACATACATATATAGTAATTATGTATAAAGGGGATCAGGGATCAATTGTAAATGTGAAAGATCTCTATTGAAATACAACTTATGAAAAAATGACAAACAAGAGACCATCAGTCGATGGTCCAAGTCATAACTACTACTATTAGGAAATAGAAACCTACCACCACGAACCACTCTCTCTAAAAGAGATAAATCTCTGGCAGAAGCAGAATCCACACTAGAGAACAGTATTCTAGTAAAGGAAGAACAAATGACCTGAAACAGGTTTCATTGATTTTATCACTGTTATGAATATATGAGGCTTTACGAACAATACCTAACTATCGTGTGGCATTTGCTGAAACTTTCATTAGATGTTTCTCAAAAGTTAGATATGAGTAAGAGGTTACACATAGAATAGTTAAAAGTTCAGACTCGTTCAGCAAAGTTCCAATCCACCTGAAGGGGAGGTGGGAAATCTTTACGAGATCTGATGATTTAATAGTGTTTTAGTTTTACTGGAGTTCAGCCTCATACCCTACCGACTACACCAGGTCTCTGATCAGGTCCATCTTCAGATTGAGGTTAGGGGCAGTTCTCTTCTCAAAAGTGGAAAAACTTTACTACACCAGATGTTGCATCCATAGCATACTGAACAATCTTGTTTTCCAGGCCAACAACCATGTCACGTTGTATACACTAAAAATAACAGTGGACCAATAGCACTGCCCTGTGGAACTCCAGACACAATAGGTCTTGGTTCACTAAAGATTCCGTCCACAGCAACTCGCCGCTGCCTATCTGTAAGGAAATCTTGAAGTAATCCTCGTTTCGGTGTATCTGATTTATAAGTCTTATTCAGCCTGCCCATTGTTTGATTTCATTTTCTATTTTAGTCTCTAAACTCCAGCTCCAGAAAAGCTATATTTGATCAGAGATGGGCACAAATACTTTGAAATGTATCTAAATACTAAGTACATTGCTTGGTTATATTTGTATCTAAATACTAAGTACACTACAAGTAAATTGTAATTGTACTTTTGATATCTTTCTTTTATAGGAATTCTATTAGTCTTTATGAAACTATATCATTCCTGTATACCAAAGCCCACTGGATACCGAACCTTGACTGAACACAGAAATTTAAAAAAATTTTCTTATGTAATTATTATCATTGATTATATATATATATAACTATATAGATATATATATATATATATATATATATATATATATATAATATATAGTAGGAATAAAACAGCAAACAGCCATCGTAGCCTTTTAAATTTATTGGCCAAATTTGCGAACGACGACATGTCTCATCATCAGGGCTGTAAAATACAAAGAATAAAAGTTAAAAAGACTCGGTTAAAAATCACAAAATCTAAAAACAAGAAACTTGAATTTAAAACATAAAAATAAGCTAAAACATTATTAAAAAACATTGAAAACCTAATACTGAAAAAAACTTTTTAAAATTATATATATAAAAAGTTATGGTGTTAAAATATATTGTACCTTACTCTATCTGAGCTAAGAACTGAGTGACATTCTCAGTTTTTCAGGAGGACGACGTCAACTTAGGCGACTATATAAGATCGTGGAAGAGTTCTGACTGTTTAGGGAAGGAACAAGCTGTTTAACTATTAAACAGCTTGTTCCTTCCCTAAACAGTCAGAACTCTTCCACGATCTGATATATCGCCTAAGTTGACGTTCGTCCTCCTGAAAACCTGAGAATGTCACTCATAACTTTTTATATATATAATTTTTAAAAAGTTTTTCAGTATTAGGTTTTCAATGTTTTTTAATAATGTTTTAGCTTATTTTTATAAGTTTTTAAATTAAAGTTTCTTGTTTTTAGATTTTGTGATTTTTTTAAACCGAGTCTTTTTTAACTTTTATTCTTTGTATTTTACAGCCCTGATGATGAGACATGTCGTCTCGAAAATTTGGCCAATAAATTTAAAAGGCTTAAAACTACGATGGCTGTTTGCTGTTTTATTCCTACTGAATCTACGGCGTTCTAGATGCCCAATCTTCCAGTATATATATATATATATATATATATATATATATATATAATATATATATATATATATATATATATATACACGCATATCCATATGCATATATATATATAGTATATAGTATACAATCTGGCTCAGAGCATTGTGCAGCTTCCTCTGGGTCCAGGTATACTTGGAGGGACAACTAACAATAAAGTACAAAAATCATTAATTCAAATTCAATTCAGCTGTTAACATCAGTGACTAAAGAGAAACTCTAATACTACTCATATTCTTATTGGCCCTCATAACCACCAGTTGTTCAAACATTTTACCTGACAATAGTCCTCTCCTGGGAGAATGAATAAGTTACCCGAGGAGAATAATAATTCAACTGGCGCTGATGATGGCAGTGTAGTTTTATAGTTAAGAAACATTTTGTTCATTAATGTCTCTCCATGATGTGTGCAAATTTTCAGGAGAGTATTTTGAAAATATTATGTATAAAACTTTCTGAAAGGCAAAAACTTTGGTTTTGAGATTTGTGCATTTAAAGATTTACTTAGAAGTGCATAAACGTATTCCACATTAAAAATTAGAATAAGGCAAGCTTTGATAAGGTACTTAGTATGCAGATATACGAGGGTTATCCCTTGTTGTAGAACTTTTTTTTTTTTTGGGGGGGGTGTGATTTTGCCGAATTTTGGGCCACCAGCCAACTTTATTGTATTAAAAAAGTATCTAAGTATTTATAAGTACTAAGTACACTATAAAAAGTATTTAAATACATATCTAAATATTTGCATGAAAATGTATTTATAAATACAATATCTACATACAAATGTATTTACATACTTATCTAAATAAAATTGTATTTAAATCCTGCCCATCCCTGTATTTGATATCATCGTTAATCATTATCTGCAAGATGACCTTGTCTCCAGCTAGTGTCTTTTCGTCCCTCTGTGCACACTTTCTCATTTCTGCTTTTCTTTTATTTATCCTAAGCCCCATCTTTGTAGCTAAATGGTGCATTCCATTAAGTAGATCCATTAAGTTAGATCGTTACTCCAGTCTAAACGTTTTCTCCAGTGTCTGACCACTTTTTTTTATCACAAAATTCAAAGAAGGGGAAATGGCATAGGTGACATAAAATTCCCATATAGCATCCCACTATACACTATAAATTCACTGATCTAGACCCCATGTGCATTGTGTGTACCAGTTATGTTCAAGAATGCACTTTCAATTAGGTTTACAGATTTATTGGAAATCCATAGTGACGTAAGACCTTCCTTAATATGGACCTAAAGAAGCTTTCAAATTACCTCTTCTAACAAAAGCCACCTGAAGAGGATTTTTCAGTTTCTTATACTGCTGCGCAATGTCTTCAACACGAATATTTGATCTCCCTTTTTTATTAGTTTTTCTGTGAAAGAAAACTAATGTGCCAGCTTTTTTTGTCCATCAACCAACCCCAGATCTCAAAAAACTACTGAGGCTAGAGGGCTGCAAATTGGTATGTTGATCAACCACCCTACAGTCATCAAACATACCAAATTACAGCCCTCTAGCCTCGAAAGATTTTTATGTATTTTAGGTTAAAGTTAGCCATGATCGTGTGTCTAGCAACGTTACAGAACTGGCCACCACCGTGCCGTGGCTGAAAGTTTCATGGGCCGCGACTCATTCAGCATTATACGGAGCACGGAAAACTCCATTGTGCTAAAGAAACTTTGGTGCATTTTTTTTACTTCTTTTATTTAAGGTTAAGGTTAGCCATAATCATGCTTCTGGCAGCACTATACGTAGCAACGACATAGGCCACAGAGTTTTTAGGGCCGTGGCTAAGGCCACCACCAGACAGAAAACTTGATTGCCCCGAAGAAACTTCGGTGCATTTTTTACTTGTTTTTCCTAAACCTGGCTTATTCACCTAAAAGCATTTTATAATTTTTTATTGATCCTGTTGTCGCGAATTTCGCGAGTTAGTGATGTTCGTGGCTCGGATGTTGTGAGCCGATAGCAAGATCCCAGGACAAAACTACTGCTACACGGTGGAGGGGTTGGAAAAAAAAAAAAACAGGATGGTTTTCGAATTTATTACAAAAATAGAATTTGAAACACATCAACAATGCATTTCCAAGCAGAACTAATCACTGCAACAGTGCCTATCGTCGAAACTTAAAACGAAAAACTCGTTCTGGAAGGATTCACGTAGCACGTGTTTATATTACTGAAATTTCCCAAGTGCTTAGAAACCTAAATTTCACGAACCTAAAGAGATCTTCACAAAACACATCCAATTATTACGCATTATGTTTCAGATTTTATTCTAAGAACTAGAAATTAATACAATTACTAAGATTGACTCAAGATTCATAAGGCAGTACTCAGATTTGATTCTCTCATTTTCCGTCAGGGTTCTCGCAGTCAAAGGGTTTTCGCCCGCGCAATTTCTTTTTGTCTCCCTAATCATTACATTGGTTATTTTGGCGATTCTTTGTTACTTACAGGTAATACTCCAATAGCAAAAATTCCTCTTCTTCTCCTGTCATCAGGTTGCGAAATTCTAAACTTATATTAGCACAAGCTATTTTACGAGGATCGGACGAAGCTCCACCTGTTTTTTTGCAATTCTTCTGCTTTCAGCCTTACGTTGCGGAAGGTTTGTCGTTAAAAGGGGATCCTACCTTTTTGGCGACATATACATATATACACACACTCATATATATATATATATATATATATATATATATATATATATATATATATATATATATATATATATACATATATATATATATATATATATATATATATATATATATATATATATATATATATATATATATATATATATATATATATGTATATATATATATGTATATATATATATATATATATATATATATATATATATATATATATATATATATATGTGTGTGTGTGTGTGTGTCTGTGTGTGTGTGTGTGTGTGTGTGTGTAGATAAATAGATAGCAAGGTAGATAGATAGATAGATAGTACAGTATATATAAGAAGATTTGGGGCGAGACTGGTTCTGGTTCGCATGACTATTTTCTTAGTACTCTTTTACTTGTTTCATGTTACTAGTCTGCAGCTGTTTCTTCAGTAGTATTTGACAAAACCGTTTCATGAACCTCAACTAAGCGTTCCCAACGCCTGAACTATTTTACTTTTGTCACCGCTAATTTAAAATAGAAACCGCTCAGCAGTGTTGCCTTAAAGAAAATGTAAATTGCTGAACGGAAACTACATTGAAAGTGAGTACATGGCATTAGGCCTTCTTAAATTTAAAAGATAACATTGGTGTTTGTTGCAGCATGAAGCTAATTGACTGAATTTTGGCTAGTTTTTCAGATGATCATCATATCAGAATATCTTTGGCGATCATATTTTGTATTATGATCTTTGTATGGAAAAGCAAAATAAACAAAAGAAACTGAAGAGTGAGCGGCGGGGTCAACAATAAAGATTATTGACCTAGTTTACTATGTATAAGCTCTTTAAGTGTTAATATGCTAGTGCTATGATTGAATTGTTATTTTGTAGGTTGGCAACATTATAGTGCAATTCTGTTCTGTGGATATGGCAACATTGCTCAACGTTGCGTGATATAAACTTTGCAATAAGGTACTAGTAATGACAAATGTGAAATGGTTGTGCGTGATATTTACATTTTTTATTGTATATGGCTGTAAATGATAATGTACAGTAGTTATTTACTTCCTACGAAATTTTTCTTTCATTACAGATGTAGTGTTTGAAGCATAGAGGGTATATATATATACCTAGAGTTGCGATCTCTATACCAATAATACGTAGTTCGGTGGTCTTCCGCCAGGGTGGCGCTGCAAAGCTTTGCGGCCATCTTTAAAGATCTGGTAACCCTCAAATTGAACAGGGGATTAATGCGACTGAAAATTATTTTTTATTGTTAATGTTTCATGAATTTAGCAAATTTTTAGGGCTTAGTGAGTATGTGTTTAGTGTGTAAGTATTCAGTGAATCTTTACAGAGTGTTTAGGGCTAAGTGAATGTTTAGTGAATCTTTAGGGTTTAGTGAATGTTTAGTGTGTTAGTGTTCAGGGATTGATGAAGGCCTGGTGCATGTCAGTGTTTTCTAAATGTTTAGTGTGTAAGTAGTTAGTGAATGTTTACTGTGTAAGTATTCAGTTTATGTTTTGTGAGTAATTAGGGTTCAGTGAATGTTAGTCTTTAGCGAATGTTTAGTGTGAAAGCATTCAGTGAATGTTTAATGAGTACTTAGGGTTTAGTGAATGATTTGTGAGTGTTTAGAGTCTACTGAGTGTTGGTGTTTCGTGAATGTTTAATGTGTATGTTTAGTGAATGTTTACCGAGTGTTCTGGGTTACAGTAAGTATTTAGTGTTTCATGAATGTTTAGTGAGCATTTAGTCCATAGTGAGTGCCTAGTGAGAGTTGGGTGTTCAATTAGTGTTTAGTGTTATTGAGTGTGAGTGTTTAGCGAGTGTGATTGCATAATAAGTGTGTGTTTAGTGAGTGTATAGTAAGTGTGAGCGTTCAGCGAGTCTAAGTGTGTTGTGAATATTAATGTTTAGTGATTGTGCATTACTGTTTGGTTAGTATTTAGTGACTGTATGCAAAGAAAGTATTGTAATTTACAAGAACGATTTATGCTAGACACTGCTTAGATCCAAGAACAGATGCTTAGACCTTCACCACAATGATTGCAGTTCTTAGGCCAACCTGTGTTTGCAAGGTAATTTTTCTCTGTGAAATAGTAGCAAGACTTATAATAATGATAATAATAATAACAATAATTGTAAAAATAACAATATTAATAGTAATAATAAAAAGATGAAAATGATAAGAGTGTAAAAGATAAAAAATAATAGTAAAAGTATTATTAGTAATTAAATATAGCACTATGAGCTGGACCGAGACCTTTCAATATGGCTGCCCAAGTTCACACACTCGGCGGGGAGGTCGCCACTCCAGTGATTGACGCTCTATGGATCCCCCAGAAGACGTACAAGAAGTGTAAACCCTGTTTCAAGAAATTCTAAATTCTAAATATATATACATTTAGTAATTCCGAATATATATATATAAATTCAGAGTTGGAGCGATACAAGACTTCTCGAAACCGTATTGGTTTGGTGAGAGGTGTGAGAGGTGCCAATGAGCAGAGGGAAGGCACTCATTGCTGGTTAAACAAAACCCCTCTGCAATGATTTGGCCCTGTGATGATACCCCGGCAGTGAGGCATCATTGCCGTCAAAAGCGCACCCTAGAGAGAGAGAGTGAGTGAGAGAGAGAGAGAGTGAAAGCTAAGAACAATTTCAGAGGCAGATGGAGGAGATAGGCTACTTTTGCAGATGGAAGGCGAAATACTTTTGGAGGCGTTAAAAAAAATTCTTGAGAATGCTTAAAGCCCGCCACTAAGGTTCAGTTATGCCTGCGCAGCTATAACTACACTGTTGAACTGTGCAGTTATAAATGAACGTTAGTGTAGACAACCTGTCCAGTTTTCTGGCCTGCGCAGGCGGCCTGGGTAAATAGCTCATCTCAATCGATGAACCTCAAGCCAAACGGCTGCGCATGCGCATTGCAATGTCACTGTGGTGGAGGCAACTTATTTTAATCAGTTCGCTGTCTGTCCACGGACAGATAACATGCTAATCAAGGGCATTGAGCTGGGTATTATTAAAATGAAAAGTGTTTCTACCTAAACTGATAATATTTTGGATTTATTTGTTTTTAATAATTGATACGAAAGTCAGAATAATATATATTTAAAATTTTGCCATTTTTCCCTGGGAAAAATAATAGTCCGGGGGCCAATGGTCCAAATTTCATTTTTCGTTCCAACCACATTGTGTAAAGCTACTACCATTATTATTTGATAGACTAACTCTAAGTACACCATTTGAGACCGGTAGTAGGATTGCAAGTGTGTGTTAGGTTAGAAAAATATTGACTTTTGTAAAGAATGTTTTATTGATTTCCCCAGGCAGTTTTGACTTACTTTCATGATTAAGTCAGTTATTCCAACTCACATGTAAATAAAATTCATACCAAAATGACTTAAAGTAGGCGTACTATAAGATTAGTTAACTCAAAACCTTTCATTTAAACTTGACTTTGGACGTACTACAGGGTTAAAAATTCAAACGCTTCTTTGAAAAAATGTTTTTAAAAAACTTTAAACCTGGTAAGACATAAACGTTGCTGTATTTAATTCAATTATCATGATGTCATGATAGTAGTGACAGAAAAAAATTCCCTTTTGTTGCTGCTTGATTTGTTAAAAAATATTAATGTATAAACCTATTTCCGGGCAGTTCAGAGAGCATACACCCTATTTCATCCAATCTAAGCATCATCCATAAAAAATCGGAAACTAAGTATTGCTTGTCTCACCTAAGCTAAAGGGTAACCTGACTCACAAAAATATTGTTTTTTCTTTATCATCAAGCTGAAATAAGAACATTTATATGTATGTCTTCAATTTGTAATTTGTTCCTCTCTTGTAGTATGAAAAAAAACGTGATTTAATTGGCTGATAAAGATTTTGAAAATTGTGTTTGTACTTGCTGAAGAGGTGAGGTAACAAAAGACATTTCATGAAATTCTGGAGGGACAGTGTTCAGAGATTTGCGTCTGGCAATTGTAGCAGGTTCCAGTCTTTGTGTGTTATTACTTGGGCCTCTGGTAAACAACCATATGAATAACATGAAAAGTCTCTTTCCCATCTAAAGTTTCTTCAAGAATATCAAGATTGTCTTCTGCAAACTGTAAATAACGTCCATCCAACAAAGACTCAGGGATAAAGGTATTATCACTTGCAGAAATCGAGAAATTTGTGACTGCGATATTGATGTTGTGATCCTTTCAACAGTTTCATATCTGATGCTATCACCTGATGCATGAAAGGTAATCAATGAGTTTTTTTAACCTTGTTGCTCGATGCCTAAGGATCCCAGTGCAAATGTGTTTGTGGGTATTATCCCACCACAAACAGTATAAACAACTGTTTGGCATACCTGCAAGATTTTCAGGTGATCTATGTCATTGAATTCAACTATCCTGTCTTTTGATACCTCTGCACAATTTTGGTCATCAGTCATGATCCATTTTATTAACAAGTATAAACTATCAGGGATTCATTGTTCTGCTGTCTCTCTAGTTAGAGTAACATAACCAAAATGCCCAGGGGTTGCTTTCAAGTCGGCTCTGATGTTACTTGCTACATGATGTAAAAAATGTAAGAAACTGCCTTTTGGCTCTAGAGTAGCATTGCCAATCATTTTTGTATCCAGAAGCATATCTGTAACTTTCAGAACTTCAACTACTTGACCTGAAGAGATTGTAGAAAATACTAGGAGAGGTTGATTCATTTACCTCTGCCTGCAAAAGCATACTCTGTGTCCACAAGTTTGTGCAAGCCTCTCTTTGAGCGTGTATGATCTATAAGTGGGTCCTCTATGCCAGCAGATCTCAGTAACTCATGATATTTTGCTAATATATTGTCCATTTGGTAAACATTACCTTGTCGAAATCCATCCTCTAGAAGTTTTACAAGGTCATTGAATGCAGACTTGTAAGGCTTAAATGAATGGACAGGAGAAAAGGTAGTTGGCTGATCTGCTATTCGTCTATCACTTTTGAACTTACAGTCTTTGTGATTATGAGCTTTGCAGGCAATTAAGTCATTTGCCCCTATGCGGCATTTCAGCTCGTAATTTATTGATGCTACAGCCTGTATGGCAATATTCACAACATTGGATTTAACTTGATAAAGTGAATCTCGTCGACGAGTTTGGCAAAAAATGCAATTCTCCCAATTTACCTTTGGCACAATTACAGGTTATAGGTTTTCTTTTTGACACTTCTTGGTTAGTAGTTAGGTTCTGAATCATATTGTAATGAATTAGCTTGTTTACCTCTATTAATAATACTTTGCAAATTGATTGTGTTAGTGAATGCTGAATAGCATGACTTATGCAACTTTGGTTGATGTTCTGTCGTTCATGTATGTAAGGGGGACTGAAGCTTTTGCAAGGTATCAAAGTAAAAACATCATCGTTGTGCCTGGTTCTAATTTCATAGGGAGCCTTAAGTTTTATTGCACCTTGAGAACTACCCTGCGGCTTGGGGGGTCTTACGCTTGTTTTGCACCGATAAAGAAGTCACCTAGCTAAGACGTTTCTCAAAGTGGGAATACGACTCCCTTGCAAACGCTTATGTGTTTTCACTCTCTGTGTGTCTTACGTACTTAAGAATGAAAAAATGGATCACTTAAGGCATGTATCTTTAAATTTAGGAAATCTGAACACAGAAAATAAAACATTTCATACTATGAATACACAAGTTCTGATGTGAATTAATCATATTACTACAATTATAATTGCATTCCAAACTTACATTATAATATATATATATATATATTCAGATTTCCTAAATATATATATATAAAATAATATATATATATATTTAGGAAATCTGAACACAGAAATAAACATTTCATACTATGATACACAAGTTCTGATGTGAATTAATCATATTACTACACAATTATAATTGCATTCCAAACTTACATTATAAGAATATATATATATATATTCTTATAATGTAAGTTTGGAATGCAATTATAATTGTAGTAATATGATTAATTCACATCAGAACTTGTGTATCATAGTATGAAATGTTTATTTCTGTGTTCAGATTTCCTAAATTTAAAGATAACATGCCTTAAGTGATCCATTTTTCATTTTTAAGTACGTAAGACACACAGAGAGTGAAAGCTCATAAGCCGTTTGCAAGGGAGTCGTATTCCCACTTTGAGAACGTCTTAGCTAGGTGACTTCTTTATCGGTGCAAAACAAGGGTAAGACCCCCATAACCCGCAATGTTATCCAGCCCCATTGTAAATGAGATTAAGTAAGCGTATTTTTTCTTATCGCGGTAGGTTCTGTGAATGGAACAAGGGAGCCTTATTCATAGCTATTCCTATAGAGATGACGTAATATGTTTTTGCCTTCAACTATAGACTATACGCTTATGGGTGAGAGAACCATTCATTTTTTTCGCTTTGAGACAGAGCGGCGTGCGTTATAGTCTCTCTCTCTCTCTCTTAAAATCTCTCTCTCTCTCGCTCGGACGCGAGGTTGTTTCAGTAACTTAACGTAACGAGCTGGTCACTCATTTTTATATAATTCTTAGTAATATATGTGTTGTTTGTGGAATCTGAACATAAGTATTATTTTTGTTAAATCTGTGAAGGCGCCCAAGAAAATAGTGAAAAAGTGTAAAATTGTAACAGGCCTTTTGATTGACGCTGCAGCTGTGTATAAGGTATTTTTACAAATGTTGTGAAGTGCACTTCGGGTTTTATCATTTCCTAAACATTTATCTTTTGACGTTTGGTTTCTTTCACATTTTATTTTTATGTTTAGTGTGTGTACTGTCAATGCTTTAATTGTTTTCATATTATGCATTATGTTTTTCTGCATTTGTCTTTATTTGTTTGTTTAATTAGTTTGAATAATATTCTATTGTGTACATTTTGAATCTTACACTTGTGAATTAACTTGCATTTAATTAAATTTAATTTCAAATTTAATTATTGCTTTATGAATTTAATTTAATTAATTGTTTTCTTTGATAAACTTTGATTTAATTTTGGCTTAATAATTAATTAAACTTTTGTTTTCAAGTAATAACAATTTCCCTGAGATTGTGAATTTCACTTATAGATTTTGAATTTAGAAATAAATTTTTGTATTTAAAATTTATATGAGTATTTTACTCCAACCCCAGTATATATTAAGATTGCATTTTATTTTTGTTTAGGTAGAAACATAGAGTGATAATTGTGACGTTTCCCACAAATAAAACAGAATCAGGGAAATACTTAAATTTGAATTTGCACGAGTGATGCCCTTTAATTAAGATTACCTCACATATTTTAATGAACTTAGACTGATTGTTTTCTTGACTGTTCAGTTAGAAAAAAGGGATCACGCTTACCTTTAGAGTATCAGTCGTTTAGTATTTGTGATGAAGGGTCAGATGTCGTCGTAGTGAGGTAAGTAAACAACCAGGTACTTGAATGAACTGTGCCCTAAGTACAAAGGGTGACCCAGACCCAGGAATAAAAGGGTCTCTTGTATTAGCAACGTACAAATTGGGTAAGTGTAGTAACCAGATACTTGGCAATTTGGGTTAACAAATATTAAAGGTGTCCAGACACAGATCTTTGACTATTTATGCACCAAGTATTAATGGTATCCAGAACCAGATACTCTGCGCCATTCGTCACTATATATATATATATATATATATATATATATATATATATATATATATATATATATATATATATCATTAGAAACAATATATACATATATATCGCATATATTATGTATATATATACATATATATGATATATACATATATACAAAATACATACACACACATAAAGATATTATATTACATATAGATATACATATATATATATATCTATATATATATATACTATCATATACTACATTATATACATAATCTATATATACTATATATATATATATACGAATATTATACGGTGCCATGTATTAAATTTATACGGTAATTAGAATGTATATAAAATATGTATAAATATAGATGTATAAATTGTATGAATGTATAAAATAATTATATATATAGATATATAATTATATATTAGAATATAATTTTAATATAATATATATATTATATATTAGTTATATAATATAGTATAATTTATGTATGAATATATATATATATATATATATATATATATCTATGTACTGTATGTATGTATGTATAGTATATATATATATATATATATATATATATATATATATATATATATATATATATATATATATGAGAAGTATTATTTTTCCTTTCTTATTTGTCCCAGATATATTTACAGATAAGTTTGTAATAAGCATAACAGCATTTATGTATCAGTATAGCTATAACTCATTAAATCATATAGGAAATAATTTTATAATATATCAACAGACTGATGTACATTAATCATATCACCGTCATATTCTGATGTCTAATCTTTTTAATATTGTATTTGAATGAGAAATTGCTTTAAAAGTGAAAAGATATTGCAATTTGCATATGATAAATTTACATGAATGCGCCATGAAGAAATTGCTGCTGAAAATGTAGATGTGGAATCCGCATCGGCATACAAACTTGGATAGCTGACGAAAATTCCGCACTTCGGCAACACTGATACCGAGGTGGAGGATCTTGTTTCCACCAAGGTTTCCACTTTCCCGGGTGACGTCACGCCGTGCCTCTAGTCTAGCACGTCATCCATTCATTAAAAAAGACATGACTGATGTCCCATCAGACGTGAATGCATTATAGTTTGGAGGGGACGTAATAAATATGTATAATTTAGTTAAAATAAATCCAAAAGTGCTTAGAAATCTTCGCATTATTTGGAAATGCCATTAGCACGGAACAGCAGACATGCCGTCCCCTTTAGCACTGTCATGCATTGAAGACATGACTAAAGCTCGTCAGATATGAATGCATTATAATAGTTTGAAGGGACGTAATAAATATGTGTCACTTCGTAAAATAAATCCAAAGTGCGTAGAGCACTTCGTATTATTTGGAAATGCAATTCGTACGGACTACTATTTTAGAAATTGTTTGAAAAAATGTCATGTATACAGATTTTTTTTTGAGTTTTTTTTTTTTTTTTTTTTTTAGCTTATGGTTTACCTATACGTATAAAAAAAAATAAAAAAAAAAGTCAGTTAGTATCAGTTAACGTTCGTAGGGGATATAACGAATTTGTTTCATTTATTGGCTAATGAAAGGTGCATCAAGTGTACTTATTCTTTGGGAAAAGCACTTATATAATTGCCCATACCATAGATATACAGAGAGAGATCTATGGTTCATACCATCACGCCGGCTCTTTATCCCAAATAAAGGGCGGTGGAGGCGGGGGCTTGGGCTTGTAGGGGGGGAGGAGATTGGTTGGGAATATTATAAGTCATCCAGAATCATATAAATGTATAATTATTTACTCCTGTCAAGGATCATAAGTTTTTTTTTAATTCTACAAAGAATGTACCCAGGCGACCTTGGCCACTTAGTGCAAGCAATGAATCTGTATTGTGATGTAACTGTTGTATTTATTTATTCCATTATAGTAGTTAAAAAATGAAACCTTTTATCCTCCGGCGAAGCACAATCAGCAAGTATATATAAAAAAAGCCACGAAACAAGAAAAATACTTCTCTCTCTCTCTCTCTCTCTCTCTCTCTCTCTCTCTCTCTCTCTCTCTCTCTTAATATCTGAATACCTTTGCAAGGACAGATGAGGTCTGAAAGGTAAGCACTAGACCAACTTAGCATTTTAGTAAGCCGTGCTTTACCCATTACTTGTGTTTTCATTTATATTACTTTCGTAAACTCTGTAAAATCGTCTGATATAGACTCAAATACTTTTATTTAATGTTATCCTTAGGTGTCATTATCGAAGGCAGTAGGATAAAAGCTGCATGGGGGAAGTGGAGAAAGATAGCTAGAGTAGTATGTGATAAGAAAATGCCAATCAAGCTAAAAGTCAATATATATAACACTGCAATAAGACCAGCGTTAAAGTATGGAGCAGAAACATGGGCTCTAAGAAGAAAAGAGGAAGTAAAGATTCAGAGAACAGATGAGAATGCTGAGTGGATTATGGGAGTATTGCTGTTGAGAGAATGGGAAATGATGAAATAAGACAAAGGGAAGACTTAGTAAAGATTACAGAAGTGATAAAAGAGTCACGATTGAGATGGTATGGCAGTGGTGGATCTAAAAATCTCTCATGTATATATATATATGTATATTATATATATAATATATACTATATATATCTATATATATATAATGATTATATATATTATACGGTTTTTTATTGCCTCGTCTTCCCAGTATAATTCATTTTTTATTATTTGCTAGAAGAGCAGCCATTTTACCACCACCTTTAAAGCATTGGGGAGATGGCATGTCAGTCTGGGGGTGGGGGGGAAAATAATCCGTTAACGACTAGACCTAGTGTATAGGGTAAGAAGGGCAGGTTACAGGGGTTATAATAGGCTTCTTGGTGGGCTTTAGGTACTCCTAGCTTCAGACCTCTTTTACCACAAAACTGCTGACTGTGTTTTTGCATCTTTCCAGACAATGCTGTAGCAGTATGTGATCCAGGCCACTTGGAAATGCCTGATTCGCCCTCAGTCTACGCCAGCTTCTGTTATTCAGGAGATGTGCTCGCCTCTGACTTGAAGTCCAAGATTAAGTCTTCATTGAACATTTCATTTAAGCACTAGAGTTCCTCCTCTTGTGTGTGATTAAAGATAAACACCCTCCATAGTGATTAGCTGAGATATTATGCAAGAAGTCTTTAGTTTATGTTGTGTGTAATTTGGGAATTCATTTCCAGATTGCTGAGTCCATGCTCCGTCTCCTGGACACGTGGCGGGCCTCGCCCACCCGTCCCGGGACACATGGTGGGCCTCACCCACCTGTCCCGGGACACGTGGCGGGCCTCGCCCGTCCGTCCCAGGACACGTGGTCGGCCCCGCCCACACGTCCCAGGACACGTGGCAGTCCCAACCACCCGTCCCGGGACACGTGGCAGTCCCCACCCACCGTCCCAGGACATGTGGCAGTCCCCACCCCACCCGTCCCAGGACACGTGGCAGTCCCTACCCACCCGTCCCCGGGACACGTGGCGGGCCCCTCCCGCCCGTCCCAGGACATGTGGTGAGCCCCGCCCCGCCCATCCCGGGACGCGTGGCGGGCCACACAGCCCGTCCCAAGGCACGTGGCAGGCCTCACCAGCCCGTCCCGGGACATGTGGCTGGCCACGCCCGCCCATCCCGGGACACGTGGCGGGCCCCTCCCACCCGTTCCTGGACATGTGGTGAGCCCCACCCGCTCATCACGAGACACATGGCGGGCCACGCCCGCCTGCAGGACACGTGGCAGGCCACGCCCGCCTGCAGGACAACGTGGCAGGCCGCACGCCCGCTGTCCCGAGACACGTGCCGGGCCTCGCCCGCCCATCTCGGGACACGTGGTGGGGCCCGCCCACCCGCCCCTGGGACACGTGGGCAGTCCCTGCCCGCCTGTCCCAGGACGCGTGGTTTGGGAGCCCCACCCACCCGTCCCAGGACACGTGGCAAGCCTCACCCGCCCATCCCGGGACACGTGGTGGGCGCCGCCCACCCGTCCCAGGACACGTGGCGGGCCCCTCCCAGGACATGTGTTGAGCCCCGTCTGCCATCCGGTGACACGTAGCGTGCCCCGCACAACCGTCCCAGTACACGTGGGCGGGCCCTGCCCGCCCATCCCGGGACACGTGACGGGCCCCGCCCGCCCGTCCGGGAGCCCGTGGCGAACCCCACCCACCGTCCCAAGACATGTGGGCGGCGCCCGCCTGTCCCAGGACACATGGCGGGTCTCGCCCGCCTGTCCCGTCATAGACGACACCTTTTCTTAGTCTTAGAACCAGAATATGCCACTGACTCCTTCCAATCCTTTCAGTTCTCCTGGGGCTTCTCTAAATCCTTTCAGTTCTCCGGGGGCTGGGCTTCTCTGAATCCTTTCGGTTCTCCTGGGGCTTCTCTGAATCCTATACTTCTTCTCCTGGCACTCCACCAATCCTGTTATTTTCCTCACACTTTCTTCAATCCTCCCATCTTCCTTTCCCTTTCAGGAATCAATAAAACTCTTAAGAAAACATTTTAGCATATTTATTTCCCTGCAACTTCAACTTCCTTCAAGGATCAACAAAGCAAACTTATTACAAATAAACATTAAACTTTCCATACAACAAACATTGACCTCAAATTTTTCACATCTCATCCGTCTTTGTGAGGCCAGCGCCATTCCTTAAAGATCGCACCATTCCTTAAAGATCGCGCCATTCCTTGAAGACAAACAGCTGCTCCTTCAGTTTCCAGTTGTCTTTCTCCAGGCGTCTGTTTTACCCTGCAGGTTTCTTCAGGTTGTAAACCAATTTTCTCGTTAGCTCCTCGGAAACTGTCCAACCTCATCTTCCAGCTTTTCGTTCCGTTCGCCCTGGACACCGGTCTTCTTCTCCAGCCACGATTCCCATTCTCTAGAAGGCATGTCAGCTCCTTCCTCTTGAGTTTCGCAGCCTCAACTTCACACTGGAGTCCACACTTTTCCTTCCTGAGGCCTTCCACTTCCTTCTGCTTTTTAACTGCGGGTCTTTCTCCTTCTGTCGTACGAGTTCCTCTTGCCCCTCAACCTGGCTGTTTGCCTCTGCCAACCGCACTGTTAGTTCACTTATCCTCTCACACAGGGCATCGTTTCTCTCCCCAATTTCCTTTGTCTTTTCCATCACCTGCTGATTTTCATCTGTGATCTTGAGGATCTTGTCTTCCAGCTGCCGATTTTCCCTCTTTTCTTGGTCGTTCTCCCTATTCAGGAACAACGTGTCAGCTTCGAGCGAGTATGCCCTTTCTTGCCAGGCCTGCTGTTGCAACACCTCCTGAGTGATCTGGATCAACATTCCGCCGCCTTCTGAATCTCTTCATTGTCCAAGTTTACCTGCTGCTCTCTCTGGCACCGGATGGTGCCTCGCCAAGCCACAATTCTCTCCTTCAGTTCCTCCTTCTCCTTGGGCTGTTCAACTCCATCAACAGTAGTCAGGAAGAACCCCACCAGTGAATAGGCAGCCATAATAAACAAGATTTCCTGCGTTAGACTTCTCTCCGTATTTCGAACAATATCTGGACATACCCAGTTCACATACTCTCCTCTCATTCTCTCTCGATTTTTCGTTGATTTTCCTCGAGAGATATTTCGATTTATCAAAATATAGCAGGAAATATTCAGAACATTTTTTTTTTAACTCTGCATTGTCTCTTGGTGTTATAAATTGGAGATTTTCCTTTATTTTACCTTTTTGTCCTTAAGAAAAAACATACCACCTACAGGCGGGCAATTGCAACTAGGGGGGGAAAATGGCCATTTTTTCTAAGGCAAGTTTCATTTTTATTGAATTTTACTGGATAACTAATTAATTAGATACAATTCTAAACGAATTAGCTGAAACTTCAAGAGAAATATTATATATATATATATACAAATAATATATATATATATTATATATATATATATATATATATTATATATTATAAATCTAGATATATGGGAATATACATATATATATATATTATATAATATTATTAATATATATAATATAATTATTATATATATATATATATATATATATGTTATTATATTTATTATATATATATATATAATATATATATATATAATATAATAATAATTAGATATATATATATATATGTATAAATCAATATTATATATATATATATATATATATATATAAAATATCTATATATATATATATATATATATGGTGTGTATATACATATATATATTATATATATATATATATATAATATATATTATATATATATATATGTATATATATATATATATATATATATATATATTATATATATATATATATATATATATAATATATATATATATATATACATATATATATATATATATATATATATATAGTATATATATATATATTAATATATATATATATATATGATATATATATTGTATATATTATATATATGAATAGATACATTTATTAAATTTACAAGATCTGTAAATATAAACCCATGACCTGAGGTCATGGCATAAGGAGGGTTCTACGTGACCAAAGCAGACCTAGATTACGCTATGCGCTGTCTGCAGTAGCCTGATCTAGCTCAGAGCTTTGTCAACATTTTATGTTTATGATAACTTTGCACAACAACTTCCATGGGAAGCGGTTGACCTGTTTAACCTACGCCGGAAACTTGTAACTTCCGAGCCGGCGGACTACGTATGTTTTTTTATATGAATTGCTGAGATAGCTAATGTTCCGCTATCGACGCGATGCTTTAGAATGGCAGTTCCACGCCAACCATCAAACATATCGGTCTTCCGACCGAGCTGCATCTCCTAGTATGGAGTTACAGAATAAAGTTGTTATCTTTGTTCAACTTATCTGTTTGAATCATCTCCTTTAGTTAAGAAGAACCACTCTACTAAGAATCCAAGGAGATGGGAGGAACCAGAAATACTTACAAATGACAGTCGTAAAGGAGACACAAAAAAAAAGTCTATCGTCAAGCGATAAGATTTACATGTGGTGGCAGCGTATAACGAAGAATATAAGTAACAAGACCATATCAGCCGACCGAAGGCTACAAGAAACTAACTTCCACCCTTCAACATCAAACTAAACAGAGGAAACGGATCTTCAATCAACGCAACAGTTTATGAAGACGCAGATATGTCCTTCATCGAGAAGAATACAAGCATTAACACCGACGTTTGAGCAACTGTTGTCACTTATCTTCGAGAATCTACACCGGACGAGAGCAGCATCGAACATCAATGGAAAGAAGAAAACAAACAGGAAACATCACCCGATCACGAGCAAGGACGCAGAGAGCACAGCTGGAGGCAGTAGTGCAAGGACGGAGGCTGTGACGTCATCAATCTTGGACTTCTCCACGCATCGTGCACCGAGAGAAGACCGTGACGTCATCACGACTTCCGACGCGAGACTTAGACAGGAACTGAGACGTCATCCATGTCAACAATCCTTCGCAATATAATCTGGAGCTAAAGTACCATTTTTATCTATTCAGGTCTTTTCCTCAGTGAAGTGTTGTTCATCGGGAGTCGATCATCCAGTATTCTGGGGTGGGGGTGAGTTGTTCGCCATATTAATCTTCCTTCATTACAGGATCAATCTTCACTACGAGTTCTCACCCGCAGACTAATTTTTTTTCTCTTCTCTGCTGTTGTTAATCGTTTCTTGCAGGAATTCTCCGTATAATATTTTATCATATTATCTGTATTTTTGTATCTTTTGGGGAATTTTCCTATTATTATAACACACTTCTACAGCTACATTGCATATGCGTTTACGTAGTGGTCGAGTGTACTCTTATAGATATTTTGATAGGATTGCAAGGGAATAGAAGTGATAAGAAAAAAGTGAAAGTCGAAATGGCAACTATTCCGACTGGCACCCAATGTGGTGACTCTCGTTAGCGCAGAGGTCAGCGATTGTCCCTTTTCAAGGTCGGGTCAATGGGTTCCTGCTCAAAATGTTGAGGCATGGATCTCATCTGTAGACGCTCATTTAAATGCAAAAAGCATCACAGACCCAGCAGTACAATTACAGGAGGCCAAAGAGCTTCATTGACTTTGCAAAAAGGTGACGCAAGTGCGTATCTAAGGGGGGTTTCTTTCCAAGAGGCGCTTACATGGGACGAGTTTAAAATCAGATTACGTGCCGTGTATGGGGGTGAAGAGGCTTTAGATGTAGTATTGGCATTGAGAAATATCCTTAACCAAGCCTCCATGACTCAGCTTAATGTTGTGGAGCGGGCGGCGCTAATTGCGACCGGCTAAATGAATATCGGGATAGTTTAAGTAACTCCGGATGGGTTGCGGGTGATAAAATCAAAGTGAAAGATTTTATCCGTTTGATCTACCTACGTCTATCACTGCAATGTTGCCTGAAGCGTTAGTACGGTGTTTTGATAAAAAATTGCAGCCCGACAGTACGGAATTAGATGTGTATAAACAAATAAAAAAACACATGTCTAAATGTACCGACCTAGATCCTTCGCTCATTCAAGTTTTTGCAAAAAATGAGAACAAGCCACAACAAGTAAATGTGGTACATAATAATAATCAAGTTGCAGGGATGGTTTGTTATAACTGTAAACGACCAGGTCACATGATTTCAGACTGTCGGACGCGTTTTTTGTTCAATACACAATAGTTCAACTCATTCATATAACCGTTGCTACTCGAGGATCAACAGCAGAATGCTACAACACGCAACCAGTTGCCAGTGCAAATAAAAGAAGGGTCCTCAGTACTATAAGAAGAAACAACCAAACGGAAATTCTGCACAAGCAGAAACAAACAAACAAAATCGTGCTTCAGGTACCTCTGTTCCTGGGCCGTCTAGCCAGAACTTGCAAGGGCAAGCGAATTTTCAAGGTGTGATAAACAAAACAAATACCACGTAGTTCACTCCAAGGGGGGAGAGGGCGATGTTGGGTCATCAATATCAACATCTTTTGTATCAAATAATCAGTTTAATCATTTATCAGATCATTGTGAGGCAATTGATTTTCCTATGAAACACACGGCCGAATCAAAAAAATCTGTGCAGGTTCCCATAGATTTGCAACAAATTCATGCAATTATTAGTCAAGACGAGTTGCGACCAACCTTACATGCAGTAAATTTGGACCATAAGTCATTCACTTTGTTCTTTGATTCTGGTAGTCCACGTAATATCATGGATTTAAGGACTCATCATTTACTCTTTTCAAATTTCCCTATAGAAAAGTCGGAATAAGACTCTCAGGCATAGGGAATAATGAATTAAATGTTGTGGCGTAACTCATGTACAGTACAAGGTCGGTAAGCGCACGTTTGCTGATACCTTTGTCGTTGTACAAAACATTAATATGTATCCCGCAGTAATTATCGGATACCCGTCTATGGGCACTCAAAATATTATCTTAGCACCTGCAAAACACGGCGTATATATCAAAGGGAAAATTCTATAGGTCTTCTAATACCCTAAAATCAGTTTTAGATAATAGACAGACAGAGTTGTCACTTACATTACGGAACCAATCACCTGTCTCATGAACCAAGAAATAATACAGGCAACCCAAACAGAACTCTCGCTCACCCGTAATATCAGCTTGCACGCAAACTCTCGAGCCTAACGGTAACTTCAAAGTATATTAGTGCGTGTAAAGAGAACCTTGCCAGGATCTGAAACATTAATCCTTTCCGAAACTCTGAAAACACACGGATTATCCGTCACACAAGCCATTTATACAGTCGGCTCACAACAACAATGTAACATCGAAGTCTGTAATCATTTGAATACCACTTTAGTAATCCACAAAAATCAACATATCTTGGATGCCGAAGTTTATAAAAACATCGCATCTTACCGTAGCTGAGATAAATCACGCTCAATCAGTTGCGGATGAACCCCTTTTGCAATCTATAAAGAACAAAATCAATAAGGACATTCAAGAAGAAGAAATTCAGCAGAAATTCTTGAATCTTTTAACTAAATATCATGATGTTTTTTCCACTACGGATGGAACCTTAGGAAAAACGGATGTCATCGAGCATCAAAATAAGGCTCAAGGACAAACAGAAAGTAATTTATGTACCTTCGTACCGACTTTCTATGAAATTTCAGAATGAGATAACAGAGGAAGTAGGTAAAATGTTAAAAGAAGGAGTCATTAGGAAATCAAACAGCCCTTATAATTTTCCGTTAATAGTAGTACCGAAAAAAGATCGAACTTGGCGGATATGCGTAGATTTTCGTCGTTTAAATGAAGAAACAATCCCTGACAGATTCCCAGTACCATGTACCGATGATATCCTATCCTTACTAGGTCAGAATAAATATTTCACAAGCCTAGACTTACTAAAAGGATTTCATCAGATTCCGTTGGAACAAGAGAGTATCCCATACACTGCCTTCAGCACAGCCAGGGGACATTATGAATTTTGCGTATGCCTTTTGGTTTACGTTGTGCTCCTATAACTTTTACTCGTATGGATAAACATCGTGTTTGGAGTACTTGTTAGGAGATATCCTACATGCCTACATGGACGACCTAGTAATCTTTCCAACACATTAGAAGAACATTTACTTAAATTGGAGTTAGTGCTACAAAGATTAAGGCAGCATAATTTAAGGTAAAGATAAGTAAGTGTGAATTTTTTAAAACAGAACTAGTCTATCTAGGTTTCACGTTTCTAGTGAAGGTCTTAAAGTCGTCCATGATAAGGTGTCGGCTATCCGTAACTTTCCGATACCTACTAACGTCAATGGGAATACAGCAATTTTTAGGATGTAGCGGCTACTATCGCCGCTTCATAAGCAACTACTCAATCATAGCCGCTCCCCTAACCGATCTTATAAAAAAGGGCGTAGATTTCGTATGGTCTGAAATGCATCAACAGGCGTTCGATAAATTGAAAGATGAACTGTGTAGTTCTCCTATCTTGAAATTTCCTGACTTCGGTAAGGAATTTTTCATAGCAACAGACGCCTCAGACCTAGGAGTAGGTGGGGTATTGCTTCAACAATATGATAAACAGTTTTTCCCTATAGCTTTTTATTCACGTAAACTGAGACCTTCCGAAAGTAAATACGCAGTAATAGACAAGGAAGGGCTCGCTATTGTTAATCACTCGTGCATTTTAAATTCATAATATACGGTTATCCCGTCAAGGTTCTCACTGATCATAAGCCCCTAACCGACTTCTTTAAAGGCTTTAGTCACAGCCCCAAGCGAACTCGGTGGCACATGATCATTCAGGACTTTGGCGCGAGGATCGGGTATTTACCTGGGAAAGAAAGCAAATATCATTGCTGACGCATTATCACGCAACCCCTCTTCATCTTGTACCGAGCCATTAGCTGAATTAATAGATATCTCAACCTCCACGCCCATCGTTAAAACTATATCTGAACAGGAAGATCTGGGCTGGAGTGCTGAACTATTACAGACAGAACAAAGAAAAGATCCGCAAATAGAAAAAATCATCATTGCGTTTAAACGGAAATCCGAAGGAAAAGGAATACCTAAAGTATAAGCAGCAGAATTATATCATACAGGACAATATCCTGTGTAGATCCGTGACGAGGAAAACCCGCAACACACCGCAGTTGAATAACAACCAGGTGGTGGTGCCTATCTCACTCATACCCACTCTTAAAATGGTTGCATGAAAATCCACTGCACAGGACACCCGGGTTATACCTTGATGTCACAGAAAGCCAAATCCTTATTTTATTGGCATACGATGCTTACAGATATAAAAAAGCACATAGCAAATTGTCGCACTTGTCAAGAATACAAAGGGCACACGAAGACACCTGTCAGCCTAGGGGAGGGGCTTACCCCGTGCCAAATCAACCCTTTGTTTTAACGAGTACATTTAGATTTATTAACAGGATTTTACGAGTCGGACAGAGGGAATAAGCACCTCCTAGTAATTATAGACGCTTTGACTCGATATACAGAACTTATAGCGCTTAAAAACAAAAACCGCGGTCGAGTGCGCTAGGAAGTTTTACGAGTGCTACATTTGTAAACATGGAAATTCCACACATCATTATCTCAGACTCGGGCGGGGAGTTCAATAATCATTTCCTTAACTCCTTGTGCGAATTCCTTTGTATAAAGAAAATCAATACCATGATCTATCACCCAGAGTCTAATGGGCTAGTGGAAAGGGCAAATCGTAAGGTTTTAAACATTTTAAGGGTCACCTTAGGGGGGGCAGACCCCAACTGGGACATTGCCATACCTGCGGTACTAAGCACACTTAATCACTCGTATCATGTGTCTATTAAAATGACACCGCACGAGGCACTGTACGGTATCCCGGCCGAACGCCTTTCCACATCTTAAAGCCCTACAACTAATTTATCAAATCCTCTAAAGGATGTTATGGATGCAAGCATAAGTCGATATAATATAATTCGTAAGAATCTAGAAGAAGCACAAATAATAATGAAAAAAAATCATGATAAAATAGCTAAGCCAACTAGAACATATGCCGTGGGCGATCAGGTATACCTACAAGATACGTACGTAAAGGTTTAAATTATAAACTGACACCTAAGTTTGAAGGCCCGTTAAACATTTTAGAAAATTTAACGGCCATAGAGTTAGGGTTCAAAATGTATCCAAACCCACTGATGTGAGAATAGTCCCATTGGCACATATCAGAATCTAAAGAAAGGTAGATGGAGTGAGGGAAAAAATGGTTGTATTATGAAACTTGTATAATAATTTATATATATATATCTATTAATCATATTGTATGTAAACCTATTCTTTTACGCGAGTTATTACATATGTTTTTACTCATTGCAGGTTTCAAAAATGAATCTGTTATTGTTAGGAGTGATATTGTGTATTCAGACATCTTTGTTGTATGGAAAGAGCGCTAGACGAAAGAAATAGAATTTAATCATGGCTCGATTATCGAGAGAAATAGATGATGTATTCATCGTGTCAAGCAATATTGTTATAGAAGTAGATATGCATGCGATTTTCTTGCCTGAAGATGACGTCCTTAACTTAAAGAATGACCTGATGAGGTTTGCTATTTCCTTAAGGAAATGCATGAACGTAATTTTCATGCTAACTCAGAGATTTCGCTAGCCCAAACACTAAGCGTCGCGGAAATGTTGTCTTATGACATACAAAATTAAAAACCGCCGAGGCAGAAGAACTCGCTCGTGACCTGCTGATGTGGTCTGTGCGGCACAATACTCTTGAACGCCGCAACCCGCTTATTTCTGGCCGGACTAAACATCTTAGGATCAGTTGCGAATCTAGCTTAGGAATCTCAAATCGCCTTAAAGATAAATAATCAAAATAAAAGAAATTGAGTTTTTGCAAAAAAACACAAAACAGAATTGGCTTTATCTGAACTTCGCAGCCAGTTATCTTCGATCAATCAATAATGAGTATCGTTAATGAACATTCAAATAATATCGATCAGGTCATGGAAGTTCAACATTTGTGGCTACGTTAGCTTACTATAGTTCGAAAATAGATCATATCCGTGTGAAAATATCACATTTTATTGAAAAGTCAAAAGATTACGTAGAAGCAATTACGTTAGCAACAAAGGGTGTGTTATCTCCTCACCTCATGCCTATTAATGATCTGACGTTTAACTTTGGAAAACGGACGGGAGAAGCTAGGTTATATTCCTTTATAAGACGCCCATAAAGTAGAGTTCTATTATAGCCTAATATCAGTCAGCGTTGAAAATTATAGAATTATGATTACAATTCCTTTTGATTCTTCCGATGCTTGGCAATCATACAAAATAGCACCGTTTCCTACTTTCATGGACGAATAACTCAAAATCCAGTAATATCCAATTTAACGGGGCATGAGTACTGATTTCTTCTGATAAGAAATCATTTACAGTCATTAAAGACTTAGATCTAAACTCACTCACTGTTCAGAAGCCATGAATAATAAAATTTGTACAGCTGACTCTTTTGAATTCTATCCTATATCAACGGATTCATGTGAGTTAGGCATAGTGCTAAACGGCTCTCTCTCTCATACAAGCGAAGGTTGTCTGGGGGAAACTTTATCCCTTTTACGGTAATAAATTCAATTACAGGATGATAATGGTTCCTGGATCCGTTATGATAAAGCCGGATTCGACGTAGTGTGTCCGGACGGTACCAACGCCCATGCCCCTATCTTCGTAGCAGCCGATGGTTGTACGGGGACATCTACAAACTACAACCGTCAGATGGGGTCAACACGATAATACGTGAGAAGGCGTATTTCGCGAACTACACTTGGGCATCCACAATCATTCCGTCACTACCTCTCCCATACAACGCGCGAGTGGGCTCATCGTTTGACGCAACAGGCTGAGATGACCCACGCGTCACCGACTTATGCAGGTGGAGAAAATCTTCGCTACTACATTCTGCTAGCCGTGTTCAGCGTACGGTCATATTGGTTATCGCCGTCAACATCTTTGCTTGGCGTAGGCTGAGGCGTAAACAGAAGGATCTCCAAGGGAACGTATTGGCCCGTCTAGATGACGTACCCGTTAAACTCAAAGTCGTTTGCGTTTAGGGCCGCCTGAACCTGGCCACTTCAGTTCGTGCCTAGGGAACTGTCTGAATTGTGTTGTGTGTGAAAAGCGGTCCGTATGCTTGGCAAAAATGTAGGACAAGAAAGACTCACGCCTTTGCATTTGAACAGTTAAGGTATCTCCAGGGCGCCTAATAAAGCATTATAGCCCAATATTATACATTAATATATTCCTAAAGGTATTTTCGGGCACTAATAAAATATATCATTAAGCCCTATATATTGCTTTTCTGCAGATTTCCATAGTTATACTATTATACCATTGTACAATTATATTTATCTATCACAAAGAGTGTCAAGTATCTCTAACAATTATCCATGATCATGCTATAATCATTATTTAGTAACCATTATTCTTAATCAGGTTACCTGTTATCATATTAATCATGTATACATGTTAATCTTTTGATTTTTACCTTTTTATTATTTTGGGTACCTAATCATTATTATTACCAAACATGGATCTATATTTTCCATGCATTTATCTTTGTTTGTGAATATGTCAACAAGGGTATGTAACACGAACTTTTTCTTTTTATGCATTTAATCACCTTATTATGTTATACCTAGACGTATGTTACGAGCACGCTCCTATGAACAATGTTTAAAGTAATTTTTTTTTTGTTATTCAAGGCTTGAATAGGTAGCAGTCCGAGCCTAATGTAATAGATACATTTATTAAATTTACAAGATCTGTAAATATAAACCATGACCTGAGGTCATGGCATAAGGAGGGTTCTACGTAACCAAAGCAGACCTAGATTACGCTATGCGCTGTCTGCAGTAGCCTGATCTAGCTCAGAGCTTTGTCAACATTTTATGTTTATGATAACTTTGCACAACAACTTCCATGGGAAGCGGTTGACCTGTTAACCTACGCCGGAAAACTTGTAACTTCCGAGCCGGCGGACTACGTATGTTTTTTATATGAATTTGCTGAGATAGCTAATGTTCCGCTCATCGACGCGATGCTTTAGAATGGCAGTTCCACGCCAACCATCAAACATATCGGTCTTCCGACCGAAGCTGCATCTCCTAGTATGGAGTTTACAGAATAAAGTTGTTATCTTTGTTCAACTTATCTGTTTGAATCATCTCCTTTAGTTTAAGAAGAACCACTCTACTAAGAATCCAAGGAGATGGGATGGACCAGAAATACTTACGAATGACGTCGTAAGGAGAACACAAAAAAAAGTCTATCGTCAAGCGATAAGACTTACATATATATATATATATATATATATATATATATATATATATATATATATATATATATATATATATATACGTATATATATATGTATATATTTATATATATAATATATATATATATATATATATATAATATATATATATATATATATAATAGTTAACTACTCAACCATAAACATTTTTAAAGTATAGGTAAATTTTTAAGATTTTAAATGTTATCATATGGATACAAAGAAAAGATGAACTGAATTTAATTATATTACATTTGTCCTCCATAAAGTGAAAAAAGATATAAAGGAGTACAAAATTTTATTAGAACATAACTCGCGTTCGTAAACTTAAATGCAATATGAAAACAAAGTAGAAAACACTAACATCCCTATTCCTATTTAAGGCGAAAATGACACTAACCATGAATTAGCGCGACTCGACGCGACGCGTTTGGTGTGAACGCAACCTTAGTAAGCCGTTGCGTATATGTTTAATATAATATGCAGGGAGCTTTCTGAACGTCGGAAATATTTGAGACTCCTTGTAGCACATTAAAATGGGATGTAAATATGCAATTCACAATTATCTTATTATTTGAGAGCATAGAAATAATAAGAATTGTTTTGAATGAATGCGGTTCAGCGACCATTAATCACCTGGAATCTAAATTCAGTCCCAATTCAGTAACAGAACAAAAGTAAACACACCTTTGATTAACCACAAAGTCATTTTCCAGGGAATCCATGTTATGTGACTGGAAATTCTTTGTACAATTCCGTGACGGACGGTCAATTTGAATCACAGTAGTTTTAAAGGCACCATGTAAGTATTCAGTAAATGTTTAGTGTGTAAGAATTCAGTGAAAGTGTAGGGAGTTTTAGGGTTTAGTGAACTTTTGTGAATGTTAGTGCTTAGCTAATGTTCAGTGTGTAAGCATTCAGTGAATGTTTAACGAGTGTTTAGTGAGTGTTGGGCTTACTGAATGTTAGTATTTAGTGAATGTTTAGTGAGTTTTTGAGGCAGTGAGTTTTTGAGGCCAGTAGTGGTATCTATTGAATGCCACTTACCGCTGATATCATTACTACTGTAAGTTGTCGAGTCCTCAAAACCTTGTGTGAATGTGTTGTATTCCAATAAAATATGCATCACTCCTACAGTACTGTGTAACCACACTATATCATCAAATTGTTTTAAAACTGAAAATTTCATAGAGATGATGAAAATTTGAATTCCATTTTCAAGTGTTCAGTCATTGAACACTTGAAAATTAGAGCGCCCCCAACCCCCTCCACAGAACAAATGGAAAGTTATGAAGTTTTCTACTATAGACTATCTCCAAGTACATAATCTTAAGTTTCTATTAAGTAATTTTTCATTTTACATTTCTTGTATTTTCAGACTGAGTGACGGAGTTAGATACAGGAAATCAGATGGATTGATCGAATCTGGGCTATAACCTTCAGAGAGGCCAGGGATGCTGGCGCATCCTTCATTTCACGTTCCTGGATAGCTAAATACATTAAAAGAGATGAATCCTTTGTTAAAAGAAACTGGAACAAAAATCCATATGACTGTCATCGCGAAAAGAGTGAGAATCTTGTAAGGGCTGAAGTCCTTTCTCAGGAGTCAAAAGACATCGTAGCTGATGCATTGGGTAGACCAAGAAAGTCTTTATGTAAACTAGAAACAAAAAGGGGAAAGAAGAGAAGTTATAGTGCTGTATATCATGAGTTGAAAAAATCTGGTATCAAGCCATTTTCATGTTATCAGTAAGCCCAACATCACTCAGCAACAGAGAGAAGACCGTGCATGGTTTTGTGGTTCATTTCTTAAAGATTGGGATGAAGCTGACTTTCTCCATGTTGCCGCATCAGATGAATTCTTCATTTACACAGTCAGGAAGCCAAATCATAAAATTGACATCATTTGGGCTGCAAAGTTGGATGATATCAGCGATGACGTGCGCTATTGCCAAGTTGTGAAATTTCTTGAATGTTTGGGAATTTTTCTCCGTTTCACAGCCAAACGGTTAATGTGGATCATCAAAGAAAAAGGACAGTCATGGAATGGCGAATACTTCAGAGAAACTGTGCTTATTGGTGGAGTATTTCCTTTCCTCAAAGATTCTGAAAATGTGTTATCTGTTGAAGAAATAACATTTTTGCATTATAAGGCACCATGTTTCAAGGCTCTTCAGACACAGGAGCTGCTTCAAAACAGTGGTATCGATTTCTTCTCGTCAAGTGAATTTCCAGGTAGCTCCCCTGACCTTAATGTGTGTGAAAACATTGTTAGTATCTTAAAGGATTGTGTTGCAGCGCGCACAGTGAACTATGATGGTATACCAAGCCTCAACGACCTGCGAAGAGAGGTGACCGAAGTGCTCAGGGAAATGGAGTTTGAGTCTCAGCTTTTTTGCGATTTACTGAAATCATACCCCTCAAGAATGCAGGCTGTAGTACAGGCAGATGGAGGCCACACAAAATATCAAATACTCAAAGAGAAACTTAAATAAATACCTGTTCTGAACTACTATTGTTTTTGTCCATATCAATTTTAGTTTATGCTGTAGAGGGGGGAGGGCCCTTTAATTTCGAAACACCCTGTATATATGTTCATACAACCGAGTAACCTACCTATCATATTGGATATCATTTCTATCGCTATGGAATGCATCCACCTACAATTCTAGTACCTGTTATTTAGTATAACACTGAACCATCTTCTCTGCCAGAGAGAGAGAAACGACAGTTACATTTGCTTTGAACTTGAGAGCACTTTTTTTTTTTACCTGGTGCAGAAGTTTTCATCAATTGAGACAATAATCCATATTTAAGATATTTAATTGTCTAATTAATTTTGTCTTGAGACCACTAAACTAAACAAAAACAAGAAAATGCTGGCACATTTCATAATTATACAAACTCGCATTATTAAGAATGCAGAAGTCTGTAGAAATAGTTATGTAGGGAATATATTAGCTAGGAAAATCTACTAGTAGAGTTATGGTAGATGAAGGCGAAGGAGAGGTAGAGAGGGAGGTAGAAACTGAACGCAAAATAGGATGTTTGAAAAGTGAGACACTTAAAACCAGTGCCTTCCAGTGGCGGCTCGTCAATAGGGACTGTGAGGCTGCAGCCCCCCCTATCAGACGCCAGCCACACATAACGTCATAACACAAACAAACACATGGACATGCATGTGAAGAAACTCATCATTGCGTCAGAGTGCTGAACTTAACATTACACACAGTGATACAAACGCACTAGAACCATGCAAATTACATTAAACACAACATAATTATACGAATGCGGGGAGAAAGGGGGAGGGCTTCCCGCGGCGGAAAGGAGAGCATGGACTGCCGGCGACGCAGTCTAGTTTCAGCTGTTGTTGTGAATGGGTGTGTTCTTGCGTCGCTCTTATTTTCGATATTGTTTTTCGATTTGCCAGGGATGATTTTAAAATATTATTGAAGTGTAACAATTAGGTTTTTGAATAAATTTTCTTAAGTCTGTTCGTTTCCTTTCACACAATATTAAATTTAACAAAGGCTAAATGTTTTCTGGAGCAGCACCTCCACTAAATTCAGCTACGAGCCGCCCACTGGTGGGCCTTCGCACAACAAAATGTGTATGAAGGCAAAGTAAGTGTTGAACCAACAAGTGGGTGGTTACGATGGATCACGGCACCCACTAGGATTCGCCCAAGGGTGAGACTGGAAACAGTAGGCGTTCAAGTTCAACCAATCAAGAAGAAATAGGGTGCTCTCCAGTTGAAAAGAAGGAGGAGTCTGATTTATCCTTATTTTCGATTACTTATTGAAAACAAACTAATGATGACATATGACAGGGAAAATGTTTTAATCTGTCCTGGGTCCTGAATCAAATATTGGTGCAAATACAATAGAAGCTCAACTTCTCACTGCATAAAGAAAACATAATTTCAGGTCTATTTTAAATGTATTATGATGTAAACAGATATTACTATAGTAAATTCACATCACCGGTGCATCATTGGCTGTTGATAAGCCAATCACGGTGCTGGAAACTCTCAGTCTCTCTCAAGAGTTCACATAGGTAGGATGTATGTTCCACCTCTCATGAGGGATACTTCTTTCAAAAGCATCCCTCAGGAGAAGTGGAACATACATCCTGCCTATGTGAACGCTCCAGCCCTGTCATTGGCTTATCAACAGCCAATCAGGAGCGTCATAAAGGACTGGCCTAGACATCAAATGCATGGCTGATGTGAATCTACTATAGATTGAATAATGTGCACTACTAATTTTACTTCAATATAAATGTCATAGATGACATGATAATGGATTGGCGATCTGGGGAGATAGAATACTTAGTCGTTTCATTGTCCATGAAACGTGAGCTCCAAAGATATACTTTTGAAACTGGACATTACCTTTGTACATAGCAAATTAATTAAAAGCGAGAATTCTGGCATTGAAAATCCTTCGTTGAAAACACTGAGTATCGCACTTGTTTAGCGTACTGCCTACTAGCAATAAAAACTGTATGCCCATAAGAGATTGTGGAGGTAAATGATCACTTGTTTACTGCACCTATTCGGAGGATATGATGATCATGAACTTTGCACATAGGGATTTGAACGATTTAAATAATTTTTAATTTTTGTTATACTTAAGGTACAGTTACTAAGATTATATATATATATATATATGATATTATATATATATATATAGATCTATATATAATATATATATACATGCATATATATATATATATACGTATATTTACACATATATACATGTATATATACATATATATATACATGTATATGTAAATTTATACATGTATATGTACATATATATGTATATATACAAATACATACGTATATATATAAATACTATATATACATACATACTATATTATATACATTCATAAATATATATATATATACATTATACATTATCTATATATATTTATCTATGCACTGTATAGAGTATATACATACCTACATATATATATACATATGAGAAGTATTATTTTTTCCTTTCTTATTTGTCCCAGATATATTTTACAGATAAGTTTGTAATAAGCATAACAGCATTTTATGTATCAGTATATAACTCATTAAATCATATAGGAAATAATTCTATAATATATTAACAGACTGATGTACATTAATCATATCACCGTCATATTCTGATAAGAATGAGAAATTGTTTAAAAGCAAAAAAAATATTGCAATTTGTATATGATAAATTTACATGAATGCGCCATAACAAATTGCTGCTGAATGTAGATTGTGAAATCCACATCGGCATACAAACTTGGATAGCTGCCCCGTAGACTTTTTATTCCACATAGCAGACGAAAATTCCGCACTTCGGCAACACTGTTGACAGGTAAACCTGAGCGTGAACACCCGGCCAAACACAAGGAATAAAAACAAGCTTTTGGATTAAACCGAATATCTGGTTCACAAAATGGGCCGTCCATAATGTGAAGAAAAGATACAACCTATCAAACGCCCTGTCCACCCACCAGTTACTGTTCAAAATAAAGCGGAAAATATTCATTAGGGGATCCCCCATGGAGGGTATATACAGTAGTACCTCGAGATACGAAAGGCTCAACTTACGAAAAATCCAAGTTACGAAAGCCAATACGAAAAATTTTACTGCTCTACATACGAAAAGTTTCAAGATACGAAAGGTTGTTGCTATAAAGTCCCGAGATTCGCCAGGACCACCGAGAAACAATTTTAAAACTCCCGCGCCGCCAACTAGTAAACTCGCCACCATCCTCCTGCTCTCCCATTGGTTCCTGATGCTAGTCACCCCATAAGGTCCTGCTCTCCTATTGGTCAGCATCTACCCCTTGTGCTTTAAGTATTCTATTGGTAAAAGGTTGCTGTAAATTGAAAAACTTAGTATTCATGCAATACATTTAATAAAAAAAAAAAAACATTAGGTAAAGATAGAATAAAGAATAGAAAGGAATGGTTATTATACTGTTTGGTAGTTTCAGTAGTTGAAGAGAGATAATGAAAATTTATGGCTTACTGTGAAAAAGTGATTGCTTTGCGATCGGTCGATACTCGTAAGTGCTGGATGTATACAGACGTTTGGAAGCTTTTTTTTGTTTGTTTATTATAGTTAATGGTTACTTAATAATTATTTGAAATGAGTACATGCAATACATTTAATCTTAAAAAAAAAAAAATTTGTAAATTAGATATCATAAAATATAAAATAAATCAGATGCCAAAACAAATATGTATTTTTGTTTTTTTAGAATTCTTCTTCTGTTTTAATTTTATTACGTTACGTATACGCATGTTTCATTATAGCTGTCAGTAACTCGGTATCTTCATTAGGTAAAGATAGAATAAAGAATAGAAATGAATGGTTATTATACTGTTTGGTGGTTTCATTAGTTGAAGAGAGATACTAATGACAATTTATGGCTTACTGTGTGCTAGGAAAAATGATTGCTTGGCGCTCGTTCGATACTCTAAGACGGGTATGAGCTGGATGTAAACAATCGATCAGAAGATTTGTTTTTTGTTTGTTTGTGTATTATAGTTAATGATTAATTAATAATTATTTGAAATGAGTACATACTGATTATTTATACATTTTATTGGCATATTCTAAGCTTTTAGCTCTTAGGTTTAGATGTCAGAATCATAGACTAGGCTACAGTAGCAACGCGAACGTAGGCTAGGCTTATTGCTAAGGGGGACATATGCTAAAGTCCTAATATATGCAGTAAAAATGGGGTTGAACATTACATGCAGTTGAATATTACTCAAGTATGTACAGTATTTTGCCGTTTTGGAGTCATATTTCTTCCGTCGTAACCCTAGAACATGTGTTTTAGGCCTGGAAATAAAATTTACTGGGGTGTTTTTGGAGGGCTTGGAACGGATTAGCCATTTTACATGTAAAATGTGTTCCAAGTTACGAAAAACTCATAATACGAAGGCCGTCTCGGAACAGATTAATTTCGTATCTCGAGGTACCACTGTACTATATAACTAGAGTTGATATCTCTATACCAATACTACGTAGTTCGGTGGTCTTCCACCAGGGTGAGGCTGCAAAGCCTTGCGGCCATTTTTAAATGTTTGGTAACTCACAAATTGAACAGGGGCGTGTGTAAATATTCAATGAATGATCACTGAGTGTTCAGGGCTTAGTGAATATTTAGTGTCTCTTTCGTTTTACTGAATGTTTGGTGTGTAAGTGTTTAGGGATTAATGAAGGTTTGGTGCATGTTTAGTGTGTAAGTGTTTAGGGATTAATGAAGGTTTGGTGCATGTCAGTGTTTAGTAAATGTTTAAGTATGTAAGTATTCAGTGAATGTTTACTGTGTAAGTACTCAGTGAATGTTTAGTGAGTGTTCATGATGTAGTGAATGTTTAGTTTGTAAGTGTTTATGAATTAATGAAGGTTTGGTGCATGTCAGTGTTTGGTAAATGTTTAGCGAGTAAGTATTCAGTGAATCCTTACTTTGTAAGTATTCAGTAAATGTTTAGTGTGTAAGAATTCAGTGAAAGTGTAGGGAGTTTTAGAGTTTAGTGAACTTTTGTGAATGTTAGTGCTTAGCTAATGTTCAGTGTGTAAGCATTCAGTGAATGTTTAACGAGTGTTTAGTGAGTGTTGGGCTTACTGAATGTTAGTATTTAGTGAATGTTTAGTGAGTTTTTGAGGCAGTGAATGTTTGTTTCGTGATTGTTTAGAAAGCACTCAGTGAATGTTTTGTGAGTGCTTAGTGATTGTTTAGTGTTTAACTAATGTTTAGGATTGAGTGAATGTTTACTGAGTGCTTGGGGTACAGTGAGTGTTTAGTGTTTCATGAATGTTTAGTGAGCATTTAGTGTATAGTGAGTGCCTCGTTAGTGTTGGGTATTCAATTAGTGTTTAGTGTTATATATTGCGTGTGAGTGTTTAGCGAGTGTGATTGTATAGTAAGTGTGTGTTTAGTGAGTGTATAGTAAGTGTGAGCATTCATTGAGTGTAAGTGTATTGTGAATGTTGATTTTTAGCGATTGTGCATTATGTTTAATGTATGTAAAGAACGTCTTGTAATTTACAGGAACCATTTATACTAGACACTGCTTAGATCCAAGAGCAGATGCTTAGGCCTTGACCACAATTGTTGCAGTTCTTAGGCCAACTTGTTTTTGTAAGGTAATTTTTCTCTGTGAAATTGGGTCTACTAATAATAATACCAGCAACACTAATAATAATGCTAATAATAGTAAAAATAACAATATTAACAATAAGGTGATAATAATAATAGTAAAAATGATAAAAAACAATAACAGTAAAAATATGAATAGTAATTAAATATATCACTATGAGCCAGACCGAGACCTTTCAATATGGCTGCCCGAGGTCACACGCTCGGCAGGGAGGTCGCCACTCTAGGGATTGACGCTCTGTGGTTTGAAGTTGTGTTTCCAATAAAGACAAGGCCTAGTTTTATAACAGCTAGTATATATAGACTCTCATAACTGAGCAAACCTTGAACTCATTATTTTTAATTCAAAACTTGCAAACCCGATGAAAAACCTTGAATCAAAGATAAGAAGTGAATATCTTTCTTAAGTTTCTTCAAAGCCACTGGATCTCTTGCCCACTTGCATACCTTTACCCTTTGAAAGGTGGTTGCCTCCAGTTCTCTCAGGAAACATTTTTGGATGAGGCTGCTATCCCCATTTCTTTTTCCACCATGGCTGGTTGGTTAGTTAAACAAGCGTATTATACATACATATATATATATATATATATATATATATATATATATATATATATATATATATATGTGTGTGTGTGTGTGTGTGTGTGTGTGTGTGTGTGTGTGTTTGTATCAATAGATTAATAGATAGAGCAAGTAAAATAGGAAAATGTCTGTCCGAAGGAAAGCTGGATCAATGAAAACAAGAATAAGATTAAAAAAAAACAACGCTGGGTGGAACATTTTTCTGAGGTCATAAGTAACAGGTACGAAGGGGATCATTTTATTGGTATATCAGATGTTGAAATAGATCTGAACAGTATGCTTAAGAATTAATCAACACTTTCCGGAGCAGAATAAACAGCCAAAAAAATTAGGAAGGGAAAAACTTAGTTATAATGGAATCACTGCGAAATTGATTTTTAAAGGAAACTGAAATGACACCTAATATCAATACTGTCTAGACAGTTTTGCAGCATATGACGTGAGCACAAGGGACGAAATGCGAGTAACAATGAGTGGAGGAAGAATTGATGAAATCGAGTCTTTCACATATCCGGTACAGGTTCTCTTCAGTGTGAATTCAGTAAACGACTGAAAAAGGATAATCAAACAATGAATAAGCTGGGTGAGGTTTTAAATCAATTATGCTGAAAAGACAGAAGAAAATATGATTATTCATACGTCTGATCTGATCTATGATGTTATTTGTCAATACATCATGGCATGACAATGAAACAGCAATCTCAAATAAAGGTTTACGAAGAATTCTATGCGTTAGTGGCAGGATAGAGTTAGAAATGAAACGTAAAGGAAATTACCGAAGAATCATATGTAGTAGATGAGACAAAGATGAGAGGGAGATGACAATAGCTTGGACAAGTCCTTTACACAATCCCCGTGAGAAGAATACGCGTGATAATATCGGCTGGGTCCTAACGAACACCAAAAGGTGATGATAGACGCAGACCTACCTGCCTGAGAACTGTGAGGAAGGAAGTTGGAGATATTGAAGCCGAAAATTATATATCATTAGGAACGGCAGGCACTCCACGAGGGAAAAAAATTTCTCTCTCTCTCTCTCTCTTGGCCTTCATTCGTTGCTTCTTATCCAGTCTCTTCCTTAACGGTACTCTTACATTTTCATCTGATTCGCCTCTCTCTCTCTCTCTCTCTCTCTCTCTCTCTCTCTCTCTCCTATTTGCCTGTCTCAATTCTTTTCCCTGTTATTTATGTGTTAACATTCCTTCTGCAACTTTACGTCTTACCTTTACCTTATAATGGGTCTCCTCTTCTCTTTCTTACATTTACTCCATGACATCTCTTCACCGTTATTTTATGTATCTCCTAAAATCTATTTATCTCATATATGAATTACCGAGAATTAGACTAGCACCGGGAGGTATCCTACATGGCCATGTTCTATAGCTACTTGTTTAGCATTGAACTTCTATATCAACTCCAGTTCCCATTTTTTGTAGGGCATCGACATCCGGTGGAGGTGCCACAGAGACGCAATGCCACACAACTTGGTGCCAGAGGTCTCCCGTTCTCTTATCTCTAAAACTCTGATATGTTCTTCCTGCCAGCGTCAATGTTCAGAGATTGAAGAGTTACAGCCTTACTACTTTAAAGTTACGATGGTTTTCTTCTTATGTTTTAACAACAGGTATAATTCTTTTACATGATGTCTGTGGTACTGGGACTGCCCGTTGATCATCTTTATTGATGAATTGAAAATTCATACTTCACATGAGACAATCCATCTGCGCATCCTTTTTCTTCTTGACGTTTTCTCTGTTCTTCTGCTGTAAAATTTTTCATTGTGTATATAAATTTATCTCAGTTTCATCCCCCGCAATTCTTTAACATCCTCTGTTCTCTTTTTGCTTTTACAAATGAACAGCTATTCCTCCATCCAGCTCTTGAAAACCTTACCTGGACGAGACAAAATATAAATGCATTACACGGCGCATATTCATATATATACATGAAACAGCAAAGAAGCCTTCTTTGTTGAAAAGTAGAATAGGTAAGGGATACGATGGCACTTGTTTTCGTGTAAGGTTGAGCAAGGATGCTGACGCCCATACTTTAAAAATGCTATCACGCAATAATGGAATTTCCTGTCTTTTGCGTTGTCTGCAGATATGAAATTCCAAAGCTACATTCTTAAAGAGTAACCCCCTCTGATGTCTACTGTAAGTAAGCTAGAAGGTTAATACAAGGAGATTGAAATTTAATGGTCACCTGCCCCTGTTAATCGAGGCAAGCTTGTAGTCCTAGTCAGCTTTATTTTGGGTTTGTACCGATGCGCTTCTTGGTCAGGTGAGGAATATCCTATTTTTCGTGAATGAAAGCGAAAGACTGACTACTTATATGATTGATGGTTACTTTCTGTGACAAAGTGTGATAAAAACCCAAAACTAAGATATGCACCAACGAACCATTGACAGCTGAGAACGTATCAGATGGTCGTAGGTATACTGAGGTTAATTAAGATATCAATTATTGGAAATATTAATCATTTATGAGGGACTTATGAAAGTAAAGTAATATTTACGTTTAATAATGATGCAAGACAATAGCTACACATTCACCCAAGGAATAAGTGAGCGAGATAGGAGTAGAAGTTAACATTTCAAAACTATGACTTTATTTGTAGAGTTTATAAGTATAATACTCGTATATCATGAGAGAGAGAGAGAGAGAGAGAGAGAGACCATGAATTTGTGGAACTTATTAATAAGTCTTACTATAGAAATGATATCGTCAACTATTTACTTGATACGCAAAAACATACAGTGAGAAGAGTATTCCAATACATTTAATCAATCGTGTGTGCACGCGTGTGTATGAACCACACACACACACACACACACACACACACACACACACACATATATATATATATATATATATATATATATATATATATATATATATATATATATATATAGCATAGAGAGAGAGCACTCATTGGCTCAAGATTTTCAGGACTGATGTAACATATATATGTCAAAGATTTTTCATTCCTTCCAAATACAATAAAAAAAAATGATAAATTGCTAGAGGAATAACGTCCGTAAGAAAAATAATCAAAGGAAATCTATGAAATAAAGGAAGAAAAAAAAATCAAATTAGAATGAAGAAAAAGTGGCAGAGTGGTAAAGAGGATACTGATGACAACATGGTTTTCATTATTTAGGCATTTCCAAAATATAAAGCATTTGACAAGCATCTCCAGTTACCAATTTTTAGAGTATAGATAACAGTAGTATAAAACAGATCATTTGTTGTACACACACACACATGTATATATATATTGTGTGTGTGCAAGAGTATTGTTACATAATTACGTGATACTTTGCGCTTTCCGAAAAATCTTATGAAAACGTCATTAGAAAGAAGAAAACAACATCCGCGTGAGTTCTCTCGAGACTATTATTATCAGCACGACAAAGGGTTCAATGAACAGAGGCGAGCAAAACTTCATGACCGGTTCAGGAGGTAAACAAAGGCTATAGCCTGCTCTTGGTTCATTATAAGCATCCAGAATTGTAAGGATACATCAGTGCACGGCCAATACAGTGTAAGAGAATGAAACATTACGTGGATGTCAGTTGCAAGACATCTTTGCCATCTTTCAGTAAAAGCATATTGAATTAACATGATATATTTATCGAAATACTCAAGAGACACAAGAGTGCAAAATGACTGCGCACATCACCAGTGAGTCAGCTATGATGACGCCAAGTTGCTCTTCATCACGTACTTATTCGTCATCAGCATACGAGTGATCGTTCTATTCGATGTGGAAGACAAACTTGGATTTATTTACTAAGAAATGAAGTGAAAGTACGAACGATTGTTTGTCACAGCGATTGTTTGAATTCAGATTCTTCTAATGTAGGCAGATCTTCCGGAAATTAAGATTTCTTTTCTCTGCTTTAGTCTTGCCAAAGTCCTCTTCTCAAACCGTTAAATTGCCATCACACACACACACACACACACACACACACACACACACACACACACACACACACACACATATATATATATATATATATATATATATATATATATATAATATATATATATGTGTGTGTGTGTGTGTGTGTGTGTGTGTGTGTGTGTGTGTCTGCACGTGGTCTTGAGTTAATTTGGGAGATTTGATATAAAGTCTTAGTAAACAAATACAAATTTATGTGAGATGCTCATATCAAAATTCTGAGCACCATGATCAGCGATGTCTCAATTTCTTCCTTTCATAACGCTAATTTGTAAAGCTTTTACAATCTCTCAAAAGACCCAATAAACATGTCTCGCTAGCTATAGAGGAAAAGAGTATACTTGTCCAATGTCTTTATTCCTTATAAGCAAACATTTCTGAACTCTTGCAAACTAAGAAATTACTGTAACATGCTCTTAAGCCCTCGAAAATGCTTCTTCCATTGGAAAATAGAAAATCGAATTTTATACAGGAATAGGAACACCGCAGTTAAATATTGATAGCGTAATGGGACTAATCGGGCTGAGACAGGAATGACAAAGTCTATTGCTATAAGTAAATATAATTATATGAAGATAAAAGTTTCCTTTTCTTGTGTGGCTCAGTTATTCAATAAATGGGTTGAACATTCATATTATGAAATGTAAAGGTGAAATTTAAAGTAAAAAAAAAAAAAAATTGAATGTGATCACAAAGTGTGTGTGTGTGTGTGTGTGTGTGTAGTGCTCATGAAGTACTTCTTTAAAAGGTTCCGTTCTTTTTTTTTTCTTTTTGTCATGAGAAGGGTCACACAAGAACCGCATACAACAATTTTATTTTTGTTTCTTTTACAAGCATACATTATAATTTAATTTTTCTCTTTTTTTTAACATGCTGCCGCATATATCATGCTGAATGGTTTTATAAAGTGAAAATGTTTGAAAAAAAAAAAACAACTTGGTTTAAGTGAATAAGAGTAAGCGGAACTTTTTGCTTTCAGCCTTGCTGTTATGAAGCAACGAGCACCTGCAGATATTAAAGTAAGTCTTGGTGTTCGCCATGTCTGTACCACATTGTATATACGGGGAATGTAAACCTCCATTGTGTAGATTTTTTGCATGTGGGTCGTATTTTCCTGTAATTATCGCAATTTCTCATACGTAGTTCACCCTTATCTTTCATCAAGGTATATAAACCTATGAAATGTGTTTTAAAGGTATACCCCTCTGTGCGAATGTTTTCCGTTAGGACATAAAGTGAGTGTTCATTTAATTACCACCATAATTTATGGCCCTGAGAAAAATGCTTTCTGTTCACTATACCCACTTCTCGGTTCTTTCTTGAATGAGGGATTTTTAAAACAAAATTATGATGTTTACTGGAATTATATAAGCAGCCATTCGGTGAGCTTCGCCATCTACGTAAAGTGATGAAGTTTTATGGTTAGCAAACACTTGCTAATAGACAGTAATAGCAAATATCTTTGAAAACACTCCAAACAATGACAATAAAACTTTGACAGTGGCCCAGAATACTCACTTATTCATTATCACATGATACTGAGTGACCTCAGATCGCCTCTTCAATCCAGATTTGATCATGTATTTCATCAAGTATGCCTATTATGATCTGTTAATTATTTCTTCAGGCAACATGTGGGCGTTTAATTCTTTCAGAGTACGACGGTCAGACCTTAGCGATTTAATGTGTACCTTAATTAGTAGTTGGCACTATTTCTAGGCTTTGCGTTTGTAAACAATACGTTCGTTTCCATTCACTAACTGTGTCGTCAAGGTAGTTTCGTAAAAACATAAATTTGAAATTTTATAGTAATTGAACTGTACAATGTAATTATTCAGTAAGTTTAAGAAAATTAGGTTTCCTTAGTAATAACTGTACTCGTATTTTAGCAATAAGATTTTGACTTTAGGAACTTTCCGAACGCAGTGAAACAGCGAGGGAATGTCTGCGTTTGTTATGTTTTTTGTTTCTTCATTTTTTATCTTTTGCTGTTCCTGATGAGTAAGAGACACATGACGAATGACAGCCCTACCTAAAAACGAGAAATGTAATGGGTTGTAATGGGCTTGGAACCTTAAAAGTATTACTAATCATTATAAATGCTGACTGCAGTCAATGGGAATGAACGTAAATCTTGCAATATTTTTACTGTGCACTCTGTGCTGTGTGGCAGTATGTGGCTGCGTTAATACCTATCGTAAGGGAATCCTGGCGAGTGGTGAGTCGGTGACTCCTCCAATAGTAAAGTGACATCCTCGGTTTGTGGGTGAGAGCATTGCAGTCGTTCTTCAAACGCTAATCGTGCATGAAGCAAATGCTTATCAACTTGTCGACGCTTATCAACTTGTCAGTTTACAAGTAAGCTTAGGGGTTTTTCGGCTTGAGTGAAGTTTATTAATAAGATGCTTATTATATAGTTTATTTGTGTAATTTGTTGCATTAATCAATGATAAGACAGGCGTTGCTCATAGCTTAACCAGTAAGTGCTTAGGCTATACTGGGTAGCTAGGTAGTGATGACCCTGCAATGTCTTGTACAAAATGTTGTCGGTAGACTTTGTTTTGTTTTGTAAGGTTTCCTTTCCCAAGTAGGCTAATAGCTCTATACTTAGTAGGTAGCTACCTATATCTAGTGTGGAATCCAAGGTTAGAGAAGTTGCATTTCACTGATTCCTTGGGTCTTGTGTTTTGTGGTGATTTAGCCCTAGGTATACCAATGGGCACATTACCTATTTGACGGCTTTAGGCTGGGAGAAAGTTAGCTACTAC
>NC_087204.1:49291997-49316347 GCF_015104395.2 Macrobrachium nipponense | reverse complement strand
TGACGTCAGCAACTTAAGTATGACTGATAAGCTTAATCAGTCAATGTGGCCTATCATGCTCGGTGTCATCAAGCAGATCGGATGATCAGGCTTCGCAAAGTTATATAGAAAAGTGCAATGGACGATGTCACTATAGCACTTACAATGCCAACTTTGGATAGGGGGCGGGGAGATCCAGGAACATGCTCGGTGTCATTGTTCTGCAAGATCAAATGAATGGCAACAAACAGGATTGGAGGTGAAGTCGAGTCTCTTAAAAGGCTTCTACTCTCGCAACGACTTTGATGCGTCCTCACGAGTCAGTTGTCAATAAGTGACATCAGCAAGAACACAGAAGTATCTCTCCGAACTGCTGTTTAGTGAGCTTAAGAGTCAAAATGATGGAGGGCGCGCTTTGACCATAAATGTAACTGTGGACCTAATCAAAAAAATAAAAAACAAAAAGTGTAAATGCTTCAAAGCAAAACTCAAATGTCAATAGCAGGGGTTCATTGCAGCATTTTCCTGCCCTAATAAGAAGTATATATCTTATTGTTCACATTTTAAACACACACTGTTTAAAGTATCAATTATACATAGTGTTGCAATTATACATATACTGTTATAATATCGCTATGCAGGTTTGTCAGTATCTGCACGAAATCCCTTAACATTTTAGAGGTTACATGTAATTACTGATGGTTACATCGGTTTATCCGGCTAAAATAAACTCCCAATAATCATAATGAACATTCAGGAGTCCCAGGAAGACAGCAGTCTAAGAAGCATGCTTTATTTATATGAGAAACGATTCATGTTGCTTCAAACACATCATCAGTCTGCAATAATTAAAATTTTTTACTTACTTGATAAATTAAAAGTTAAAAGTACAATATTATTACCAATAAAAAAATCAACTAAAATTAATTCAAAACTTTAAAATAAAAACAAAACATGAGCGAGAAAGGCTACCTATTCAAGGTAAGGAAAAGAGCCAAGTGACCACAACAGTTCATACATGCCCAGACAAACACATAGGCCAGAGAGAGAGGAGACGAAGAAACATTAGAGTTTAAGCCTGGAGAGAGGTGCTTGATAAATAATTATTGCAGACTGATGATGTGTTGAAGCTACATGAAACGTTTGCTCATATAAAATAAAGCATGCTTCTTAGACTGCTGTCTTCCTGGGACTCCCGAATGTTTTATCAACGATTTTGTCCATGATGTATTATATATATATATATATATATATATATATCTATATATAGCATGCTTCCTAGATGTGTCTTGCCTGGGACTCCTGAATGTTTTATCAACGATTTTCCTGATGTTATATATATATATATATAAGATAGATAATAAATCATAATAAATAGTATATATCATATCGCATTAATATATGATATATATAATATATATAATATATAATATATGATTTATGCACATGTACTTGATTGACTAAAGTGAGTCGCGGCCAAGGTGTAGACGGGTACGGAAAAAAATTGTTAGCTACTTACGGATGCGGTAACTGTGGAACTATTAAATTGTGCGCATAATCTGATTTCAGATTGAGATTTACAGTACTAACTGTCGTAAGACCAGAAAAGCAAGGATAATTTTATTCATTAGTATTTCCTGTATGAATACTGAGAGTGATATTTTTAGTCTTTAATCTGTTTTGTTGCAAGTATCACTCCTATACATATGACAGGGAGAGACACCTGAACGAATAACAGGTTGCTCTCAATAACAGAAATGAAGGAATAAACAGCAGCAAAAAGATAGCGGCTTGACTAAACCCGATGGTCGGTCCAATTCATTCCAGACCTGAAAGGTGACAGACCAAGATCAGAGTGTTTATGTAACCGTTACTTGAAGCTCGATGATTTACACGTCGTGGCTAATGCATCTGAAAATTAGAAAAATTTCCTGTTTCAAGTAGTTCATTTGTTTCATAATCCATACATTAATATTTTTCGGTATAGGACAACCAAACAACCAATACACAATTAAGAGTTAATTAATTAGTTACCCATCACCATTTTACAAAGCATTGGTCAATTCCATAAGAAAGTACTTGAGTTACTTTTATGTATTTCTAGTTGCCACGGTCAAAAGCCAAGTATTCTTACCAGTATGACGAATCAAATCAGTAACAAATGAGCGTTGCTATGTGGAAACACAAAGGGGCAGTGATGTAAATAAGGGGAGGGGGGGGGGGGGTTCTCAACGGACTGATGATGTTTAGTAGGTGGAAACTATGGAGTGTTACTGATGGGAAGAAATCAAGAGTGTAAAAAAAAAACAAAATGAACTGCTGGTATTTGTCACTCAAAGACCCCACCCTAGAGGGTGAGCAGTCAGTACACCTCACGCGGTGCGCTATAGGCATTCATTAGGGTTCTATGCAGTGTCCTTCGGCCCCTACCTGCAACTCCTTCATTATCTTTACTGTACCTCCGTTCATACTCTTTTCTTCCATCTCACTTCCCACCCTCTCTAACATGTGTTTCATGGGGCAACTGCGAGGCTGTCCTATTGTTACACTAGTAAAAAAACCTTTTACTATCAGCCCTGAATAACCTCGTAAGACATCGGTTGGCCTTTTGCCAAGAGTAGGATAAAAGGACTCCGTTTTAAGGAAGCAAATGGCGTGGCGAGGAGACCATGAAACATCCTAGTGAGAAAGCTGTGGTTGAAACTGTTTTCGGGGAAGGGAAGACACCAGGGCACCGATTACCTGCTACACACAGCACTGAGGGCCATGCACTTCCTTAATAATAATAATAATAATTAATTTCGTACGATGTCAGCATAGCGTTTACACATTTCCGAATCATATCTTTGGTGTCAAATCCCATTTCTCCATCGCCTTTCAGACTAATGATTGTTTTGCTCTAGTTTCTACACCAACATCGCAGCTGGACGACCCAAAAAAATTTACCTTTAAAACGCCTATATATTTCACAGCACAAATTATTACTGCAATTCAAAATTCTTGCAATTCCTGTAACTAAAGAACAAACTGAAAAAAATTGTAAAACGGCAATTTGAGGACAAGGACCGTTGTGGCTGATTCGACTTATGGAAAGGCACCGAAAATTTCCCCCAAAGACTAAGAGAAACGTAGCAAGCTGTTAACAGGCATAACAAAGCATCTACGGAGTCGCATACTTCCACAGAATAATGTGAATCTTGGTATTCAGAAGCAGCGATAACCTGGAGGGATGACAACAGCTCCAATCAGCGGGAGGGCCAAGGTTAAATGCCTCCGACGGGACTTTAAAAAGCTAAATGAACGACAAGCAGAACTGGTAGTTGATAAGAAAGGACGCCTTTCAGGGGTTACACGCGCACAGTTAAGAATGCTGACTTACAGATTAATGAACTCTGATAAGACGTGCTGGAGTAGAAATGGAGCTTACATACTTTGGAGATAATACGGCGCCGTGCTTTACTTGACAAATGTTAATTAGACGAAGTACCCATTTTTTTTTTCTTTTTATCGGCGTCCCGTTAATACAGCCTCTTGGTGTTGTGTATCACACAAGCGATAAGACCAAATTACCCAAAAACAAAATCTTTGCTGCAAAAACAAAAAACCTTTCCTTATTAGGTGGCCTATTGATATTCAATGAAAAGCATGCTTTTACAGCAAATATTTTTTGACATGACAAATTGTTCTGCAATTATCGCAATAAAAAAAATAATAATGAGAAGGCGATATTTCCTTTTACTTTCTGTTGCTCTGAAATCTTTCCGAGTCTTCATTCCTAGTGCCTGAAATCTTTATAATTTGCAGACCTGATATTTTCCTGTTACTTCTTTCATCTGAGAAAAACTTTTTGAAAAATATTGACAACTTCCGCTTCAGAATATAAGCAATGACGCGTTTGCTATTCACGAGGCCACTTACGTCTCATAACAAAACTTACCAGGTTCAAAAGCGCACAATTTCAAGAAATTTCTTACAGACAAACACAGGTCCTACTTTGTCGGGGAGGCTTAATGGTAAGGCTAAGTTTTGCACGTGATTATGACAACAGTGCTTCTAATGTTAAAGCGTTATTAAAATTTGCAGCTTTTTACCATACTTCGTTAAAAAAAGAGAAGCCAACTAACCCAAAAGGCTTAGCTTGTTAACCTCCATCAAAGCTCAGGTATGTACCATCCTTTCGTGATAATGCATGCTAATAAATTCTTGCCGTCTTACACTCCAGAACCAGACCTACTGACTCTGGACTTGATGCAGTTGTGCCACAAGTGAAATACAGTCAACTAAGTGATGATGACATGAGAAACCAAACTGAGACTATCAATTAAGTAGGAAAGGGACCCTTTTTTTTTTTTTTTTTTAGAAAGCCCATCCCCCCCCATTGATTGTAGACACAGAAGAGTTATCGGGTAGTCATATTTCAGTGCAGTAATTCGAGATTCATAAAATTGGCGAATGTCAATTTCACTGGGAAGCGGCCTTTCCTTGGGGGACAACGAGTTTGATGGTTCTGGTATCATGAATTTACAACTAAGCTTCGGAAAGAAAATTTGACGTGATTATTTTTACGCTACTTATTATATTCAATCCAAATCCATGCAATGGAACATGCCAAAATTGGTCATCTGATAACATTCAACATGAATGGAATCCGCAAAACCGGGAAAAAATATTTATGAAAGGTAGGAGACTTGAAGCTTTCAGCCAAGACCGTAAACCATAAAAGAAAGTGCGGTGCATTTGCACAGATTGTTGAGACTTGACATGCAACACTCCACGTTTACTTCAGGATATTTGTGTCTCAAAAACACCTGTTGGTTAGCATGATCGCTTGCAGTGAATGGTTCGTCTGCTCCTCCTCTAAGACCTTTCATGATAACGTTTTTTGACTAACGGGAACCAACTTGACTTGGGGCAATGCACTGGAATGTTGGAAATCTACAACGAATATCACGAAGAAATATTAGAACGAAATGCTGAAACGTCAAATGGCACTTGCATCCTAAATCCAAGGGAGTTAAGTGACAGTCACTTAGTGTACTGCACATTTGAAATTCTCATTTTCAAAATTACCATAAAATCAAATAAGAACAATCCCGCAGCTGCTAAGAATCTGTCCTAAAAGTCATTCACATAAGTATGCGTAATCTAGTCTAACAAAACTAACTAAAAGTCAATAACGATTTTGTATTAGAAAACTATGCTATTTCCATTCTACTCGAGAAACAATACATTTCCCTCTTGGAATGATACCAATCAGGTCTATCTTAAAAAGAGAACGAAGACGTTTTAGTCTAGACGAGGACGCAGCATTAAAGGTTAAATGCATCCGGTTTAATTTTAGCCACTATAATATTTTCACGATGCTGCACATATCACTCGCTTGTTACCTCTAAAGTACCAGACTAAAGACACGACCAAGGGAGGTCTCCTTATCTTGTCCTCTCATTAGCCCAAGAATGGATTCGAGTAGACAGACTGATCTTGAATTTCCTAAACCGATTCTCTCTCTCTCTCTCTCTCTCTCTCTCATGACAGAGCCCGTTGCTCTCTTTAATGCATCGACTTGTTAAAAAATTGCCCAGTTATGCAAAATGCAGGCTAATCAAAATCCCTCCCTTGCCCTGGTTCAGTGGCCGCGAGAGGAACCGGACATAAATATAGTCCCCACCTCGAACTCAATGCACTTCATTTGAAAACAAAAGCCTCACCTTACCCCATCCCCTTCCTTCTCTCTCTTCTCTCTCTCTCTCTCTCTTCTCTCTCTCTCGCTACTCTCTCTCTATCTCTCTCTCTCTCTCCATACACACACACACACACACACACATTCAAGTGCATAGTTCCTGAAATACAAAATGGCTTTGTGCATACCTTGTAAATGCGGATTCAGTGGTTTAGTACAGAGATACGACACTATATATATATATATATATATATATATATATATATATATATATATATATATATATCTATATATATATATGTGTGTGTGTGTGTGTGTATATATATATATATATTATATATATATATATATAATATATATATATATAATAATATATATATATATTATATATATATCTATATATATATATATATCATATATATATAGTCTGGGTAACATTAAAATCATAATCCAAGCCATGAATCAAGATGCTCAATTTCATTCATTTAGTTCTTACACGGAAAAAAATAATGAAATGAAAGTTTAATAACTGTATAATTTTACATATATATACATAATTCAGACAACGCAGTAAAACCAAAAATATCCTGTAATCCAACGCTTTGCAGCGGTCCATCCTTAACACTAGTATCTGATTTCTCTCAAAATACGTAGTATCAAATAAGTTCTCGTTCACAGCGCCACTCTATTGCTCATTTAAATCATTATAGGCTAATGCCTATCACAACACTGCAATGTTGTATAAATTCTAATTTCAATCAATACATGTACTCCCTTCAAATAAAATATTTGTACAACATAGATCCAAGTTCTATTAAGGAAAATCGTTCTGACTGCTTTCTCTTTAATGAGAGGAAGGTGGCATTTATTTTCTACTAGCTGACTAACCCGGCGCTGCCTGGGAAATCTCTGATTACACAGATAACTCTCTCTCTCTCTCTCTCTCTCTCTCTCTCTCTCATTCCTGTTAAGATCATTGCTTTGCACCCCCCCTTCCTATTGGGGCTGAACTTGGACTTAAAGGGCTTCAGGAGTGTCACTATTCATCTCAGCAACCTCTAAACTATGGATTAGACACTAATACCTGTTGTTTTTATTATTTTTACATGTCACCTCTTCCCATCCCCCCTCCCTATTGGGGATGAACTTGGACCTCAAGGGCATTGGGAGGGTTACTACTCTTCTCAGCGACATTGAAAACTCTGGATTAGACTCTATTATCTGTGGTATTTGTTATTTGTACATCTCACCCCTTCCCATCCCCTTTTCATCCCCTCCCCTTCCCATTTTCTGTAATTTTTGCATTTCCCCCTTCTCACACCCACACACACTACCACCCCGACCCTTCGGTGCCAGTGACGTCTTAATACCAGTGTTCATTCTCAGATTGTAAGCATTATGTATACCAAGTTTGGTTAAAATTGCTTAATGCATCTCAAAGTGTATGTGGAACAATGAACTAGTAAGAAATTCAGTAGATATACCTCGATACTAAAAAACCAGGTCATACGTCCTCAGCTTAATGCATTTCTGATTCCTTTTTTAATAACACCATAAGTTTTATCTACCACATGTTGCTCCATTAGAAACATTATATTATCGTTCTACCTTCCATTAAGAAGAACGCATCACAACATAATTCTATAAATCCTTGTCGAATGCACTCCACCTTTACATAAACATCCTAACATCAAACAAACATGCCAGCCTTCATACAGACCCTATAGCTTTAAGTAGAGAGCCCAGCATTATGCATCCTCAACTCGACAGGTAAAATCACTCCGGCAGAAAAAAAAACATTCCAGCTTTTGCCCATACATTCCAGCCTCCATGCGTGCATTCCAATCTTAGAAATACATTTCATGCTCCGAACAAGACTTATACTAGTGCCGTCCAATCCCTTCCTCTGCCGACCATAACTCCCACTGAAATTACAAGCCCTCAGCGCACTTCCCCTTTGAAACCTTAGGGTCCAAATTATGGAGGTAAAATTGAGTGCATGTTAAACAGCCACGAGGGCGTTGTAGGGGCAGGTGATTATAGGGATACTGAACAAAGGGAGGACAGAGAGAGAGAGAGAGAGAGAGAGAGATAGAGAGAGAGAGAGAGAGATTAATTAAATTAGTAACGCGTACAGCAAAGTAAAAAGAAATGTGAAACCAAGTTTGGTCATTTACGGAAGAGAGAGGGAGGTTATAACACACAAGAGAGAGAGAGAGAGAGAGAGAGAGAGAGAGAGAGAGAGAGAGAGAGAGACTCAAGTCATGAAAACCAAACACAGAAAAAAAAAAAAAATAAATGATGAAACCATATCCGCAATTCCATTGATGACCGAAAAGGAAGAATAAGAAAAAATAAAAACTCTACCACGCACCTGAGGGCTGCGGAAATTGCTGAATCAAAAATGCATCCAGTAAAATGCTGATTTAGAAAACGCCGGCCGCAACAGCCGCCACAAGTGCAAGGATAAACGAAATGCACCTGGGAGAGAACCAGAGAGCATGGAGCGTTTTTTTTCGGGCTGATCTCGATAAAAGTACAGTAAATGGGTAATAAAAAGAGGAAAGAAAATATTTTTAAAATAAGTCCATCGTACCAGAAGGGATAAGCAAAACAAAACGACACATATTAGTTTAAAACTGCAAGAAACCAACCTCTTTAGATGCACAGGTGAAAGTAAACGGATACCGCAAAACAAAAAACTAACTTCTGACCAAACAAGTCTGACTGACAGCACTTAATTACTTTTGCAGGGCCTAAAAACTTGGTTAATAATTTAGGCAGAAAAATTTCTGGTACCTCAGGTCTTATGATACTCAACACAATTTGCTGTGTAACTAATAAATAAAGGAAAATAGAGGAATATCGAAATGATGAAGTACAAGTAGATTCCTTATTCTTTAACCTTGTGATTGGCAGATATAGGCAAATAGGGTGTAATCGTAGGGGCTGGGGCGAAACTCATAACAATTACCCTTAAACCAAATGATGAGTTAAACAGGGATTATGGTCCTTTAACCCTCTAATTTGGATATATAATAAATAATGGTAACAATGAACCCTTGATCTAGGGTGATTGGCCTTACCCTAAACGAGTGTAAAAAATATGAAACTAAAATAGTAAAGGAAATAAACGGATTAAATGCAAATAATTGAGACAAATAATTAACAGTAAATATCGAAGAAATGTAATCCCAGCGCCAAATGACAGGATAGATGCATTAACATAAAATCCCGACAAAAATAATATAACAGATAAATAAATCACGAGTTCTGATTCTCACTACCTGATTTGAATATAAAGAACCAACGTCTCTTGACAATATATAGATGTTCCATGCAATTTCCAAATCCCAGGACGTGCTTGTGGCTGCTGATATTTTCAAATAGCCACTTTTCATTTCTAGTTTTAGCTGTGATGATAAACACAGGGATACGAAATTGACGCCCAGTTCTCGTAACGAAGCTGATGCCACTGATGAGTAATGCAGTTCGTACAAGATTAACTTCGTCGTCATTCAGCGACTCCGAGGGGAAAAAATTCCTTCCTAACTCATTCGCTTTACCAGAAAGATCAGTAACCCTTAAATCGATCCAGTTCGGGTTATAAATTGTGGCTGCTCAAGGAATGCATAAGATTAAAAGGACTGACTGATTTAAACATATATTATCTGGTGTCACATATGAAAAAGGAATGTAATTACACAGTTGGCCAGGCACGCGCATTTGTTTGACCATGAAGAGACTGACACAAAAATAAGAATTTCCAAAAGTTATTAAAGTGCACAGTATGCGAACGCACGCTGCGAAAATGAAGTGTCCCGTAAACTTGAATAAATAATGCCTTGAAATTTATTCGCCCTCTCTCTCTCTCTCTCTCTCTCTCTCTCTCTCTCTCTCGCTTCCTTCTCTCCCTCCCTCTCTCTCCCTTCTCACTCCTTCTGTCCTCTCTCTCTCAGGGCTCAAAACATATTGCCGGATGCAAAATACAGCTAACACCTATTGACCTTTGTGAGCTTCTTCGTTCGCCCGGAGCAAGTCCAGAGCAAGAGACCAAGCAAAGAAAGTGAGCCGACGGCTCGAGCAGGCAAAGGCAAGCTCTAGGAACCAACCGCCACCGTCCCGTGCACTCCTCCGAGGTAACATAACCTCCTCGGAGGTACCTCTCCCGTAAAAAGTTCCACACACACACGCACAAGCACCATCAAGGCTTCATATAAATGTTTTCATCAGGGGAGGTCATTAGCATATGGCCAGCCAGACCTTTCTCGGCAGTGATCCGTATCGGCTTTAGGCGCACCAGGACCCATCTTCATCTCGTCGCATCCCTTCCGACTGCTCGTTCCCGAACCCTATCAAAACATCCATCCAAAGTATGGGAACAATATAACCTCTTTACAATCGAGAATCCAGGATTAATTGAGTACAGGGTTAGACCGTCCCATCGTTACTGAGCATATTTGTGACGTCATTGGTAGGTGGCCATAAAAGAAAACAAATAATTTAAGGTCACTATGGGAATTGTTTGCCCACACCCATTCTTTATCTCTTCCACGACCTTATGTGAGAGCGGTCCCCGTTAATCGCCAGGTACTGGATGATAGTTTCCTTGTTCTTCACTTTGGTAGGGTCAAATACTGACTGATGATTTTTTTTACCTGAACCTCAGTCAGATCAGCCACGTGACGTCATACGCGAGAAAATGTACGATCATGCGCGTGCGTGTTGAAAAAGCTACTTATAGACTTTACATACATATTAGTGCATAAGCAGGCATAGATTTCAATAACATTTTCATACTTAATCAACCCAAAGTCATTTCCTTTATCTTTCCTTTATCTAAACTGTGATGAAAATGCTAAAACTACCGATCACAACAACAAATGGGTTTGTTACACTATAAAACCCCATCCATAAAAAAATAAAACAAAAGACAAGAAATGTTACCTTAATGGTCTAAAACATTTGGTGGCCGAAAGAGATTAGCTGGTAAAATGCATTTCCTCCAATTATTGTGAATATAATCACCACTGCTACATATTAAGTCCATTAACACACGAGGAACATTTTTACCACTACGATAACAAAACAAACGGACAGCCAATGAGTGCCTATCATTATTTTGTACCTTACACAAAAAAGAAAAACTCCAACATCTGCTCTAAAGTTGGATTTTTATTTGGGGTGGGGAGGGGAACCCAAGATTGGGAAGAAAGCCGCTTGCCATAAAAGATTTTACCTTAATTGCCGTATGGCTTACGCACTATTGTACCATCAGTGTAGTAATGCGTGCTACTTAGGTAATTACGTCATGAATTCAATATGATGATGTAATAAATACAACAAAAATAATTTCGATCATTTCAGTAAAAATTTATGAATAATATTAAGTGAAGAGAAGAGAAGTTTCGAAACAGGTTGCGACCAATTATACGCATATTTGCTTGTGAATGACTTTAAGTTGCAACCCTTAAGGGTCTTACCTCAAGTTCTTTGTCATCCCGTCTCGCTTTGACTGATGTAAAAACTACATAACACTTTGTGGCTGCATTGGGGAATACGATATAAAACATTTACCTGGTATTTAAACAGAGTTTACTAGGCAATTGGACATAAATGTAACGTGCTAATTCTTCGAAGAGTGGTCATTTGAGATAAGAATAACTCCAACTGATAAGAGTAACGATCTGATGCTCTTACTAGGAACGAAAAATGAACGGCCGTTATCAGTGCTAATGAAATAACAAACACGAGAATCTCATCTTCATGAACATGACACCCTCATCTCCTTAGTAGTGGTAACTCTTGCTATCATTTCCACTCAACATTCTCAAAACTACCTCTTAAAATGAAGAGAGCAGTGCAGGGGTAAGGTTGGGTAGGTATTTAGTTTAAGCGAACCAGGATTAATTGTAAACACACACCATATACATATATATATATATATATATATATTTATATATATATTATATATATAAATATATATATATATATATATATATATATATATGTGTGTGTGTGTGTGTTGTGTGTGTATGTATGTATATATATATATATATATATATATATATATATATATATATATATATATATATATATATTTATATATATATATATATATATATAATATATATATATATATATATATATATATATATATATATATATATATATATATATATATTATATGATATTCTTTCTCAGCTAATGTTGTGTAAGCTGAAGTATGAATGTGGCATAGACCGTTGCGTTGTTTGGTCTCTGGAGTCTTCCACAGCTAAGGGAAACAATTTGTAAAAATATATATATATATATATATATATATATGTGTGTGTGTGTGTGTGTGTGTGTGTGTGTGTAGTTCTAGCAACAAAAGCTCCTCTGCTAATTCTGCATTCAAACGCAATGACTACGAAGATAGCTTTTTATTTCATCGACATGACATGAGTTGATGAGGAACTGAACTGTCAGCCGCTTCATTTTGCCAAATTTAAGTTAAAATCCATTTGTAAACTGCAAGGAGGTATCGCCAGACCTTATGCCACTAAGTATGCATGGATGCAAGAAGTGCATAAAATATAATACTCTTTTATTGCATTCTCTTCTCTACTTAATAAAGAAATAGTAATTAATAAACATAAGGAAGATTTACAGCTCTATTAAACGCATCAGACCTACAACACCCAGTCTCCTTTGTTCCGAGGGTTCGACGAACATTATTCTAAACAGGTGCCTCTTGGTGAGCGAGCATTCAGAGGGCTCTGGCTTTTTCTCTGGTCTCTTACAAAGGAGTTGTTCATGAGATCATTCTAAACAAAATCTGCAAACAGTAAAAAAATATTCCCTGAACCATTCTCGACGAAGCAGATTCGTTTCATCCGAAAGAAGAAAAGAACCTACGACTACGCTTCACTCGTATATTACTCGATATTAATATTTTTTATACAGATCTCAGAGTAATCAAAACATCAAGTCTTAGATTGTACCAGACAGAAATGCAATGCACAATCATACTGAGAAATCATGAGTGCAACAAACATCAACCTACAAACAAAATTGCATGAACAAACAACGATGTCAAACATCTCAAGATAGTACTGGGTTTGTTAGTATGTCTCAGATTTTGGAAGGAGAAAGCCCTAATTATATATTGATTCTCTAGAAATAAGAATGAAGGATATGGCATGCAGACCCTTGCCGTTTTGGGCAGATGTGACCCTGTTGTTGCCAAAATCAACGGGTTCTGTGTCGCAATGAAGTATTGTCTCCAAGAACACCCGGAACGTGAAATTATACATATAAAAAACCAAGATGCAGTTTAAAAAGGAAGTAGACATGTCAACTAGCTTTTCATAAAAGAAAGGCAAGGAAGTGGTGAAGGCATTATTCCAGAATTCAGCTGTATCAAATCTCTCTAAAGCCATCTGATGTAAGCTGATGTAAGGTTTTCTATCCAACCTTACGAAAAAAAATATATAAATTAATTTGAAATATTGAATAGTGGAGTATTAATATTAGTTTTAATTCCAAAAGTAAAAGGTTTTGGTTACTTGGGCCAGTAAATCTCAAAAATAAATTAAAGGTTCATAGAATGTAAGGTCTCTAGCAATATCAGTGCAGTATATATCTCTTAGATAACGAAGACTATCAAACAAAAAATTACATAGGTCTAGGCTATGGGGTGATAAGTTTCTTCATAAATATGAAGATCTTAAATACTTGAATTCTCTAGTTTATCCTCGTAGAAAAAAAAAAGAAGAGAAAGAAAAAAGAAACACGGATACTACAGAGACACAGCCTTCCAATACGGAAAGGCAAGACCCCAAAAAACTTCAGAAGACCTCTGAACAATAACTTAATTTTTCCAAATATTATAATCCAATTGGACGTAAATTATGTCTATCGAACAATCGGGATAAACATTTTTTTATTTTATAAGTGAACATTTATTTCCTCTGTTTTTCTTTGACTCCCAATGACCTAATTTTGAGGTTACTGACAAAACTAACTCAAAAACAATAAATATGTATCATTTTCAGTCGCGGGGCCCAACTGGACTTTTCCTTCAAACTAGATATAATCGTTTTTTTTTCTCGGATTATGACTATGAATAAAGTATAGCAGCTGCATTTCGTGTATGATTTTCTTGTTTAGTTACTTTCCCAAGCCTTCTAGTTCAATCACAATGATTTGTTTTCACAAATATTAATTCCGTGGTATTAGGCCCAAAGAAACGATTTATTCCAATTGAGTAAGTTCAATCAAGGTTCCTCTGTCTCTGTCTAGCTTATTTTGTAAAATTATTTATAGTTAATGAGAGCAAGAGTGAAAGGACCTGCTAAAGAGAAATAGTAATTCGCGAGAGAGAGAGAGAGAGAGAGAGAGAGAGAGAGAGAGAGAGGAGAGAGAGAACTATCTAAATTCTAGTTAGGATCCTAATTCTCAAATTATTTTAGAGAAACGTATACCATCCAACAGCTGAGAGAGAGAGATAGAGAGAGAGAGAGAGAGAGAGAGAGAGAGAGAGAGAGAGAGAGAGACATTTCAATTTTAAAGTTAAATCATTACTTACATATTTAAGTATATTGAATGATCTGTTTCCAAAGACCTGCAAGTGAGCAGCAGCGATAGTTAATAGAGAAAATAAAGAGGGAGAAATACACATTTCTAACCCCTCAGTGGAATGCCCTGGAAAGATTTGGATCTTACATTGATCAACGACTCCGTTAATCCCAGCGACGATCAGTAGCCTATTCCATACGTAAACGAACATAAGCATTTCAACTATTTTAAACGGGGCCTTTTATTTACGTATTGCTTATGGAAAACATTGGATATCAAGTTTCAGTAGCCTAATTTTAAGAACACAAAAAATGAAAATAAACATATATTCTATAAATGTTATAAAAAACTGATTCCTCTCTCTTGGTGTGTTCAACGTTTAATGCAGTAAGTTTTCAAAATAATTATCATATGACTTTCATTTATAATAAAATCTTTCTTTGTTCATTTTTATTTTTTCAGAAACTATTCCAAATGGATGATTTACTTCTTCAGATATTTCGGAATAATGATATTCCTGCATTAATATTCAAACTTTCGGAAAGCATCTCCTAAATATTTTTTGGGCGATGGTACCAAGACTTGTTCCAAAAAATCTTTCGACTTGTACTACAGGATTTCAAATATCTGGTTTAACTTTTCATTTAATTATCTCTTTCACCGTTAGGGGGTCTCTCTCTCTCTCTCTCTCTCTCTCTCTCTCTCCAAATTCAATATCATATCAGCATTAAAATCTTTACAAGAGGAGATGGATGGCCCATCGCTCCATCACCTCGGATAATATCACGCGCAAGCATCTTTGATTCATGCTGACCGGGTCCATTTTCAAAAATCGGCCGTACATCAATAATTTACTTTAAGCACTTGGCAGGTACTTATAAGACCAACACGGCAGAGCGCATTAATAAAATTTCCGATTTATTATTAGGGTGAGACGAATGCCCGGGCACGACAATCGAGACAACCTTGAGGTATCCGCCAACCACCTAGTATGCCGTTGCTGCTGCCAAGGGACGCTTAGAAAAGACGCCCTCCGAAGCACAGCTACGGCTTTACTCTTGCTCTTAAGCTGGCGTCAGTCTCAATATCGGGGAGGAAACATCTATGCGGTCTCATTACACTATCTATTGATATTACTAGCAGTATCGGAAAGGCAATTGTTTAACCGTCCAATTGTCTTCATTTTTATGGTGACACTTACTGACTTACAAGTGTAACAAAGAACATTTTACGGGCATGACTGCAAACAATAAAATGTTGTGATGAGCAAGATTTTTGGGTAAAGAGACCGTTTAAAATCAAAACAAAACCACTTTCTAGATATTTCTATGAACATATGATCGAATGTTTAGTATGGCGCAATAATTTCATGCTCTATAACGCCAATCTACTGCAAGATCAAAATCTGAGAAAATGCGATTGACGACTTCGTATTTCTCTATAAGACTAAAAGTCCTGACTTCAACCTTATTAGGCCTACGCCCAAGGTACTCGACGTGGGACTTTCAACTTATCAAAAGCCATTAATCAAGTCATCGTTGTTCGTACCACCTCATCATTAGGATGGAGAAGTTTTCCATAAACGATTTCCTTTTCTGCCCCGGCCTCCAAAACCCCAGATGGAAGGCCTGGCCGTCCATCCGTAGCTAAGGAGGTTTCGCGGCCCACAGCCCAACCCTCCCCTCCACCCTCTACATTAATTAAGCCGCCCCTGCCCACGCTGTTCGTTTGGCCCACCCTTTTATTCCATGGAAAAACGTGTCATTTCGAGGGAAACCCGCTTCATAACCACAGTGGCAATTGCCATGGAGAGAGAATTAATGACCATACTTGTGTGAGTATATAACGAAGACGCACTTACTTTCGTTTACTAAAGAAGTTCCCGTAAAACTAGAGCACGAAGAATAAAGGCTACTGAAATATATAGGACCCATACATTCTCCCTTTTTTTTGTCTTTTTTTTTTTTTTTTACTTTATCTCTAGCGGAACATCTGTGCTTCTGAAGGGGAAGAATTACGATCTCTGACCCACTCTTAACGTTATGTTTTAACTTTTGCTCATTATTTTCAATCTGCCAGCAAATTCTTGACATAAAAATGTATTCTGGTCTTTAAAATACGTTAAGCTACCGTACTGAGGTAATAAAATTCAGGTTTACCAATTGAATTATTATGATTCTATAATTTATTATTAAATCCGAATAATATTTAGCACCAAAGGTTGCCCTAACATTAAAATAAAAATAATAAGAAGAAAAGAAAAATCCAAACTTAGATCTGATACTTTAAGAAGGTCAGTATTATGATGGTGATGTACGCTTCCCTTAATTAATGGCATATACATCAAACTGATAGAGAAAGAAAGAGAGAGAGAAGAGAAGAGAGTGAGAGAGAGGAGAGGAGAGAGAGAGAGAGTGAGAGTGAGTGAGAGAGAGAGGGGGAGAGAGAGAGATTGGGAACTTTCAAACGTGAATGGGATCAACTGACCTCGATTTCAAAGTGCACATTGTTTTACTTAAAACATTTTCTTATTTCTCCGGTCGGGTATGACGAGAAGAATTACATTTCCCCTACAATCCTCCTTCCAGCAGAAGTGTTAAGTCGCAAAATCCTAGAGGTTGCAGGCCATTTATTGCAATTGCTTAACATCAATTCAAACTGATCGGGTATCGCTTTCAATGTAGTTCAACAATGAATTCTGTGCATCTAACCCTGAAGATGTAATCAACCTAAATGCAACGATGTCTCTTCTATGCGACGTTCGACGCAAGTAGTAAATAACGAAGATGTATCGCATCCATTACATTCGTTTTCCTCGCCACGGACGAGATGTCAATATCTTTCTTTTCAAAACCTAATATGACAATTTCAGAGTTCTTTATCAAAGCTTTTTATCGTCAGAACAAACAGATCCATGCACTGCACCCACAGATCATACATATGATAAGAAACGTGCTGTTTGCTTCATTTGAAAATTGAGGACTCTTACATTTTGCAATACGTAGAGTATGCTTACTTACGTGCTGCTCACACACATTCATATATAAATCTTTTAATATCTTCATGGACTGATTGATGAAAGAAGTATGAAAAAAGGACAGCAGTTGTAAGAGAAAATGGTTCGCAAATGACGTGTGGAAGAGTTGAAGTCTCCAATTGATACAGGATAAGAAACTGCAGAAGCGAATGGAAGACCATATAATTATTTGCAAGAGGATAAAAGTTAGAGTAAGGTTATAAAAGATGAGGAAATGAATATTAATGAGAACAGAGAGAGAAGGTTAGATGATGATTTCATATTTGTTTTTGGGAGTGAATTTAATGGAAGATTGAAGGATAAGAGACTTTTGTAAGTCACAGAACAGGAAAAGGTAAAGTAAGGAAGGTAGAGGGTATATGCAAAGATTGGGAAGGACTTCGGACGTCTATGAAAACTGACGTTCAAATGTGTGAAGGGACTGTTGAGCCAACTGTCCCCATGGAAGTGAAGGTTGACATTAGGTGCAAATGAAAGAAAATGGGTTGAACGCTAGAGAGACGTAGTGATCTTAAGGTTAAGTGTGATGTTTATATATATACATATACTATATATATATATATATATATATATATATATATATATATATATCATATATATATATATATACATATATATATATATCTATATATATATATATATATATATATATTATATAATATATATATATATATATATACATATATATATATATATATATATATATGTGTGTGTATTTCATTTATAATATATATAGATATATATATATATATATATATATATATATATATATATTTATATACATATGTATGCTGTATATACATATCTAATGCTTAAATCGTTATTACTAAATCCTGAATACCAAAGAGTAATAAAACATCCCTGCTTACAAATTTTATCAACTGGCTGAATGTTAGGAGGAAGGCAAACAGTGTTTCATACATACATACATACTACATACACATACATAATCATATAATATAGTATATAATATCTATATATATATATTTATATATTATAATATATATATAATATTTTTTTTTTTTTTTATATATATATATATATATTATATAACCCAATTACACACATTTGTATAAAGCTTACAAACTGCTAGGTCCTCACGGTTCAATAACACCCTGGTCAGTGCAAGAGTCAAAGCTGCAAATCAAATTATATCAAACATCTCAAGCTGCCTAAAAAATCAAAAGAAGGCGAGGCGGCAACCGCGAAGGCTACATGGAAAAACATTTATTTATGGCCTTGACGGAATCGTGTTAGCTGGTCAAATGCATTTCAACAGTATGGCTTAACGACGGCCTTTTACCTCTCGCAGGCTCCGCTGTTCATTCTTCTAGAACCACATCATTAATATGAGATGAGATAAAGGCAAATGCAAGCTCATCTCCTCGAGATGCATCCAGACAAAGACGATAAACCCAAACAGAGAATGCAAAGGGGCTGGTCAGACAGAGTGCGGGGAAGGAGCAACGGACGAGCTCTGGTGAGGGAAACGCTTCACAGGAGGAGTAAGAGGACGACGACGGAGGATGAAGAAGACGAAGAACAGGAGGAGGAGGAGGAGGAGGAGGAGGAGGAAGAGAGACAAAAAGGAGGTCGAAGATGAGGGGGAGGACGGGGACCTGAAAGAGAAGTTCGGTTATGATGTCATACATGACGGATTGTGAGAACAAAGACGCTTACAGAAAATGGCATATGAATGAAGGCCTTCAAGTAAACATCAATGAGAACCTACATAAAGGAGAAATTAATCTTTCACTGGTCGCTAACAGTGCGCAGTAAATCTGCAGCAAGCATATATTACCTCAACCTGTAAACTGCTTAGTCAAGGTAAACGCAAGGGCAATATATCATGACAATCGAGTACAACGGCCGGCTTGCATTACAATACAATGCCCAAACGTCTCTACATTCCGAAGAGCACGACATCCCTTCCAACTTTCTAACTCAACGAACAAGGTATGTGGAAACATCTCAAAACATTCCTTGTCATAAGGACAGCGATTGCTCCAAATCTGGAATTTCGTGAGTAAAATACTACAACAGCCAAGCAGTAAGTAAAAAAAAAAACAACCACAACAATAAGGAAGACCCATTATGTTCGGATATGAAAATCCTCATGCAGTTTTTAATTGGACATACGGAATGTATTTTGATCGACCTGAAATGTCAGTCTCTACATTTTTGTTCTCAATATTTGCGTATAATTCTGTAAAATGAGCGAGCCTCTTCAGCCAATTCTTATGATAACTAGCAGCTTTTAGCACCTCTGTCACAGTAATGTTTTAATGACAGTTTAAGACGCTTACTTAATGCTGATTCCTGTCAATATTTTCAAGCACTTCTAAAAAATTGTTGGTGGTAAATTTCTGGCAATACCCTACCCAATGTTGTTACTATAACCTATATGGAAATCGACACATTAACACAAAACGCTAAATTTTAAATGCTTTCATAAGTGCCAAAAGTGATGCATTGCTGGCCTTGTTTTTTACACTCCTTGTAGAAAGCGCTTCTACTAAATTTAAACAAGTTCTTCCCGCTCTTCTGACTTTTTATCCCTGGTTGATGGGAGTATCAGTGAACTGTGTCTTAAAATTATTAGTGAATACTAAATGAGTCTCTAAGCAAACGTCACCCAGTGTTGCTCACGACTCTCAAACAAAATCTATCCTATTTATCTTTTCCAGTTTTTCCTGACATTCCTAATATCTAAGAAATAGCTTTGCTATGCCAAACTTTTCTCTCTCAAAGCATCGACTTTACAAACAATCACAGCAACCCTGAAGAAGGAATGAAAGTACAGTATTCCTAGAAAACTTGGCCTGCCTCTACACCCCTTTATTATTCTTTGAATGAGTCGTCTCCATCGATTACTGTCCTGTGCCTCGTTCTCATTTATACCTTTCAATACCATATCTTCCCCTACACAATCACGCCATCTCTTTCTTGGTCGTCCCTTCTTCCTTCTACCCCGCACTTCCATTTCCATCGTATGTCTTCCAACATGACGTTCCCCCCTTCGTAATAGGATACCTATATCATCATCTGTAAGTGTAATTCCTTTAACACTGCCAAATAGATGCACACAGAAGCCAAACAAAATTTGGAGTGCATTCGTTTATTCCCCAGCCAAGTTAAATATAAGAAATGTTGTAATGATATCAATTCGGGTATAAACATATCCAAATCATCTCCCATATTTCTCTTTTACAATGGATCTCTAGTCTCCAGATTTGTCAAAGGCTTCAAGTCACAAGAGCATTAAAGGTATTGCTCGTTTATTGATCAGATTTCACTTCTTTGTTGGTCTTGCCACTTTAACAAGAAAACGCAAAAACAATAATTACCATCTCCAGATAAGTACTATTGCACCCTCAATTTCCATTCCGTTTGCAGATTAAATTTACTCCACAATCTCCATTATACTGTGTAAAGATTCACGTCGATACACAAATCACCGCAAAACCGATACAGCAAATGTGATGTTCCTGTAAATGGACTCGTGGCAAGTAGAAGTATTTCCCTCCCGGGAAAAGGAAATTCCACTACGGAGTAGAAAACGTGCATCAGATTTTATCACAATTCTCTTTACCTACGATTTGACTTCAGAAATTTCTAACATTATCCTCTTCAAGCACTGTCCGAAATGGGAAATTTTTTCTTCCTTTTATATACTTTTTTTTTTCTTAGCAAAAAATAAAAAATAAAAAAAAAAAAAACTGCTAAACCTGGCTAGAGGGAGAACAGTTTTTTTAAAACTTTATTAATCACTTTTATCAGCATCGTGTATGATTTGGAGAATATTTAATGAATGGGTCTTTTCAAATTAGTTATGAGAGTGAGCAAGACGTCGGTCCCCCAGCAACCTATATACAGAATGGTGGTACAATAAGACTATGAAACCAGGGGTTTCACGGAACCCATAAAATCTTCAGAATTCGTGAAATCACCAATTCGCTCAGGGACATTTGATCCCCGAGGGGCTAGTTCTAAACACTGCGAAACAGTGATTCATCTACATCTGATCACCGACCGGCTGGTAGTGAACGCAGCGAAAGTGTACGGAGATGAATAACTGTTATGCTGTGTTTAGTACTGGCCCCTAGGGGATCAAATGTACTTGGGGAGCTGCGGGCTAACACTAAACACGGCAAAACAGTGTAGATGAATCACTGTTAATTTTTATTTTATATATAGAGATTTTTGGCATTATGCCAAGCAATAGGTCAACTTAGGCCATTCAGCGCTGAAACGGAAATGAACAGTAAAAGGTTTGAAAGGTGTTACAGGAGGAAAATCTCGCAGTAGCACTATGAAACAATTGTTAGGAGAGGGTGGACAGTAAGATGGAAGAAAGAGAATACGAACGGAGGTACAGTAAAAGGAACTGGCCGAAGGGACGCTGCAAAGAACCTACATTGCACCGAATGAGGTGCACTGACGACACTACCCCACCTACGGGGGAATAACTGTTAATTCGTGTTAGTACAAGCCCCTCGGGAATCAAATGTCCCTAAGGGAGTTGGCGATCTCACGAACTGCCTAAAAATGTCGAGGATTTCGTGAAATCCCTGGTTTCATAAGCTTACTATAAGATATACATGAACATAGGTGATTTTTTAAATAGAAAATTCAAATCTGTCCCGCTGATGGCCAACTTTTGGTTTATTCAAAAGTACCCAATTGATCAAGAACGAACTGAGCATAATAAACAATGACACATAATTAGTCATTCTATTGTTGCATGTGGCAACACATCAATTCGCTTCTAAATCACAAAATGAGTAATATCCCGATTTCATATCAAATGCTTCAAGGACCAGAGAGCAGGCCTAATCACATAAACCTCTGCGTCGCTCACCTGAAGACTTCCTCACTCCCTCAAGCAACTACGACCATATGGCAGGAAATGAGTCAATAACGTTATGAAAAACTCAGAAAAGTCAGCATGGCTGTGATTTATCGGTTCAACAGCAGTTTATATCCCTCTTAATCAAGGTGTAAAACTTCTTTCTCGTTATAATATTATTTTCTTGTGGGGGCAGGGGGGGGGGGGATGGGGCTTGACTAAATAACGGCGCTGATTTGGTAATGGTGGTCTTCGAAATTACCCATGAATATTTTCATTACCTATTTTCATTCTAGTGTACAATCCAAAAGTAAAGCAGTAATATATATATATATATATATATATATATATATATATATATATATATATATATATATATATATATATATACATATATATACATATCTATATAATATACATATAACATATATATCATATAATAATATACATATATATATATATATATATATATATATATATAATATATATATATATATATATATATATATATATATATATATATATATATCTATATATATATATATATATATAAAAGATATAAAGTGAAAACTTTTCATGAAATTTGAATATGAGCAGTAATAGCAACTAAGAATATCGAGTTTCTTTCAGCCATAAGACAAAAACGCTATTTTCAAATCTTACTCTACCCGAAAGAGCCACACTTTTAATTTACTTAAATAGTGAAGATAAATGCTTAAAGGCAGCAACCAAACAAAAGAAACCCCAGAATTGAGGATAAACAGCAGATACGTATAACGCCGATCGAGATCCATATATCTAGGGCGCTTGATTCCGATGAAGGTTGCCTAAACAAGAGATTACAACGCGGCATTCATTCATGACAAGAGATCCTTTCTGGCCAAGGACGAAAGACGAGGTTATATCATATACATGAAATAGGCAACTCTCTCTCTCTTCTTCCCGAGGCCTAACAGTGAACTTTATACCCCATTGTGGTGGAGATGACGTCACGAATAATGAGTAATTGATTGACAGGTAACCCTTGATGTCATCACCATCTTTATGACCTCCTCCGAGGAAAAAATAAATGATTCCAACATTCAGATACTGCAGACATCATTCTTTTCAGTTTTCTTTCATCCTCGTATACCAGATTAAAAGAAAGCTTACCGAAAATAATCCTTTAAAGGCCTAACTTCGAATACAGGTACCTTCTCTCTAGCTTTGACAGTTACGTCAATCTTCCATTGAAACGGAATGACTTCGGGGAATGATTCGCTTCTTTCAAGTGTCAAGTGATTCCAGTGATAACGACGTCTCTCATCAAAGATCAATGACAGATTATGAAAAGAAATCACGAAAAAGCGCGGAGAGAGAACAAGCATCATTTTAGCCGAAATAACTGAATGATTTGCTGAACAAAACATGACTGTGAGGTCTGAACCCATTGCGGACCAAAAAAGTAATAAATGACTACAGTAAAAACCAAGTAAAAAATTCCCAACTGTATGAGCCGCGGCCCATGAAACTTTAACCACGGCCCGATGTGGCCTGTCCTATATCGTTGCCAGAGGCACGATTATAGCTAAATTTAACATTAAATAAAATTAGAATTTCTGAGGCTAAAGGACTGCAACTTGGTATGTTTAATGATTGGAAAGTGGATGATCAACGTTCCAATTTTCATCCCTCTAGCCTCAGTAGTTTTTAAGATCTGAGGCCGGACAGAAAAAGTGAGGGCAGAAAAAAGTGCAGATAGAAAGAAAGTGAAGACAGAAAAAAGTAAAATCAACTGTCAGCAACAATGATTGGACCAAAGAAGAGCTACAGGGAAACTGATCTCGATTCTGGTTTGTTATTTCGTTATCTCTCTTTGTTCAGCTATATATTAGGCAATTTATGTAGCTCAGTTTAGATCTGCTTCTAAGTTGCTCCAGTAACACCCATCAACTGGCTACTAGGACCTCCCGCCAGGTTGCCTCTTCCCACGCTTAAGGTCAAAAGTCAACAATCCTCCGCTCTTCTCTTCTCTTCCTTCATTTCTACAACCTACGTATTTTGTTCATTTCGCCTTTCTCGACGCTTGCTTCTCTCGATCCTCTCATTTCCACCACAATGATTGCTTCTTTTCTCTCTCTCTCTCTCTCTCTCGTCTCTCTGTCCATTGTTCAGAAGAGTGGAGGGTAGAGTTCCTCATCCTCTCAAACGGCCTCGTGAAACCCGCGCAAAGCCATCTCTTCTCATATCAACTCTATTGAAAT
>NC_087204.1:49267584-49291497 GCF_015104395.2 Macrobrachium nipponense | reverse complement strand
TGACGTCAGCAACTTAAGTATGACTGATAAGCTTAATCAGTCAATCAGGCCTATCATGCTCGGTGTCATCAAGCAGATCGGATGATCAAGCTTCGCAAAGTTATATAGGAAAGTGCAATGGACGATGTCCTATAGCACTTACAATACCAACTGTGGATAGGGGGCGGGGAGATCCCAGGAATATGCTCGGTGTCATTGTTCTGCAAGATCAAATGAATGACAACAACAGGATTGGAGGTGAAGTCGAGTCTCTTAAAAGTCTTCTACTCTCGCAACGACTTTGATGCGTCCTCACGAGTCAGTTGTCAATAAGTGACATCAGCAAGAACACAGAAGTATCTCTCCGAACTGCTGTTAGCTCAGAGTCAAATGATGAAGGGCACGCTTTCCATAAATGTAACTGTGGACCTAATCAATAAAAACAACAAGTGTAAATGCTTCAAAGCAAAACTTAAATGCAATAGCAGGGTTCATTGCAGCCTTTTCCTGCCCTAATGAGAAGTATATATCATATTGTTCACATTTCAAACACACACTGTTTAAAGTATCAATTATACATAGTGTTGCAATTATACATATACTGTTATAATATCGCTATGCAGGTTTGTCAGTATTTACACGAAATCCCTTAACATTTTAGAGGTTACATGTAATTACTGATGGTTACATCGGTTTATCCGGCTAAAGTAAACTCCCAATAATCATAATGCACACACACACACACACATTATATATATATATATATATATTATATAATAGTATATATATATTATATATTATATATTATAAATATATATATATATAAATATATATGATATATATATTATAATATATATATATATATTTTTATATATTAAATATATTATATATATATATATATATATATATATATCCATATATATATATATGATTTATGCACATGTTTTAGGGCTTGTGCCTTGTATGATAAGGCGCCCTATGAGGTAATGTTAGACTTGCGATAATCTTACGCTAAGTCGGTTGGTATTGCACTTCCATCTTCAATGGAGTGTCTTGGGGTTTGTAGATCACTTACGAAGTCGGGATTATCTTCTTGTTTATGACGACGATGTGTTAAACTCATGATGATTCGGTGATTAGGTGAGGATCTAGTAGAAACCACGAAGTACAAAAATATATATATTCTTCTGAAGTTTTACATGGTGAAGATCAGGTATGATTGTACAAGTCTTCTAATGACGATAGCTTGATCGCTTCTGCCAATGATGATGGCTAATTCTACTCTCTCTACATGATAAAGCTTAGGTAAAGAGGTACAGGTCTTCTAATGACGATAGCTAACTCTATTCTGCTCCTACTACCATCTCGGTTACCAGTCATAAAGGTACAGACAGTAGTTCGAACATATGAACATACAATCAAAATGAGACACGCTACAGATCACGTAGGCCGTTTGAATTATAGGTCGCGGTAGTTGTCTCAAGCAGGGAGCTTGGACTAATGTTTATAAACAATTGAATGACTACAGGTGACGGCATGTTATCTTAGCCTACTTTTATTGTATACGTCATCTTTAGCGTCTCTAGTCTGATCACATTCCTGCAAGCAATCTGGTTGACCTCTTTAGTTTTAGTCTTTTATATATATGGACTAACATTCCATATTTTTATTATGTAAACACTTACATTAGCTCGGTCAGCTACCAAAACCAACTACTGAATATTACTCAAACTTGACTTGCATTTGACTTATAGGAGTGTGATACAGACACTATGTGAATATATATATATATATATATAAAGTAAAATTCATGGTGTACATGAAATGATTCAAGTAATAAAATATAAAACAATGATATTGGTAAATAATAGTGATCACGTGATATATAATTATACAGTTTTTTCACTTCATCTCATTAAGATACATATGCTACAGAAAATACTAATGTACTCTGATAATTGCATAGAATGAAGATTAACATGATAAAAATCATATTTTAACTGATAAAAATTTCATATATGAATTGATAGAATTATTAATGTTTATGCTGATTGATTCGTTGATTTTTATGCTAACTGTTATATCTGAGTTCATTAATCCATATACTAACTCTTATATAACTGCAGATATGGTAAGATAAAAGGTAACAGATTGATTATAGGCTACCTGATTTGTTTATACATATGTATATGGTTTCATCATAATTATGATTAATATATGTGCACTTTAAATAGATTTCCTATTGCGTACACGCAAAAGGAATATATTTTTCGATTCCTGTTATTTATGATCATTTATATAATAGATTTGCCTTATTGCGTACACGCAAAGATATATTTAGATTCTGTTATTTATGGTATTCATTTTTTATATATATGATACATAGATACTTTATTATATATAGGATACATGACCGAGGTTATACACTACTCACATTTAACTAGCTTCGAACAGCTTTTCGTCCATTACACAGTTCCAGACAACCACCTATAGCCAAACAAATGAAACGGCCAATTTCACAGGGGTTAAAACAAGGGGAAAAATTTGCCTGGGCGGTCCCAACGTTCTATTTTGCGCTCATACTTATTCTCTGCATCCTAAAGCTACACATTACGTTCGCAATGAATAAAAATCATCCCAGCACGAGTCCTTCGCCAGCAAAGTAGAGTTGAAATATCCTTCGGGTCGTAATTGTCGGAAGTATGTCCCTTTTGTAGTCTATTTCCGACAGCCGCAGGAGCATTCCGCATTAAACGAGATTAACGACGAGATACGGTGTCGGTCGAAGAAGTCCATGATGGTGCTTATTCCTTTCCCATTGTAGGCGGTTGTTACTCGACTGCCGTCGTCCGCAGCGACGAACGATTTTTTTTGAAGTTGCGATGTGAAACTCTCTTACTGCAGGATACTGTAACAGGTTCCATTAATCAGCCTGCAAGTGAAATTATACTTGTCACAAGGGCAAAGTAAATTCAGACGACATCCAAATACAGGGGAGGGAAGAGAGCCATTTAGACCAGACTTAACCCACATGAATTCGCTGATATTTTGGAATTCAAAGAGTCCGCTGTACAACCTTTTTTTATCCATGGCATTAACAATGAATGAACCTATCCAGGTCTATGATGACTGTAAAAATATCCATAATTATAAAAAATAAACAGATCAATACGAATCCCAAAGAAAATTCGATATTACTGGTAGTAAATTACTAGACAAAGAAGTGGAAAACGGAGCTATTTGTAAGATTGCCATGGCAACATAAGAGTCAAAGAGAAGATTAATCAAAATGATTCTGTATTTCTCTATGCTAACTGAAATTAAGTTGTGATAAAAATCTGATCCTATGCCCTAACAAAAGTTTCATATTCAATTTTCTTGTGCGCATCCTCTGAGGTTAATTTTAAAAACTTTATTTATAGGCAGGCGATGCAACGAAAGAACCCACTATGTAACTATTTTTCTAAATAAACTTTGGGTTTTTTCAAGAAAATGTGACATTTTACCCATGAATGTTTTACTTGAATTGTAATAGGCTAATGTTGCAAGTAAATATTTCATATACATATCTTGATACTTCTAAATGTCTATGAGGTTCAGAAAAAATTAATTCATTTTGTTGTTATAGAAATTCTATTTGCTTATTTTGTTATTAATTTAAAATGATTGCAACTCCTTAACTAAAGTTGCATTGCGCATACGGATAGACACGTCTGCCTTGCCCATGAGAAGTTCGGGCTAAGCATTCCTTTCTCCAGTCAATCTGCTTTGCAAGCGCGAGATGAAGCCTGTGCAAGCAGATATTTGAGGTTAAATGGAATCAATGCTGATACGCAAACGCGACAGACCTTCTAGAACTGGTGACGTCGTCACCAGCTTAAGAGTTACGTTACTTGCTGTAAGAGATACGACTTTAGTATTTTCAAATGATATTTTTTTGTTTTAATTCTCCACCACATGAGAAGAATGTCTGAGACAGTACCAAAATTGAACAATATATTAGTTTCATGTTGGAAATCTGCATAATTGTAATTATGTTAAATTAAATATTCCTTATTCAAACTAATGAAAAAATGGGTTTCCATACAAATTCCTATATATTAATTATTAGCCGCCCTGTATTAAGATTCATATAGGATTATTCCATAGATAACACTTTTCACTTCTAGACTTCCTGACTTTTAAAATCTTTTTTATTTTATTTTATTTATTTATTTATTTATTATTATTATTATTTTTTTTTCATTGACTACGAATATAAATCACCTGGTCAGACAATATGTCAGTAGTTTTTGATATGTGTTTGAACTTTTAGCTTATTTGTCATTACTAAAGCGTTAAGTTAGAGTTCAAATCTTTGCGCATATATATTTGGATATTTAATTAACCTATGGTTACGTTTTGCTTATTGATTTTATTGTGATTCCTTGTATTACCCTATTTTGTAACCCTTCCGACTTCTTACGGAGTGTATTATATTGACTCCACTTGTATCCATATTTATTTTATTTTTTATATTTATTTATTTATATATATCTTTTTTTTTATATATATATTTGATAAATTAATGGTTGGCTTGAATATGTGGAAAAGTGTTCTAGCGGCGTACCGTATAAGGCTACTTGCGGCATCAATTCTATAGATACAAGATATAAATGATAAAGGTATTTAAAACCGCGAGAACCGCTATAATCCAGTTCGGATCCAATATCACGAGTTGTAACTCGTAAGACATTGACACTTCCTATTTAATTATCCATCCGTTATTCTACCAAACCGATTGACTCTGGGTGATAAAATATATTATTGGTTTTCTTAATGGATAGGAATTCACACAACGCGTTATGGAGATTATTATTGATTTACACCACCCGAGTCACATTATCATGTGTTGAATTCCATGTTTACTGATTTAGCACTCATAAATATTCCTAATGCACTCAATTGCGGTGTTTGTTTTTAGTGCTATTACTTCTATATAACGTGTCAAGGAACTATTAACACTAAGAAGTGTTTATTCCCTCTGTCAGACTCGTATTCTGTTAATAATTCTACGTATATTCTTTCAAGGATTGATTTGGCACAGGATAGGCTCTTAAACTGACAGTGTCTTAGTGTTATCCCTTGTTTTCATGACACGTGTTACAATTAATTATGCTGCTTTTTATATCTGTAAGCATCGTAGGCCAGTAAAATAGTGATTTGGCTTTCTGTGACATAGTAGGGAACCCTGGATGACAGAATGCAACCAGTTTATGACGATTGGTATGAGAGATTATTACTACTACCTGGTCGTTAGTCATCTGCTGTGTTCGTTTCGGGTTTTCCTCGTCACAGACCTACATATAATATTACATTTGATTACATTATTCTGATACACATACTTTAAATATACTTTTGCTTTAGGGTTTCTGCTCGAAGTGTTTATTGTTTTTGCTTAGCCGCTGACCCTGTTTCCGTTTCGAAGTGTTTATTGTTTGGTGTTTATTGTTTTGCTTATCACTGTTGACACTTGCTTTGTTTTTAGTTTGTAACAGTTCTGTCGCTCCGACCCAGATATTCAATGCTCGCGATCTCTTGGGTTAAGGAATTTTGGTGTTTCTGTTTAGATACTGTTTTAACAATAGGCACGGATGTTTCTATATTCTTTTAGTCTAATCAATGTTGTTCTTTGCAGTATGGTGCGGGATTGCGGGATAATGCGTCAGCTATGATAATTGCTTTCCCAGGTAGATATCTTATCTTGGCTCCAAAGACCTGAATGATCATTTGTCATCGAGTTCCTTTTGGACTGTGATTAAAGCCTTTGAAAAAACTCGGTAAAGGACTCATGTTCAGTAAGGACTTTATCAGGATAGCCATAGATTATGAACTTAAAATGTACTAGTGAGTTCAAGATACCTAGCCCTTCCTTGCCTATTACTGCATTTTTACTTTCAGAGGGCTTTAGTTTACGTGAATAAAAAAGCTATAGGAAAGAACTGTTATCATATTACTTGAAGTAGTACCCCTCTTACCCCTTGGTCTGAGGCGTCTGTTACAATAAAAAAAAAATTCCTTATTTAAATCAGGGATTTTTAAGTTAGGTGAGCTGCATTATTCCGCTTTTAAGATAACGAACGCCTGTTGATGCTTTTAGACCATAATAAATCTACGCTCTTCTTTGTAAGATCTGTTAAAGGAGCTGCTATGATTGAAGAGTTACATATTTGCACACGATTGTAATACCCACTACAGCGCAAAAGTGCTGTATCCCCCTTTTACGTTAATAGGTACCGGAAGTTATGAATAGCCGACACCTTACCATGGACTACTTTAAGACCTTGACTAGACACATAAAACCTAGATAAACATGTTCGGTTTTTTAAAAACTCACATTTAGATACTTTACTCTGAGATTATTTGTCTTTGTCTCTGTAGCACTAGCTCTAGTTTATGATGTAACTTCTAAGGTATTTTAGAAAAGATAAGATCATCCATAAGGCAGGTAGGTTATCCCCTAAAAGTCTCCAAAACACTATATTGTAATTGGGGCGCACGTAAGCGGAGGCATACGTAAAAATTGATAATATCCCCTGAGGTGTGCTGAAAACGGTGTATGAGGTACAATCACTTAGGTAATGGTATCTGGTAAAAGCTTTTAAGTAAGTCCAAGCTGGTGAAAAATTTATTCTAACGTTTGAGGGAAAAATTATATGGGCTTATTTGATTTCCTAATGACTCCTATTACTAACATTTTTCAACTTCGTCATTTATCTCTATTTTGAAATTTCAGTGAGAGTCTATACGAAGGTACGTATATAGCTTTATGTTTGTATTAGACCGTATTTTGTGTTAAATTACATCCGTTTTTCTCCAGAGATCACTCGCTAGTGGAGAAACTTCCTGGTATTCAGGTAATAGATAAAAAAAAAAAATTTCTGCTGAATCACCTCTGCTTGAATGACTTTACGGATATTACTTAGATAGATTATCAGAGAGATTCATCCACGACTGGTTGGGCGGGATTAAAAATTAGCAACAATAAAAAATGCGATATTTATAACTTCCGTATCCACGATATGTATACGTTTGTGGATCACTAGATTTAACTTGTTGCTGCTAGTCAACCGTGTCTAGGGCTTTGTTCGCGGAAATCGTTATATTTCAGAGTGTCGGGAAGGATTAAAATTTCATTTCCCAGCAAAGTCTTTTTACACGCACTAAACATCGAGGGTGCATGATTCTTGAGATTTTGCGTGCAAACTGCGACTGCGGTTGTGGGAGAATTCGTTGTGGGTCATTTGAACAATGTTACGATTTTATGAGACAAATGATTTGTTCTTTTATATAGTTATTATTTGATTAACTGTCTCTTTTTGTTCAAACGGATTTTAATATGTTTGAAGGTTTATAGGATTTTCCTTGATAAACACGCCCTTATTTTGCAGGATGTAAGATAATATTTTGTATACCCCTAGATGGATCTTACAATTACACTAGATACAGATCAATGTTTTTTATAACTATAGAGGTATCTGTAAGCGCTCGCTTATCCGGACTTCTCATTAGGGAAGTTCGAATAACAGACGGTGAGGTCCATAAATACAGGACATTACGTGTACTAAAGAAATAAAACTAGATTTATTCTAATTTTTACGGCGCGTACAGTTGGGCTTAATCCACCACTACTTATAATAACTTATTGTATTAAAATTACTAGAACCTGCTCTGATTACTTGATGCTGTCGTGTGATTCATACGAAAATTCCTTTTTAATTCAAAAAGGTATTGGCATATATAATCCAACATCGCTTTTCCCCACTCTGCTAGAGTCGCTTATTGTGTGGAATTTGCTTTGCTTTGCTTTGCTTTGAAAACTTCGGCAGGTCTGACTGACCTTGACCGCTTGACTAGGTGACACAGTAACCGAGTTTGCTTGTTTGATTCTGAAAGGGCTACTGTTTCTATTTCTTTTTGTAATAATTAGGATCCTTCTCTTTGTTACCATCGGCAACCGTTATTGTGTGTTTTTAGCATTATGTTGCTGGTTACGTATAAAGCAATGAATGACGAACTATTAGGAACTGAGCGATTACTATTAAGACAAGTTATCTCTACTGCATTCAATATTAACTGTTTGTACTTCATTCTTTGCTAAAATTTGAAATAGTGAGGGATCCTGGTCAGCGCATTTAGCCTGATGAAATTTTTTTACAGACATGTTATTCCTTGCAATCCAGCCATATTTTTTTTTTTAAAGTTAAGTTGAGTCATTGAGGTTCGATATTTTATATAACTCAAAAAACTCAAGGCTAAAACTGCGACGTCGGACTTGCAAAGGAGCATTTATTTTTGTCATGACCCGAAATAGTGTTACCTCTAATTTATCTAGATTTGTACGGGTGTTCACTTGTTTTTGTGTGTTTTCTAATCACTACGATGCTTAACGACCCTATCCATGCATCTGTATAAAATACAGGACGTCCACTGCGTAAACGCATATTCACTGTTTAATATGATTTGTTACGTAAGGGATTAATAATCACCCAAAATTGATAAAATTAACATATTATATATGATTATGATATTTCAGTAGAACTTCTGGAAACAGACACTCAAAAGATAAAAACTCGCAGTAGCGAAATCTCAATGATGTAGATAATTTCTGTAAAAAAGTAAGATTAAGAATGTCTCGTAACTTCAGCCACAGGAATAACGAAATTCGACCTGTAAAGGAAACAAAACACTCAAAAGTTACTCCAAATGAATAAAAAATTATACTTAGCTTGCTTTTGTGGGAAGTCACTGTGTTCCGATAACGACACACGGCCTTGGTCCTCCTTCTCTATTTAGCGGATGACCTGGTTTGGCTTCAGTTTCCCCGTGCGCGTTGTTTCGATGATTCGAGCCCTTGAAAGATCCGATGCTGCAGACGCGTTCGGTTTGTTTCTTGAAGTGCCGGAAACGCTCACTAACGATGTTTTCTTGAATGATTCTAATGAGAGACGAAGCTTGCGTTGCCGTAGGAAAAAGACACGTCGGTTTTGTTTCTTGAAGTTATTCACTAAATGATGATACTAAGTTGCTTGAAGAATCTCTTGCTTTTCGTCGTCGGTGAAGTTCTTGTTGTTTTCTGAAGTCGCTCACTAAACGATGATACTAGGTTGCTTGAAGAATCTGCTGCTTTCGTCGTCGTTGACTTCATGATTTATTATTCTGTTTTATCTTCGGAGAAGTTGTAGAGTCCTTCTGGTACGCTTGCCACCACTTTTAGGGCTTGTGCCTTGTATGATAAGGCGCCCTATGAGGTAATGTTAGACTTGCGATAATCTTACGCTAAGTCGGTTGGTATTGCACTTCCATCTTCAATGGAGTGTCTTGGGGTTTGTAGATCACTTACGAAGTCGGGATTATCATCTTGTTTATGACGACGATGTGTTAAACTCATGATGATTCGGTGATTAGGTGAGGATCTAGTAGAAACCACGAAGTATAAAAATATATATATTCTTCTGAAGTTTTACATGGTGAAGATCAGGTATGATTGTACAAGTCTTCTAATGACGATAGCTTGATCGCTTCTGCCAATGATGATGGCTAATTCTACTCTCTCTACATGATAAAGCTTAGGTAAAGAGGTACAGGTCTTCTAATGACGATAGCTAACTCTATTCTGCTCCTACTACCATCTCGGTTACCAGTCATAAAGGTACAGACAGTAGTTCGAACATATGAACATACAATCAAAATGAGACACGCTACAGATCACGTAGGCCGTTTGAATTATAGGTCGCGGTAGTTGTCTCAAGCAGGGAGCTTGGACTAATGTTTATAAACAATTGAATGACTACAGGTGACGGCATGTTATCTTAGCCTACTTTTATTGTATACGTCATCTTTAGCGTCTCTAGTCTGATCACATTCCTGCAAGCAATCTGGTTGACCTCTTTAGTTTTAGTCTTTTATATATATGGCCTAACATTCCATATTTTTATTATGTAAACACTTACACATGTACTTGATTGACTAAAGTGAGTCGCGGCCAAAGTGTAGACGGGTACGGAAAAAATTGTTAGCTACTTAAGCGGGCCATACATTATCCAACTTGGTTGGACAACAATGTTGGCCAACAATTTCTGCTCTAGAGCATCACTGTAAGACCAAGTCGTCCAACATTAGTTATAGATGTCGATCTGTATTGAATAACACTCTCTGTGGCATATTATTGTTGTCTTAGAATTTCAAATAAAATCATTACGGAATGGAAGTAGATGAAGAAATACTTTTATGAGGTACAATAATCAGTTTATGTGCAGCTGAGAACGAAAAAAAAGTACGTAAAAAAAGAAAGCATTGGGCAAAACAATGGTTGCTAAATCGCTCACATAATTCTCATGTGAATTTGTTACGTGAACTAAAAGAAACTGCTCCAGATGATTACAAAAATTTCTTGAGAATGGACAATGAAACCTATCAGGAGCTGTTAAGCCTGGTTACGCCTTTCTTGAAAAAAAAAAGGCTACGAAAATGAGGGATGACGTGATAACAGTACACCAAAAGCTGTCAACAACTTTACGATTTTTAGCGACCGGTCAATCATATGAGGATTTAAAGTTGTTTTTGACGAGAATTGCTCCCCAAACTATAGGTCATTTATTTACCTACTTGCAATGCTATAATTAGTGTGCTAAACAAGAAGAAAATATTAAAACTCCAACTACAAAAGATGAATGGAAAGAACTATCTACGTCCTTTGAAAGAAAGTGGAATTTTCCACACTGTTATATTGAGTCGTAGACGGTAAACATGTCAACATAAAAAAACCAGCAAATTCAGGTTCATACTATTATAATTATAAACAAACCTTCAGCATTGTCTTGTTTGGCATTGCAAATGCCAACTATGAATTCATATATGCTGAGGCTGGAGCAAATGGAAGAGCATCAGATGGAGGAGTTCAATCTAACAGCAAATTCTTTGAACAACTTGAAAACGATGACATTACATTCCCAGATCCAGAGGATTTACCTGTAGGAAATTATGGGAAAATGCCGTATGTCATGGTAGGAGAACGATGCATTTGCCCTCTCTGAAAATCTAATGAAACCCTTCACTGGTCAGCTAACAGATGAACAAAGAAATCTATTGCTATAGATTATCTAGAGCAAGACGAATTATTGAAAATTGCTTTGGGATTCTAGCTAGCAGGTTTCGGATTTTATTTACTACTATTAAATTTAGCACCTGAAAAAGCCGCACGAATCACATTGCCATGCTGCTATCTACACAATTATATCTTGAAAAAAGAATAGACAGTTATATTGTTTTTCAAGGCGCTGATATAGAAAATATGATACTGCAACTGTACAGGAGGGTTCTTGGAGATCTGATCCGCAACAACTAGTCCCATTACAACCAACTCAGAAAAGAAATTCTACCACATGTGCTAAGCAAGTAAGGAACAAGTTTTTGTCAGTATTCTATACTGATGGTGCCAGTCTCATGGCAGTGGAAAATGTTAGGATTACAACAACCTTCTGCAAGGGTAGAACAGCAATAAAACATCAAAAACTGATAAAGTTTATTACCATTAAGTAATATACATTATAAAAATGTATTAACTGAATATTACATTCTTAATAAAAAATAACAGATTCCTTAAACAATGAAAAATGAAAATAAAATATTGTACCTTATGAATGTATATGCATCCTTGAAGTTGTATCTAGGTATACTACAACATTATAAAAATACATAAACTAAATATTACATTGTTCAAAAACGTTTCCTTTAAATAATGCAAACTAAAATAAACTGCTGTACCAAATGAATGTATTTTTATCCTTGAAGTTTAATATAGGTATTCTACAACTAGTTTAAAGAATAATTCGGGTCTTGAAGAAGTTCAGTTATAGTATATTGACTCCCTTGGCTTATGTCAGTCGAGACATTTTCATTGGATAAATGATAAGTGCATACAGGTTGGGTTGAAAATGTCAGTGGGGTTGATGCACGAGTACTTGACCTACTGGACGATAGTGACACAGAATCCAATGTTAACTGGTTTAATTGGCCCATTATAAGAATCTCATCAATAGCTTTTTTTGCATACAACTTTTGTGTCTCGTTCAGCTTTCTGTAGGATACCGCCCAGCTATCCGCATAGATTGCGGCTTCGTCCTTCATGAGTTTCTGCTCTTTTATGAAATCTAAATGTTCGACGGCTTTTTGCAAATAGTGATCTTTAGTTGTATCATGAGTAGTCCGCATTTTTCTCTTGGTACCTGCTGTATTTCCAATTCCCTGGTCATCGCTCTCATCCAAATTACTATCTCCAGGTATCTGGATTTCTTGATCTCCTAAAAAATCATGCAGCAAATCGAAATACCATAAACTTGGTTCGTACATGTCATCACAGCCCGCACCAGACTTTTCAGACTTTTCCTTCTTTTTCAATTCCCTCCTATAACAAGTTCTCATATTGTTTATTTTTTTTTAAATCATCTAGAATGGCATTGCTAACTATTTCCTTAAGGTTATTCAACAGTACTTCCCATGCTTTATTTCGTTTGTTTTTATCTTTATATTCTTCGCTTTTCACTTTCCAAATCGCAGGTAAACTTCTGTATGTATCAATGAAACTTCTCCACTGTTCAGTGTCATTTATATTTGCCATCACGTCTATTTAACACTTTTATAAAACAGCTATTTCCAAAAGAACGTGTCTTTAAAGCAAGGACTACTCGCAGTCAAACTAGGCTTCCAACTGATGTTGGTTGTGAAGTTTTACAACAAGCGCACACTCTGTCAAAAGGTTGTACAACATTAGGCCACGCCCCCTTAAAATCAAAGCTGCTTTGATTCTCTCCAACCAAAATCTTGTTGTACAACCTGCCCATACACTGTCCAACATTTCATACAACCCAACCAAGTTGTACAACAAGTTGGATAATGTATGTGGTAACTGTGAAACTATTAAATTGTGCGCATAATCTGATTTCAGATTGAGATTTACAGTATCTGTCGTAAGACCAGAAATCAAGGATAATTGTAGTCATTAGTATTTATGTATGAACACTGAGAGCGATATTTTTACAGTCTTTAATCTGTTTTGTTGCAAGTATCACTCCTATACATATGACAGAAATGAAGGAATAAGCAGCAGCAAAAAGAAGCGGCTTGACTAAACCCCCGATGGTGGGTCCAATTCATTCCAGACCTGAAAGGTGACAGACCAAGATCAGAGTGTTTATGTAACCGTTACTTGAAGCTCGATGATTTGCACGTCGTGGCTAATGCATCTGAAAATTAGATAAATTTCCTGTCCCCAAGTAGTTCATTTGTTTCATAATTCATACATTAATATTTTCGGTACAGGACAACCAAACAACCAATACACAATTAAGAGTTAATTAATTAGTTTACCCATCACCATTTTACAAAGCATTGGTCAATTCCATAAGAAAGTACTTAAATTACTTTTATGTATTTCTAATTGCACTGTCAAAAGCCAAGTATTCCTACCAGTATGACGAATCAAATCAGTAACAAAATGAGCGTTGCTATGTGGAACACAAAGGGACAGTGATGTAAATAAGGGGAGGGGGGGGGGGGTTGTTCTTAATGGACTGATGATATTTAGTAAGTGGAAACAATGGAGTGTTACTGATGGGAAAAATCAAGAGTATAAAAACAAAATGAACTGCTGGTATTTGTTACTCAAAGACCCCATAGAGGGTAAGCCGTCAGTACACCTCACGCGGTGCGCTGTAGGCATTCATTAGGGTTCTATGCAGTGTCCCTTCGGCCCCTACCTGCAACTCCTTTCATTATCTTTACTGTACCTCCGTTCATACTCTTTTCTTTCATCTCACTTCCCACCCTCTCTAACAGGTGTTTCATGGGGCAACTGCGAGGCTGTCCTATTGTTACACAAGTAAAACCTTTTACTATCAGCCCTGAATAACCTCATAAGCCCCATCGGTTGGCCTTTGGCCAAGAGTAGGATAAAAAGGAATAAATGGCGTGGCGAGGAGACCATGAAACAGCCTTGTGAGAAAGCTGTGGTTGAAACTATTTTCGGGGAAGGGAAGACACCAGGGCACCGAGTACCTGCTACACCCAGCACTGAGGGCCATGCTTGCACTTCCTTAATAATAATAATAATAATAATAATAATAATAATAATAATAATAATAATAATAATAATAATAAAAGCACCAAGGAAATAGATACCCTAATCCAGACTGTAAGGATTGTATCTGGGGACATCAGGATGGAGTTTGGAATAGATAAATACGCCTTGGTCAACATACAAAAGAGCAAAGTAACAAGGACTGAAGGGATAAAGCTACCAGATGGGAGCAACATCAAACACATAGATGAGGCGGGATACAATTACCTGGGAATAATGGAAGGAGGGGATATAAAACACCAAGAGATGAAGGACACGCATCATGGAAGGAAGGCGATACTCAAGTCAAAATGCCGGAAATATGATAAAAGCCATAAACACATGGGCAGTGCCAGTAATCAGATACAGCGCAGGAATAGTGGAATGGACGAAGGCAGAACTCCGCAACATAGACCAGAAAACTAGGAAACATATGACAATACACAAAGCACTACACCCAAGAGAAAATACGGACAGACTATACATATCACGAAAGGAAGGAGGGAGAGGACTACTAAGCATAGAGGACTGCGTCAACATCGAGAACAGAGTACTGGGGCAATATCTGAAAACCAGTGAAGACGAGTGGCTCAAGAGTGCATGGGAAGAAGGACTGATAAAAGTAGACGAAGACCCAGAAATATACAGAGACAGGAGAATGACAAACAGAACAGAAGAATGGCACAACAAACCAATGCACGGACAATACATGAGACAGACTAAAGAACTGGCCAGCGATGACACATGGCCATGGCTACAGCGGCACAAGATCAGGCCCTAAGAACCAGATATATCCAAAGAACGATAGATGGAAATAACATCTCTCCCATATGTAGGAAGTGCAATACGAAAAATGAGACCATAAACCACATAGCAAGAGAATGTCCGGCACTTGCACAGAACCAGTACAAAAAGAGGCATGATTCAGTAGCAAATGCCCTCCACTGGAGCCTGTGCAAGAAACATCAGCTACCTTGCAGATCCTCTGGGACTATGATATCAGAACAGATACGGTGATACGCGCAAACAGACCAGACGTGACGTTGATTGACAAAATCAAGAAGAAAGTGTCACTCACTGATGTCGCAATACCATGGGACACCAGAGTTGAAGAGAAAGGTAAAAAATGGATAAGTATCAAGACCTGAAAATAGAAATAAGAAGGATATGGGATATGCCAGTGGAAATTGTACCCATAATCATAGGAACGCTAGGCACGATCCCAAGATCCCTGAAAAAGAATCTGGAAAAACTAGAGGCTGAGGTAGCTCCAGGACTCATGCAAAAGTGTGAGATCCTAGAAACGGCGCACATAGTAAGAAGAGTAATGGAATCCTAAGGAGGCAGGATACAATCCGGAACCCCACACTATAAATGCCACCCAGTCGAATTGGAGGACTGTGATAAACCAAAGAAAAATAAATAATAATAAAAATAATAATAATAATAATAATTCCGTACGATGTCAGCATAGCGTTTACACATTTCCGAATCATAACTTCGGTGTCCAATCCCATTCCTAGTTTCGACACCAACATCGCAGGCAGGAGGAACCAAAAAATTTACCTTTAAAACGCCATTTATTTCGCAGCAAACAAATTATTACTTGCAATTCGTGTAACTAAAGAACAAACTGAAAAAAAAAACTGTAAAACGGCAATTTGAGGACAAGCATCGTTGTGGCTGATTCGACTTTATGGCAAGGCACGAAAATTTTCCCCAAAGACTAAGAGAACGTAGCAAGCTGTTAACAGGCATAACAAAGCATCTACGGAGTCGCATACTTCCACAGAATAATGTGAATCTTGGTATTCAGAAGCAGCGATAACCTGGAGGGATGACAACAGCTCCAATCAGCGGGAGGGCCAAGGTTAAATGCCTCCGACGGGACTTTAAAAAGCTAAATGAACGACAAGCAGAACTGGTAGTTGATAAGAAAGGACGCCTTTCAGAGGTTACACGCGCACAGTTAAGAATGCTGACTTACAGATTAATGAACTCTGATAAGACGTGCTGGAGTAGAAATAGAGCTTACGTACATACTTTGGGGATAATACGGCGCCGTGCTTTGCTTGACAAATGTTAATTAGACGAAGTACCCATTTTTTTTTCTTTCTTTTTTATCGGCGTCTCGTTAATACAGCCTCTTGGTTGTTCGTGTATCACACAAGCGATAAGACCAAATTACCCAATAAACAAAACCTTTGCTGCAAAAACAAAAGAAAACCTTTCCTTATTAGGTGGCCTATTGATATTCAATGAAAAGCATGCTTTTACAGCAAATATCTTTTGACATGACAAATTGTTCTGCAATTAACGCAATAAAAAAAAATAATGAGAAGACGAAACTTCCTTTTACTTTCTATTGCTCTGAAATCTTTCCGAGTCTTCATTCCTAGTTCCTGAAACCTTTATAATCTGCCGACCTGATATTTTCCTGTTACATCTAGCATCTGAGAAAAGCTTTAAAAAAAATATTGACAACTTCCGCTTCAGAATATAGGCAATGACGCGTTTGCTATTCACGAGGCCACTTACGTCTCATAACAAAACTTACCAGGTTCAAAAGCGCACATTGTTCCGATACGTAATACAAACCATCGGTCCTTTACATAGGAAGTAGCTAGCGGCAGCTACTTCCTATTGTTAAGGACCTCAGGTTTGTATAGTTAGAAAAATGCAATTTTCGACAAATTGTCATATTTCAAGAAATTTCTTACAGACAAACACAGGTCCTACTTTGTCGGGGAGGCTTAATGGTAAGGCTAAGTTTTGCACGTTATTATGACAACAGTGCTTCTAATGTTAAAGCGTTATTAAAATTTGCAGCTTTTTACCATACTTCGTTAAAAAAAGAGAAGCCAACTAACCCACAAGGCTTAGCTTATTAACCTCCATCAAAGCTCAGGTATGTACCATCCTTTCGTGACAATGCATGCTAATAAATTCTTGCCGTCTTACACTCACAGGAACCAGACCTACTGACTCTGGACTTGATGCAGTTGTTGCCACAAGTTGAAATACAGTCAACTAAGTGATGATGACATGAGAACCAAACTGAGACTATCAATTACGTAGGAAGACCCAATTTTTTTTTTTTTTTTTTTTTTTTTAAGAAAGCCCATCCCCCATTGATTGTAGACACCGAAGAGTTATCGGGTAGTCAGTATTTCAGTGCAGTAATTCGAGATTCATAAAATTTGCGAATGTCAATTTCACTGGGAAGCGGCCTTTCCTTGGGGAACAACGAGTTGATGGTTCTGGTATCAATGAATTTACAACTAAGCTTCGGAAGGAAAATTTGACGTGATTATTTTTACGCTACTTATTGTATTTAATCCAAATCCATGCAATGGAACATGACAAAATTGGTCATCTGATAACATATTTCCATTCTACATGAATGGAATCCGCCAAACTGGGAAAGAAATTTATGAAAGGTAGGAGACTTGAAGCTTTCAGCCAAGACCGTAAGCCACAAAAGAAAGCTCGGTGCATTCGCACAGATTGTTGAGACTTGACATGCAACACTCCACGTTTACTTCAGGATATTTGTGTCTCAAAAACACCTGTTGGTTAGCATGATCGCTTGCAGTGAATGGTTCGTCTGCTCCTCCTCTAAGACCTTTCATGATAACGTTTTTTGACTAACGGGAACCAACTTGACTTGGGGGCAATGCACTGGAATGTTAGGAAACCTACAACGAATACCACGAAGAAATAATTAGAACGAAATACTGAAATGTCAAATGGAACTTGCATCCTAAATCCAAGGGAATTAAGTGACAGTCACTTAGTCAATTGCACATTTGAAATTCTCATTTTCAATATTACCATAAAATCAAATAAGAACAATTCCGCAGCTGCTAAGAATCTGTCCTAAAAGTCATTCACATGTGTATGCGTAATCTAGTCCAACAAAACTAACTAAAAGTCAATAACGATTTTGTATTAGAAAACTATGCTATTTCCATTCTACTCGAGAAACAATACATTTCCCTCTTGGAATGATACCAATCAGGTCTATCTTAAAAAGAGAACGAAGACATTTTAGTCTAGACGAGGACGCAGCATTAAAGGTTAAATGCATCCGGTTTAATTTTAGCCACTATAATATCTTCACGATGCTGCACATATCACTCGCTTGTTACTTTAAAGTACCAGACTAAAGACACGACCAAGGGAGGTCTCCTTATCTTGTCTCTCATTAGCCCAAGAATGGATTCGAGTAGACAGACTGATCTTGAATTTCCTAAACCGATTCTCTCTCTCTCTCTCTCTCTCTCTCTCTCTCTCTCTCTCTCTCTCTCTCTCTTGACAGAGCCCGTTGCTCTCTTTAATGCATCGACTTGTTGAAATGCCCAGTTATGCAAAATGCAGGCTAATCAAAATCCCTCCCTTGCCCTGGTTCAGTGGCCGCGAGAGGAACCGGACATAAATATAATCCCCACCTCGAACTCAATGCACTTCATTTGAAAACAAAAGCTCACCTTACCCCATCCCCTTCTCTCTCTCTCTCTCTCTCTCTCTCTCTCTCTCTCTCTCTCTCTCTCTCTCTCTCTCTCCATACACACACACACACACACATTTAAGTGCATAGTTCCTGAAATACAAAATGGCTTTGTGCATACCTTGCAAATGCGGATTGAGTGGTTTAGTACAGAGATACGACACTATATATATATATATATATATATATATATATATATATATATATATATATATATATATTATATATATGGGTAACATTAAAATCATAATCTAAGCCATGAATCAAGATGCTCTATTTCATTCATTTTAGTTCTTACACGGAAAAAATAATGAAAGTTAATAACTGTATAATTTTACATATATATACGTAATTCAGACAACGCAGTAAAACCAATAATATTCTGTAATCCCACGCTTTGCAGCGGTCCATCCTTAACACTTGTATCTGATTTCTCTCAAAATACGTAGTATCAAATAAGTTCTCGTTCACAGCGCCACTCTATTGCTCATTTAAATCATTATAGGCCTATCACAACACTGCAATGTTGTATAAATTCTAAATTCAATCAACACATGTACTCCCCCCAAATAAAATATTTGTACAACAAAGATCAAAGTTCTTTTAAGGAAAATCATTCTGACTGCTTTCTCTTTAATGAGAGGAAGGTGGCATTTATTTTCTACTAGCTGACTAACCCGGCGCTGCCTGGGAAATCTCTGAATGCAACAGATAACTCTCTCTCTCTCTCTCTCTCTCTCTCTCTCTCTCATTCCTGTTAAGAGCGTTGCTTCGCACTCCCCTTCCTATTGGGGCTGAACTTGGACTTAAAGGGCTTCAGGAGTGTCACTATTCATCTCAGCAACCTCTAAACTATGGATTAGACACTAATACCTGTTGTTTTTATTATTTTTACATGTCACCTCTTCCCATCCCCCTCCCTATTGGGGATAAACTTGGACCTCAAGGGCATTGGGAGTGTTACTACTCTTCTCAGCGACATTGAAAACTCTGGATTAGACACTATTATCTGTCATTTTCTGTAATTTTTGCATTTCCTCCCTTCCCACACCCACACACACCACCACCCCCGCCCCTTCGGTACCAGTGATGTCTTAATACCAGTGTTCATTCCCAGATTGTAAGTATTATGTATACCAAGTTTGGTTGAAATTGCTTAATGCATCTCAAAGTGTATGTGGAAAAATGAACTAGTAAGAAATTCAGTAGATATACCTCGATATTAAAAAAATCAGGTCATATAGTTCTCAGTTTATATAATGCATTTCTGATTCCTTTTTTAATAACACCATAAGTTTTATCTACCACATGTTGCTCCATTAGAAACATTATATTATCGTTCTACCTTCCATTAAGAAGAACGCAGCGCAACCTAATTCTATAAATCCTTGTCGAATGCACTCCACCTTTACATAAACATCCTAACATCAAACAAACATGCCAGCCTTCATACAGACCCTATAGCTTTAAGTAGAGAGAGCCCAGCATTATGCAATCTCAACTCGACAGGTAAAATCACTCCGGCAGAAAAAAAAACATTCCAGCTTTTGCCCATACATTCCAGCCTCCATGCGTGCATTCCAATCTTAGAAATACATTTCATGCTCCGAACAAGACTTATACTAATGCCGTCCAATCCCTTCCTCTGCCGACCATAACTCCCGCTGAAATTACAAGCCCTCAGCTCACTTCCCCCTTTGAAACCTTAGGGTCCAAATTATGGAGGTAAAATTGAGTGCATGTTAAACAGCCACGAGGGCGTTGTAGGGGCAGGTGATTATAGGGATACTGAACAAAGGGAGGAACAAAGGGAAGGACCGAGAGAAGAGAGAGAAGAGAGAGAGAGAGAGAGAGAGAGAGAGAGAGAGAGAGAGAGAGAGAGCAATTAAATTAGTAACGCGTACAGCAAAGTAAAAAGAAATGTGAAACCAAGTTTGGTCATTTACGGAAGAGAGAGGGAGGTTATAACACACAAGAGGAGAGAGAGAGAGGAGAGAGAGAACAGAGAGAGAGAGAGAGAGAGAGAGAGAGAGAGACTCAAGTCATGAAAACCAAACACAGAAAAAAAAAATAAATAAATGATGAAACCATATCCGCAATTCCATTGATGACCGAAAAGGAAGAATAAAAAAAAATAAAAACTCTACCACGCACTTGAGGGCTGCGGAAATTGCTGAATCAAAAATGCATCCAGTAAAATGCTGATATAGAAAAACGCCGGCCGCAAAAGCCGCCACAAGTGCAAGGATAAACGAAATGCACCTGAGAGAGAACCAGAGAGCATGGGCGGGGCTGGTTTCGATAAAAGTACAGTAAATGGGTAATAAAAAGAGGAAAGAAAATATTTTTAAAATAAGTCCATCGTACCAGAAGGGATAAGCAAAACAAAACGACACATATTAGTTTAAAACTGCAAGAAACCAACCTCTTTAGATGCACAGGTGAAAGTAAACGGATACCGCAAAACAAAAAACTAACATCTGACCAAACAAGTCTGATGACAGCACTTAATACTTTGCAGGCCAAAAACTTGGTTAATAATTTAGGCAGAAAAATTTCTGGTACCTCAGGTCTTATGATATTCAACACAATTTGCTGTGTAACTAATAAATAAAGGAAAATAGAGGAATATCGAAATGATGAAGTACAAGTAGATTCCTTATTCTTTAACCTTGTGACTGGCAGATATAGGCAAATAGGGTGTAATCGTAGGGGCTGGGGCGAAACTCATAACAATTACCCTTAAACCAAATGATGAGTTAAACAGGGATTATGGTCCTTTAACCCTCTAATTTGGATATATAATAAATAATGGTAACAATGAACCCTTGATCTAGGGTGATTGGCCTTACCCTAAACGAGTGTAAAAAATATGAAACTAAAATAGTAAAGGAAATAAACGGATTAAATGCAAATAACTGAGACAAATAATTAACAGTAAATATCGAAGAAATGTAATCCCAGCGCAAAATGACTGGGTAGATGCATTAACATAAAATCCCCTGACAAAAATAATATAACAGATAAATAAATCACGAATTCTGATTCTCACTACCTGATTTTAATATAAAGAACCAACGTCTCTTGACAATATATAGATGTTCCATGCAATTTCCAATTGCAATCCCAGGACGTGCTTGTGGCTGCTGACATTTTCAAATAGCCACTTTTCATTTCTAGTTTTAGCTGTGATGATAAACACAGGGATACGAAATTGACGCCCAGTTCTCGTAACGAAGCTGATGCCACTGATGAGTAATGCAATTCGTACAAGATTAACTTCGTCGTTCAGCGACTCCGAGGGGAAAAAATTCCTTCCTAACTCATTCGCTTTACCAGAAAGATCAGTAACCCTTAAATCGATCCAGTTTGGGTTATAAATTGTGGCTGCTCAAGGAATGCATAAGATTAAAAGGACTGACTGATTTAAAAATATATTATCTGGTGTCACATATGAAAAAGGAATGTAATTACACAGTTTGACCATGAAGAGACAAGACACAAAAATAAGAATTTCCAAAAGTTATTAAAGTGCACAGTATGCGAACGCACGCTGCGAAAATGAAGTGTCCCGTAAACTTGAATAAATAATGCCTTGAAATTATTCGCCCGCTCTCTCTCTCTCTCTCTCTCTCTCTCTCTCTCTCTCTCTCTCTCTCTCTCTCTCTCTCTCTCTCTCTCTCTCTCAGGGCTCAAAACATATTGCCGGATGCAAAATACAGCTAACACCTATTGACCTTTGTGAGCTTCTTCGTTCGCCCGGAGCAAGTCCAGAGCAAGAGACCAAGCAAAGAAAGTGAGCCGACGGCTCGAGCAGGCAAAGGCAAGCGCTAGGAACCAACCGCCACCGTCCCGTCCGAGGAGGTAACATAACCTCCTCGGAGGTACCTCTCCCGTAAAAAGTTCCCACACACACACACGCACAAGCACCATCAAGGCTTCATATAAATGTTTTCATCAGGGGAGGTCATTAGCATATGGCCAGCCAGACCTTCTTTCTCGGCAGTGATCCGTATCGGCTTTAGGCGCACCAGGACCCATCTTCATCTCATCGCGTCCCTTCCGACTGCTCGTTCCCGAACCCTATCAAAACATCCGTCCAAACGTATGGGAACAATATAACCTCTTTACAATCGAGAATCCAGGATTAATAGAGTACAGGGTTAGACCGTCCCATCGTTACTGCGCATATTCGTGACGTCATTAGTAGGTGGCCATAAAAGAAAACAAACAATTTAATGTCACTATGGGAATTGTTTGCCCACACCCATTCTTTATCTCTTCCACGACCTTATGTGAGAGCGGTCCCCGTTAATCGCCAGGTACTGGATGATAGTTTCCTTGTTCTTCACTTTGGTAGGGTCAAATACTGACTGATAACTTTTTTTACCTGAACCTCAGTCAGATCAGCCACGTGACGTCATACGCGAGAAAACGTACGATCATGCGCGTGCGTGTTGAAAAGCTACTTGTAGACTATACATACATATTAGTGCATAAGCAGGCATAGATTTCAATATCCTTTTCATACTTAATCAACCCAAAGTCATTTCCCTTATCTTTCCTTTATCTAAACTGTGATGAAAATGCTAAAACTACCGATCACAACAACAAATGGATTTGTTACACTATAAAACCCCATCCATAAAAAAATAAAACAAAAGACAAGAAATGTTACCTTAATGGTCTAAAACATTTGGAGGCCGAAAGAGATTAGCTGGTAAAATGCATTTCCTCCAATTATTGTGAATATACTCACCACTGCTAACATATTAAGTCCATTAACACACGAGGAACATTTTTTACCACTACGATAACAAAACAAACGGACAGCCAATGAGTGCCTGTGTCATTATTTTGTACCTTACACACACACACAAAAAAAAAACTCCAACAACTGCTCTAAAGTTGGATTTTTATTTGGGGTGGGGAGGGGGAACCCAAGATTGGGAAGAAAGCCGCTTGCCATAAAAGATTTTACCTTAATTACCGTATGGCTTACGCACTATTGTACCATCAGTGTAGTAATGCGTGCTACTTATGGTAATTACGTCATGAATTCAATATGATGATGTACTAAATACAATAAAAATAATTTCGATCATTTCAGTAAAAATTTATGAATAATATTAAGTGAAGAGAAGAGAAGTTTCGAAACAGGTTGCGACCAATTATACGCATATTTGCTTGTGAATGACTTTAAGTTGCAACCCTTAAGGGTCTTACCTCAAGTTCTTTGTCATCCCGTCTCGCTTTGACTGATGTAAAA
>NC_087204.1:49247584-49265084 GCF_015104395.2 Macrobrachium nipponense | reverse complement strand
TTCAATCAAGGTTCCTCTGTCTCTGTCTAGCTTATTTTGTAAAATTGTTTATAGTTAATGAGAGCAAGAGTGAAAGGACCTGCTAAAGAGAAATAGTAATTTCGACAGAGAGAGAGAGAGAGAGAGAGAGAGAGAGAGAGAGAGAGAGAGAGAGAGAGCTCTTTAACTTCTAGTTAGGATCCTAATTCTCATATTATTTGAAAGAGAAACGTATGCCATCCAACAGCTGAGGCACGTGAGAGAGAGAGAGAGAGAGAGAGAGAGAGAGAGAGAGAGAGAGAGAGAGAGGAGCGAACTATCTAAATTATAGTTAGGATCCTAATTCTCAAATTATTTGAAAGAGAAACGTATACCATCCAACAGCTGAGAGAGAGAGACCTTACAGACCTTACAGTTCGTTCGGGTTGCCCCAGGTCCCTCAGTGTGAGGCGCCTCTAATGTCTACCAGAGAGTTGCTAGTACATCTTCCGGTATATTTTGCATCTTCCAATCTTGGATGGTCTGGGATGCAGTTTAGATATTTGTCGAGCTTATTCTTAAACACATCTACGCTCACTCCTGATATATTCCTCAGATGAGCTGGCAACGCATTGAATAGACGCTGCATTATCGATGCTGGTGCGTAGTGGATTAATGTTCTGTGTGCTTTCCTTATTTTTCCTGGTATAGTTTTGGGCACTATTAATCTACCTCTGCTTGCTCTTTCTGATATTTTTAGTTCCATGATATTTTCTGTTATTCCTTCTATCTGTTTCCATGCCTGAATTATCATGTAGCGTTCTCTTCTCCTTTCTAGACTATATAATTTTAAGGATTGTAGTCTTTCCCAGTAGTCTAGGTCCTTAACTTCTTCTATTCTAGCTGTAAAGGACCTTTGTACACTCTCTATTTGTGCAATATCCTTTTGATAGTGTGGGTACCATATCATATTGCAATATTCAAGTGGACTACGAACATATGTTTTATAAAGCATAATCATGTGTTCAGCTTTTCTTGTTTTGAAGTGCCGTAACAACATTCCCATTTTTGCTTTACATTTTGCCAACAGAATGGCTATTTGATCATTGCATATACATGTTCCTATTCATCATCACACCAAGGTCTTTAACTGCTTCCTTATTTGTGATTGTCTCATTATTAGGTCCCCTATATGCATATAGCTTTCCTTCTCTGTCTCCATAATTTATTGATTCAAATTTATCAGAGTTAAATACCATCCTATTTACCTCTGCCCAATTCATATACTTTGTTAAGGTCTCTTTGTAGAGCGTTCCTACTTCATCACAAGTAATTTCTCTACTTATTCTTGTGTCATCAGCGAAACTACTCACTACCGAATCCTTAACATTACTGTCTATGTCTTCAATCATAATAACAAACAATATTGCAGCTAGCACCGTACCTTGTGGCCACCACCCGGATTACCTTGGTTTTCATCCGATTTCTCATCGTTTGCAATAACTATCTGTTTTCTGTTGTGTAAAAATTCTTTTAACCATCTTCCTACTTTATCTACGATATTGTTGTTTTCTAATTTTCTTTGCTAATATATTATGGTCTACTTTGTCAAAAGCTTTTTTGCAAAGTCTAGATAAACCACATCTGTTTCATTTCCGCTTTTCATATTTTTGAATATGTTCTCACGGTGGACTAACAGTTGGGTTTGTGTACTTTTTCCGGGTACGAAACCTGTTGTCCTATATTAAACAAATTTTTTTTATTTTTTATTAAAATGTTTCATAATATTTTTCTTCATTACCCTTTCATACACTTTCATAATATGTGATGTTAGACTCACAGGCCTATAATTACTTGCCTCAGTCTTGATCCACTTTTGAAAGTAGGGGTGATATATGCCTAATTTGTGCTCATCATAAATCTTGCCTGTATCTACACTTTGTCTTAATAATATTGCAAGTGCTTTGCGATAGAATGAACTACTTTCTTTAACAAAATAGCAGGGACTCCATCCGGCCCTGCAGCAGCTCCATTTTTAATTTCATTAATTGCCTGCACTAATCAGCTTCATTAATTTCTATGTCAGCTAAATATTCACTATTTTCGTCCCTTACTTCTATATCATTATCTTCAATTATCTATTCTAGGGGTGAATTCTCTCTTATATCGTTCTGCCAGTATGTTGCAAATTTCCTTTTTTTCATTCGTTAATCTCCCTTCAATTCTCAGAGGGCCTATTTCTATTCTTCTTTTATTCATCTTCTTCGCATATGAGTATAATAGTTTGGGGTTTTTCTTGATATTTAATAGGGTTTTTTCTTCCAAGTCCCGTTTTTCATTTTCTTTTGATTGTATAATCTTTTGTTCTGCATTTTCTATCTTACTTTTTAGTTCTATAACTTTCCATGCATTTTTTTCTTTTGCAAGACCTTTTTTCCACTTTCTGATTTTCTGGAACAAGATCCTTCTGTCTCTTGGTATGCATGAATGATGTTTACTTTTCTTCTTCGGTATATATTTATCCACTATTTTCTCTAATATTTTATATAATATCTCCGTATTTACCCTTATGTCATCGCTTACGAAAATGTTATCCCAATCTTTGTTTAATTCTTCATTTATTTCTGACCATTTTATATTTTTACTGTAGAAGTTGTATTTTCCATATCCTTCCCACTTTTTCATTTCTTGCTTATCTCTGTTTTCACTTGCTTTGGGATGAACTGTTAATTCTATGACATTATGATCTGAAATACTCGCATTATAAACTATTATTTCTTTAACATAATTCATCTCGAGAGAGAGAGAGAGAGAGAGAGAGAGAGAGAGAGAGAGAGAGAGAGAGAGAGAGCCATTTAAATTTTAAAGTTAAAATCATTATTTACATATTTAATATATTGAATGATCTGTTACCAAAGACCTGCAAGTGAGTTAATAGAGAAAATATAAGAAGGAGAGAGATTCAAGTGCAAAGAACCTCCCAGAAAAGGCACAGTTTACAGGCCAGACAATTCCCTCACAGATGGAAAGATTTGTTTTTGTTTGTTTGTTTGTTTGTTTTTATGGTGTTTTTACGTTGCATGGAACCAGTAGTTATTCAGCAACGGGACCAACAGCTTTACGTGACTTTCGAACCATGTCGAGAGTGAACTTCTATCACCAGAAATACACATTTCTAACCCCTCAGTGGAATGCCCTGGAAATATTTGGATCTTACATTGATCAACGACTCCGTTAATCCCAGCGACGATCAGTAGCCTATTCCGTACGTAACGACATAAGCATTTAAACTATTTTATACGGGCCTTTTATTTACGTATTGCTTATGGAAAACATTGGATACCAAGTTTCAGTAGCCTAATTATCATAAGGTTTAAGAACACAAAAAATGAAAATAAACATATATTCTATAAATGTTATAAAAAACTGATTCCTCTCTCTTGGTGTGTTCAACGTTTAATGCAGTAAGTTTTCAAAATAATTATCATATGACTTTCATTTATAATAAAATCTTTCTTTGTTCATTTTTATTTTTTCAGAAACTATTCCAAATGGATGATTTACTTCTTCAGATATTTCGGAATAATGATATTCCTGCATTAATATTCAAACTTTCGGAAAGCATCTCCTAAATATTTTGGGGCGATGGTACCAAGACTTGTTCCAAAAATCTTTCGACTTGTACTACAGGATTTCAAATATCTGGTTTAACTTTTCATTTAATTATCTCTTTCACCGTTAGGGGGTCTCTCTCTCTCTCTCTCTCTCTCTCTCTCTCTCTCTCTCTCTCTCTCTCTCTCTCTCTCTCCAAATTCAATATCATATCAGCGATTAAAAATCTTTACAAGAGAGATGGATGGCCCATCGCTCCATTCACCTCGGATAATATCACGCGCAAGCATCTTTGATTCATGCTGACCGGGTCCATTTTCAAAAATCGGCCGTACATCAATAATTTACTTTAAGCACTTGGCAGGTACTTATAAGACCAACACGGCAGAGCGCATTAATAAAATTTCCGATTTATTATTAGGGTGAGACGAATGCCCGGGCACGACAATCGAGACAACCTTGAGGTATCCGCCAACCACCTAGTATGCCGTTGCTGCTGCCAAGGGACGCTTAGAAAAGACGCCCTCCGAAGCACAGCTACGGCTTTACTCTTGCTCTTAAGCTGGCGTCAGTCTCAATATCGGGGAGGAAACATCTATGCGGTCTCATTACACTATCTATTGATACTAGCAGTATCGGAAAGGCAATTGTTTAACCGTCCGTTTGTCTTCATTTTTATGGTGACACTTACTGACTTACAAGTGTAACAAAGAATGTTTTAGAAAGAATGATGACCTTACGGGCATGACTGCAAACAATAAAATGTTGTGGTGAGCAAGATTTTTGGGTAAAGAGACCGTTTAAAATCAAAACCACTTTCTAGATATTTCTATGAACATATGATCGAATGTTTAGTATGGCGCAATAATTTCATGCTCTATAACGCCAATCTACTGCAAGATCAAAATCTGAGAAAATGCGATTGACGACTTCGTATTTCTCTATAAGACTAAAAGTCCTGACTTCAACCTTATTAGGCCTACGCCCAAGGTACTCGACGTGGGACTTTCAACTTATCAAAAGCCATTAATCAAGTCATCGTTGTTCGTACCACCTCATCATTAGGATGGAGAAGTTTTCCATAAACGATTTCCTTTTCTGCCCCGGCCTCCAAAACCCCAGATGGAAGGCCTGGCCGTCCATCCGTAGCTAAGGAGGTTTCGCGGCCCACAGCCCACCCCTCCCCTCCACCCTCTACATTAATTAAGCCGCCCCTGCCCACGCTGTTCGTTTGGCCCACCCTTTTATTCCATGGAAAAACGTGTCATTTCGAGGGAAACCCGCTTCACAACCACAGTGGCAATTGCCATGGAGAGAGAATTAATGACCATACTTCTGTGAGTATATAACAAAGACGCACTTACTTTCGTTTACTAAAGAAGTTCCCGTAAAACTAGAGCACGAAGAATAAAGGCTACTGAAATATATAGGACCCATACATTCTCTTTTTTTCCTTTTTTTTTTGTTTTTTTTTTTTTTTTTTTTTTTTTTTTTTTTTACTTTATCTCTAGCGGAACATCTGTGCTTCTGAAGGGGAAGAATTACGATCTCTGACCCACTCTTAACGTTATGTTTTAACTTTTGCTCATTATTTTCAATCTGGCAGCAAATTCTTGACATAAAAATGTATTCTGGGCTTTAAAATACGATAAGCTACCGTACTGAGGTAATAAAATTCAGGTTCACCAATTGAATTATTATGATTCTGTAATTTATTATTAAATCCGAATAATCTTTTAGCACCAAAGGTTGCCCTAACATTTAGATAAAAAATACACAAAACAAGAGAAAAATCCAAACTTAGATCTGATACTTTAAGAAGGTCAGTATTATGATGGTGATGTACGCTTCCCTTAATTAATGGCATATACATAACTGAGAGAGAGAGAGAGAGAGAGAGAGAGAGAGAGAGAGAGAGAGAGAGAGAGAGAGAGAGAGAGAGAGTTGGGAACTTTCAAACGTGAATGGGATCAACTGACCCTCGATTTCAAAGTGCACATTGTTTTACTTAAAACATTTTCTTATTATTTCGCCGTTCGGGTATGACGAGAAGAATTACATTTCCCCTACAATCCTCCTTCCAGCAGAAGTGTTAAGTCGCAAAATCCCAGAGGTTGCAGGCCATTTATTGCAATTGCTCAACATCAATTCAAACTGATCAGGTATCGCTTTCAATGTAGTTCAACAATGAATTCTGGGCATCTAACCCTGAAGATGTAATCAACCTAAATGCAACGATGTCTCTTTTATGCGACGTTCGACGCAAGTAGTAAATAACGAAGATGTATCGCATCCATTACATTCGTTTTCTTCGCCACGGACGAGATGTCAATATCTTTCTTTTCAAAACCATATATGACAATTTCAGAGTTCTTTATCAAAGCTTTTTATCGTCAGAACAAACAGATCCATGCACTGCATCCACAGATCATACATATGATAAGAAACGTGCTGGTTTGCTTCATTTGAAAATTGAGGAATCTTACCTTTTGCAATACGTAAAGAATATGCTTTACTTACGTGCTGCTCACACACATTCAGATATAAATCTTTTAATATCTTCATGGACTGATTGATGAAAGAAGTATGAAAAAAGGACAGCAGTTGTAAGAGAAAATGGTTCGCAAATGACGTGTGGAAGAGTTGAAGTCTCCAAATGATAAAGAATTAACCGAGGATAAGGATAAGAAACTGCAGAAGCGAATGGAAGACCATATAATTATTTGCAAGAGGATAAAAGTTAGAGTAAGGTTATAAAAGATGGGGAAATGAATATTAATGAGAACAGTGGGAGAAGGATAGATGATGATTTCATATTTGTTTTTGGGAGTGAATTTACTGGAAGATTGAAGGCTAAGAGACTTTTGTAAGTCACAGAACAGGTAAAGTAAGGAAGGTAGAGGGTATATGCAGATTGGGAAGACTTCGGACGTCTATGAAAACTGACGTTCAAATGTGAGACGGGACTGTTGAGCCAACTCTCCTCATGGAAGTGAAGGTTGACATTAGGTGCAAATGAAAGAAAATGGGTTGAAGCTAGAGAGACGTAGTGATCTTAAGGTTAGGTGTGATGTTTACTTATATATACATACATATACCTATATATATATATATATATATAGTATATATATATATTATATATATATATATAGGTATATCGGTATGTATGTATACATATATATATGTGTGTGTGTGTGTGCATTTATATTTATATATATACTGTATATATATATATATATATATATATATATATATATATATATATATATATATATATATATATATATATAGATATATATATAATATATATATATATATATATATATATATATATCTAATAAAAGGAGCCCATAAAAACACCAAAATGTAGAGAGAAAAGTACTATATTTCAGAGACTGCTGTCTCTCTCTTCAGGTATATGAATGAGAAAAGTTTACAGAAAAGGTGGTATTTATACAAGAGATTCGTCCACAAGTAAGCCAATTTAGGTCACCCCCGCTGATAATCTTCCTTTAATCTTCTTAAGCGTTGGTTGAATGAACACTGCGTCCGACGATATCTGATATCCCCAATTCCCTTTTGAGAAGTTCATTACCTGCTTCTCTTTTATTAAGGCCGATTCCATCATTTGACTCTTGTACCGGCAGTTGCTGCTATAAATTACACGTGACATATTCCAGTTTATTCTATGGTTATGTTCATTTATATGGTTGAAGATAGCCGAGTTCTGTTGTCCATACCTAACTGACCGTTTGTGTTGTATTAATCTCTGGGGAAGTGATTTACCTGTAAATCCGATGTAAGATTGGTCACAGTCCTGGCATGGGATCTCATATACCCCAGAGTCTTTGGGAGATGTTCTTTTGTTGGACGTTAATCAGGGATTTGGCTAAGGTATTTGGGTAGGTAAATTCAAAAGGGTTGGATTTCCCAAGGGTGTGAGTTACTCTCTTAATCGTCTCCAGGTGGGGAATTTTTATTTTATTGTTGGGTGTGTCTCTGGTCTTGTCTTTAGGGGGTCGGTAGAAAATTACGTTTGCTTTTTGAATTGCTTCTCAATTATATGGTCAGGATACTTTAAAGATGAAAGTTGCTTGCGAATTAGTTCAAATTCTTTTTCCAGGAAATCTGGGGAACAAATTCGTAAGGCTCTTAAGAATAGGTTGCTAGCTACACCTATCTTGATAGTATTGTCATGATAGCTAAAGTAGTGAATAATATTGAAGTGAGAACGTTGGTTTTCTGTATATGGTAAATTTGTATTCTGTCGTGTCTCTGATTATTAAAACATCAAGAAAAGGAATTTTGTTGTCTGTTTCCCATTCAACTTTAAATTTGATGCTGGGCACTAATGCGTTTAATTTTGAGAGGAATTCATTAAAATTACCCCACTTATTCCCAAAATGTTAGTATGTCATCCACGTATCTCATCCACAGCATGTTTTTGGGTTTTATTGCATTTATTACTGTAGTTTCAAAGTATTCCATGTACAGATTGGCTAAAATAGGACTTAAAGGACTACCCATACTACACCCGAATTTTTGCTTGTAGAATGATTCCCCGAATGAAAAATACGTTATTAAATGCACATAATTCAACTAACTTTATTATTTTGTCAAGTGCCAAAGGGAAATGATCTGAATAGGGGGATAATTTTTCCCTTAAAAACTGAAGAACGTCCTGTACTGGTACTTTTTGTGAATAGGGAGTCTACGTCAAGGCTTAAAAGTTTTATGTTGTGAAGTGGTATATGTGCTTCTTCTCAATGAATTTGTGACAAAAGTCTTCCGAATGTTTGATGTGACTGGGAGAAAAAGTGCCTAAAAATAAAAAAAGGAGAAAGGAGGCCAGCTAACCATTTAGAAATTTTGTAATTGAAAGCTCCGGCGCATGAAACGATAGGTCTGAATGGAAGATTGTCTTTGTGAGTTTTGGGAAGACCATAAAAGTAGGGTAATTTAGGATTAATTACTTTAAATTTCTCTAATAGTTCAATACTCTTTTTGTCTTGCCCAATTAATCTTACTTTCCGAAAAAATTCTTTGTGGGGATAAACGTTCTGGAGGGGATTTTTCGTCAGTTTTTCGTAAGTATTTGTGTCGCTAAGGAGCTGGTTGATTTTGTCGAGGTAGAAGTCTTTGTCCATTATTACAATTTTGCCGTCTTTGTCGGATCTACTTATTATAACATCTAACTTTTTTAGCGAGTGGATGGCTATCATGAATCTGCGGGGAACAGGATATTTCTTATGAAGGTCAGTTAAAGCATTTAGTAACACTCCTTTTAAACATATCTATTCACGGCTGTAGTTTTTGTCAGATATGAATTTATCAAAAGCCACTATGAAGTCTAGGTTGTTTTTGCGGTCTGGCATAAGGGCAAAGGATAAGCCTAAATTTAAAACTAAATGTTGATTTACAGTAAGGGGGGTGTTGGATAAGTTTAAAACTTTGTCTTGTTGTTCAAGATTATTCCATGCGCTATTATCTATTAGCGGTTATTTAACTTGCGTAAAAGTCTGTTGGAATGAGTCACGCTATTATAGGCAGCAATGTCGGAACAGAATGAAATCAGATACCTGTATATGTGGTCCGTAGTGAGGAGGCGAAGATTAGATTGAGTTCCATATATCACTCTGCGTAGCACGAAGATGTCGTTTCTCGTACTGGTGATTCTTTCTTCCAGGAAAATCTTGTGTGATAGAGGGAAGGGGTTTGATTGCAGAGTCCATCTCCCGAATCCGTACATTTTTGGAAGTACTTGTTCTTTGAGGCATTCTTATTCCAAAAAGTGTTTTTGGTTTTTCAGCCGGTGTAGTCTGTTCAGTTCTTTCTTCAAACTTGCGGAAAACTGGCTTGACTTCTGGAAGTGAGTGAAGAATCGTGGAAAGGCGGTTGAATTCCATAATGGGGCTGACAATGACTGGTAAAAATGTTCGTAACAACAGAATTCCATCTAATAAAAGGAGCCCATAAAAAACACCAAAATGTAGAGAGAAAAGTACTATATTTCAGAGACTGCTGTCTCTCTCTTCAGGTATATGAATGAGAAAAAGTTTACAGAAAAGGTGGTATTTATACCAAGAGATTCGTCCACAAGTAAGCCAATTTAGGTCACCCCCGCTGATAATCTTCCTTTAATCTTCTTAAGCGTTGGTTGAATGAACACTGCGTCGACGATATCTGATATCCAATTCCCTTTTGAGATGTTCATTACCTGCTTCTCTTTTATTAAGGCCGATTCCATCATTTGACTCTTGTACCGGCAGTTGCTGCTATAAATTACACGTGACATATTCCAGCAACCTATTCTTAAGAGCCTTACGAATTTGTTCCCCAGATTTCCTGGAAAAAGAATTTGAACTAATTCGCAAGCAACTTTCATCTTTAAAGTATCCTGACCATATAATTGAGAAAGCAATTCAAAAAGCAAACGTAATTTTCTACCGACCCCCTAAAGACAAGACCAGAGACACACCCAACAATAAAATAAAAATTCCCCACCTGGAGACGATTAAGAGAGTAACTCACACCCTTGGGAAATCCAACCCTTTTGCATTTACCTACCCAAATACCTTAGCCAAATCCCTGATTAACGTCCAACAAAAGACATCTCCCAAAGACTCTGGGGTATATGAGATCCCATGCCAGGACTGTGACCAATCTTACATCGGATTTACAGGTAAATCACTTCCCCAGAGATTAATACAACACAAACGGTCAGTTAGGTATGGACAACAGAACTCGGCTATCTTCAACCATATAAATGAACATAACCATAGAATAAACTGGAATATGTCACGTGTAATTTATAGCAGCAACTGCCGGTACAAGAGTCAAATGATGGAATCGGCCTTAATAACAGAGAAGCAGGTAATGAACATCTCAAAAGGGAATTGGATATCAGATATCGTCGACGCAGTGTTCATTCAACCAACGCTTAAGAAGATTAAAGGAAGAATTATCAGGAGGGGGCGGGGGTGAACCTAAATTTGGCTTACGTTGTGGACGAATCTCTTGGTATAAATACCACCTTTTCTGTAAACTTTTCTCATTCATATACCTGAAGAGAGAGACAGCAGTCTCTGAAATATAGTACTTTTCTCTCTACATTTTGGTGTTTTTATGGGCTCCTTTTATTAGATGGAATTCTGTTGTTACAGAACATTTTTACCAGTCAATATATATATATATATATATATATATATATATTATATATATATATATATATATATATAATATCATACATATGTATGCTGTAATATACATATCTAATGCTTAAATCGTTATTACTAAATCCTGAATACCAAAGAGTAATAAAACATCCCTGCTTAGAAATTTTATCACTGGCTGAATGTTAGGAGGAAGGCAAACAGTGTTTTATCATACATACATATATATATATATATATATATATATATATATATATATATATATATATATATATATATATGACCCAAATACACACATTCGTATAAAGCTTACAAACTGCTAGGTCCTCACGGTTCAATAACACCCTGGTCAGTGCAAGAGTCAAAGCTGCAAATCAAATTATATCAAACACATCTCAAGCTGCCTAAAAATCAAAAGAAGGCGAGGCGGCAACCGCGAAGGCTACATGGAAAAACATTTATTTATGGCCTTGACGGAATCGTGTTAGCTGGTCAAATGCATTTCAACAGTATGGCTTAACGACGGCCTTTTACCTCTTGCAGGCTCCGCTGTTCATTCTTCTAGAACCACATCATTAATATGAGATGAGATAAAGGCAAATGCAAGCTCATCTCCTAGAGATGCATCCAGACAAAGACGATAAACCCAAACAGAGAATGCAAAGGGGCTGGTCAGACAGTGCGCGGGGAAGGAGCAACGGACGAGCTCTGGTGAGGGAAACGCTTCACAGGAGGAGTAAGAGGACGAAGAACAGGAGGAGGAGGAGGAGGAGAAAGAGAGAAAAACAGAGGTCGAAGATGAGGGGGAGGACGGGGACCTGAAAGAGAAGTTCGGTTATGATGTCATACATGACGGATTGTGAGAACAAAGACGCTTACAGAAAATGGCATATGAATGAAGGCCTTCAAGAAAACATCAATGAGGAACCTACATAAAGGGGAAATTAATCTTTCACTGGTCGCTAACAGAGCGCAGTAAATCTGTAGCAAGCATATATTACCTCAACCTGTAAACTGCTTAGTCAAGGTAAACGTAAGGGCAATATATCATGACAATCGAGTACAACGGCCGGCATGCATTACAATACAATGCCCAAACGTCTCTACATTCCGAAGAGCACGACATCCCTTCCAACTTTCTAATTCAACGAACAAGGTATGTGGAACATCTCAAAATATTCCTTGTCATAAGGACAGCAATTGCTCCAAATCCGGAATTTCGTGAGTAAAACTACAGCAGCCAAGCAGTGCGAAAAAAAAAAAAATAAAAAAAAAAAAAAAAATAAAATAAACAATAATAAGGAAGACCCATTATGTTCGGATATGAAAATCCTCATGCAGTTTTTAATTGGACATACGGAATGTATTTTGATCGACCTGAAATGTCAGTCTCTACATTTTTTTGTTCTAAATATTTCCGTATAATTCTCTAAAATTAGCGAGCCTCTTCGGCCAATTCTTATGATAACTAGCAGCTTTAGCACCTCTGTCACAGTAATGTTTTAATGACAGTTTAAGACGCTTACTTAATGCTGATTCCTGTCAATATTTTCCAGCACTTTAAAAAATTTGTTGGTAGTAAATTTCTGGCAATACCCTACCCAATGTTGTTACTATAACCTATATGGAAATCGACACATTAACACAAAACGCTAAATTTTAAATGCTTTCATAAGTGCCAAAAGTGATGCATTGCTGGCCTTGTTTTTACACTCTTGTAGAAAGCGCTTCTACTGATTTAAACAAGTTCTTCCCGCTCTTCTGACTTTTTATCCCTAGTTGATGGGAGTATCAGTGAACTGGCTTAAATTATTAGTGAACACCTAAATGAGTCTCTAAGCAAACGTCACCAGTGTTGCTCACGACTCTCAAACAAAATCTATCCTATTTATCTTTTGCAGTTTTCCCGACATTCCTAATATCTAAGAAATAGCTTTGCTATGCCAAACTTTTCTCTCTGAAAGCATCGACTTTACAAACAATCACAGCAACCCTGAAGAAGGAATGAAAGTACAGTATTCCTAGAAAACTTGACCTGCCTCTCTCTACACCCCTTTATTCTCTGAGCAGTTTCTTCAGCACACAGTGCATTTTGGAAAGCTATTGCTTTTAACAGTAGGGCTGTTACTACCTGTTCCATGACCATATGCGACATCGAACCTTTAAAACACAAAATGTGAAAAATTAATTACCAAGAATGGTACGATATCAATTGGGGCAAGTTAATCTTCTTCTTCCTAGCTTAAACCCATTTTTATATGGGGTCGCCATTGTGAATGAGTCGTCTCCATCGATTTCTGTCCTGTGCCTCGTTCTCATTTATACCTTTCAATGCCATATCTTCCCCTACACAATCACGCCATCTCTTTCTTGGTCGCCCCTTCTTCCTTCTACCCCGCGCTTCCATTTAAATCGTATGTCTTCCAACATGACGTCCCTCCCTTCGTAATATGATACCTATATCATCATCTGTAAGCGTAATTCCTTTAACACTGTCAAATAGATGCACACAGAAGCCAAACAAAATTTGGAGTGCATTCGTTTATTCCCCAGCCAAGTTAAATATAAGAAATGTTGTAATGATATCAATTCGGGTATAAACATATCCAAATCATCTCCCATATTTCTATTTTACAATGGATCTCTAGTCTCCAGATTTATCAAAGGCTTCAAGTCACAAGAGCATTAAAGGTATTGCTCGTTTATTGATCAGATTTCACTTCTTTGTTGGTCTTGCCACTTTAACAAGAAAACACAAAAACAGTAATCACCATGTCCAGATAAGTACTATTGCACCCTCAATTTCCATTCCGTTTGCAGATTATATTTACTCCACAATCTCCATTATACTGTGTAAAGTTTCACGTCGATACACAAATCACCGCAAAACCGATACAGCAAATGTGATGTTCCTGTAAATGGACTCGTGGCAAGTAGAAGTATTTCCCTCCCGGGAAAAGGAAATTCCACTACGGAGTAGAAAACGTGCATCAGATTTTATCACAATTCTCTTTACCTACGATTTGACTTCAGAAATTTCTAGCATTATCCTCTTCAAGCACTGTCCGAAATGGGAAATTTTTTCTTCCTTTTATATACTTTTTTTTTTCTTAAAAAAAAACTGCTAAACCTGGCTAGAGGGAGAACAGTTTTTTTAAAACTTTATTAATCACTTTTATCAGCATCGTGTATGATTTGGAGAATATTTAATGAATGGGTCTTTTCAAATTAGTTATGAGAGTGAGCAAGACCTCGGTCCCCCAGCAACCTTTATACAGTATGGTGGTACAATAAGACTATGAAACCAGGGGTTTCACGGAACCCATAAAATCTTCAGAATTCGTGAAATCACCAATTCGCACAGGGACATTTGATCCCCTAGGGGCTAGTTCTAAACACTGCGAAACAGTGATTCATCTACATCTGATCCCCGACCGGCTGGTAATAAACGCAGTGAAACAGTGTAGATGAATAACTGTTATGCCGTGATTAGTACTAGCCCCTAGGGGATCAAATGTACTTGGGGAGCTGCGGGCTAACACTAAACACGGCAAAACAGTGTAGATGAATCACTGTTAATTTTTATTTTATATATAGAGATTTTTGGCATTATGCCAAGCAATAGGTCAACTTAGGCCATTCAGCGCTGAAACGGAAATGAACAGTAAAAGGTTTGAAAGGTGTTACAGGAGGAAAATCTCGCAGTAGCACTATGAAACAATTGTTAGGAGAGGGTGGACAGTAAGATGGAAGAAAGAGAATACGAACGGAGGTACAGTAAAAGGAACTGGCCGAAGGGACGCTGCAAAGAACCTACATTGCACCGAATGAGGTGCACTGACGACACTACCCCACCTACGGGGGAATAACTGTTAATTCGTGTTTAGTACAAGCCGCTCGGGAATCAAATGTCCCTAAGGGAGTTGGTGATCTCACGAACTGCCTAAAAATTTCGAGGATGTCGTGAAATCCCTGGTTTCACAAGCTTACTATAAGATATACATAAACAGATGTGATTTTTTTAATAGAAAATTCAAATCTGTCCTCCTGATGGCCAACTTTTGGTTTATTCAAAAGTACCCAATTGATCAAGAACGAACTGAGCATAATAAACAATGACACATTCTATTGTTGCATGTGGCAACACATCAATTCGCTTCCAAATCACAAAATGAGTAATATCCCGATTTCATATCCAATGCTTCAAGGACCAGAGCAGGCCTAATCACATTAACCTCTGCCTCGCTCTCCTGAAGACTTCCTCTCTCCCTCAAGCAACTACGACCATATGGCAGGAAATGAGTCAATAACGTTATGAAAAACTCAGAAAAGTCAGCATGGCTGTGATTTATCGGTTCAGCAGCAGTTTATATCCCTCTTAATCAAGGTGTAAAACTTCTTTCTCGTTATAATATTTTTTTCTTGTGGGGGCAGGGGGGATGGGGCTTGACTAAATAACGGCGCTGATTTGGTAATGGTGGTCTTCGAAATTACCCATGAATATTTTCATTACCTATTTTCATTCTGGTGTACAATCCAAAAGTATAGCAGTATTATATATATATATATATATATATATATATATATATATATTATATATATATATATATATATATATATTTCTATAGGTATCATATATACATATATATATACATATATATATATATATATACATATATATACATATGTATATATTTACATATATATACATATATACATATATATATATATATAATATACATATATACATATATATATAATATACATATATATATAAAAGATAGGAAGTGAAAACTTTTCATGAAATTTGAATATGAGCAGTAATAGCAACTAAGAACATCGAGTTTACCTCAGCCATAAGACAAAAACGCTATTTTCAAATCTTACTTTACCCGAAAGAGCCACACTTTTAATTTGCTTAAATAGTGAAGATAAATGGCTTAAAGGCAGCAACCAAACAAAAGAAAGCCCAGAATTGAGGATAAACAGCAGATACGTCTAACGCCGATCGAGATCCATATATTATCTAGGGCGCTTGATTCCGATCACTTGCCTTTGAAGGTTGCCTAAACAAGAGATTACAACGCGGCATTCATGACAAGAGATCCTTTCTGGCCAAGGGACGAAAGACGAGGTTATATCACTATACATGAATAGGCAACTCTCTCTCTCTCTCTCTTCTTCCCGAGGCCTAACAGTGAACTTTATACCCCATTGTGGTGGAGGTGACGTCACGAATAATGAGGATTTGATTGACGGGTAACCCTCGATGTCATCACCATCTTTATGACCTCCCCCGAGGAAAAAATAAATGATACCAACATTCAGATGCTGCAGACATCATTCTTTTCAGTTTTCTTTCATCCTCGTATAAAGCTTACCGAAAGTAACTGAAACCAATATTGAGACTGGAAGGTATATTACTATTTCAAATAACATTGTATGAAAACTAAAGGTTGCCCTCATAAATTGTGAAATTCTCGTTTAAAATGAAAAGAATACCAATATCAATAGTCCTTTAAAGGCCTAACTTCGAATACAGGTACCTTCTCTCTAGCTTTGACAGTTATGTCAATCTTCCATTGAAACGGAAAGACTTCGGGGAATGATTTGCTTCTTTCAAGTGTCAAGTGATTCCAGAGTGATAACGACGTCTCTCATCAAAGATCACTAACAGATTATGAAAAGATATCACGAAAAAGCGCGAGAGAGACCAAGCATCATTTCAGCCGAAATAACTGAATGATTTGCTGAACAAAACATGACTGAGGTCTAAACCCATTGCGGACCAAAAAAGTAATAAATGACTACAGTAAGAACCAAGTAAAGAATTCCCAACTGAGTTTTCTGTACAGCCGCTGCAGCGTATAAGCAAAGCCACCGAAAGCAGATCGATCTTTCGGTAGTCTTGGTGCAATGCTGTATGATCCGCGGCCCATGAAAAACCACGGCCCAATGTGGCCTGTCCTATATCGTTGCCAGAGGCACGATTATAGCTAAATTTAACCTTAAATAAAATTAGAATTTCCGAGGCTAAAGGACTGCAATTTGGTCTGTTTAATGATTGGAAAGTGGATGATCAACGTTCCAATTTTCATCCCTCTAGCCTCAGTAGTTTTTAAGATCTGAGGCCGGACAGAAAAAGTGAGGGCAGAAAAAAGTGCAGATAGAAAGAAAGTGAAGACAGAAAAAAAGTGAGGACACAAAAAAAGTGCAGACAGAAAAAAGTGCAGACGGACAGACAAAGCCGGCACTACAAGTTTTCTTTTACAGAAAACTAAAATCAATATGTCAGCAACAATGATTGGACCAAAGAAGAGCTACAGGGAAACTGATCTCGATTCTGGTTTGTTATTTCGTTATCTCTCTTTGTTCAGCTATATATTAGGCAATTTATGTAGCTCAGTTTAGATCTGCTTCTAAGTTGCTCTCGTAACACCCATCAACTGGCTACTAGGACCTCCCGCCAGGTTGCCTCTTCCCACGTTTGAGGTCACGAAGTCAACAATCATCCGCTCTTCTCTTCTCTTCCTTCATTTCTACAACCTACGTATTTTGTTCATTTCGCCTTTCTCGACGCTTGCTTCTCTCGATCCTTTCATTTCCACCACAATGAGGCTTCTCTCTCTCTCTCTCTCTCTCTCTCTCTCTCTCTCTGGCAATTGTTCAGAAGAGCTGGAGGGTAGAGTTCCTCATCCTCCCAAACGGCCTCGTGAAACCCGCCAAGCCATCTCTTCTCATATCAACTCTATTGAAAT
>NC_087204.1:49227653-49247084 GCF_015104395.2 Macrobrachium nipponense | reverse complement strand
AACTCTATTGAAATCAGAATTCAGCAGTTTGCATGTCTTGGTGAGTTTTTCTTTCCATCTTGTACAAGCCTTTGGACTCATTCCCAACCTCCAGTTTTTCGTCTTGCTCTAATAACTCTTTCCATCCTAGAAAGCACAAATTTTCTTTCTTCCCTTTTCTGGTATTCTTCGGGACCAGGATAGATAAGAGAACAACTCGAAAGCATTATGGGGTCGGGTATCTATCCTGAGTAAATTCTGTCCTCTCTGGAACGAACGAACACAAATCCCCCTTGATAAACGTTCAGACACTTCGTTTGGCAAAATAGAAGTTAGCAGCCTGAAAATAATAAGCTTTTGTTGCTGCATCCGTAACAACTGGGAGTGAGTCAGGAAGTAGAACACAATCATAAAGAAAATAATAAAGATGGGCAAGAAAATAACAAGAGATTACAATGTACACACAGTAATGAACAAACGTTAAACGCAAAGAAGGCACTTCAAATCAGGATTCCAGTGTTCTTAATGTTTTACACCCTAAATTCGTTACTTCTTTAAAACTACAAAGGAACACAATCAAAACAAAGTACTGGCGAGTCACTAAAACGCTTGAATCTAATTATCACTTCCCTCATCATGAATTTGTAATGAGGGAAAGAACAGTCTGCTTGTTTAGAGTAGGCTTATCCATCTCTAGCAGTGTTGTTCAAGACATTCTTACTGTTCGTCCAGTAATAAAACTCTTGTACGCGAAAGTAAACTCGGCGGATTTCGGAATTCATATTTATACCAACAATTACAAGTTACGAGGAAAATTCAGGTTTCTGACAGCGGTAACAAATTTATAATACCATTGTAAGTTTTGACGTAAGAAAGACCAGCGCCCTTCATCTTCCAATAATAAGAATCAATAACAAGAAATGAAGCAAACATTTAGAGGTGTAATTAGAATCCCAATAGAGTTTCTTTGAAGCCATTGCTACTGAAGAAGACACCTCACGCTCGATGACTGTCATTAACTCAATAATTGTGTGTCACTTGGGCCCTAGACCCTTCACATAAATACATACACCAACACACATGCACACACAGTCACACATACACACAGCGGGGGTGTGAAGGTGCAATAGAGGGGTAATTAGCTCAAATGACTTTGGAAGAGAAGAACTGATCACGCCCTAATGACGGTCTCCTTAATTGTGAGGGACATTATTCACTCCCCATAATTATCAGCCCATTTGTGGGTCGTAGAGAAGTGCAATCACCTCCGTTCATAATAGTTTTTGCTAACGGTCCGGCCTTGTCACTGGTCTCATCCTTCGGCCTACGTTAAGTTGCTCCAAAAAGGATTTCAATTCTGGGTGGGAAAGGGATTCTTGAATAACATTCCGAAGTCTGCAAATTACGAAAGCCATTAGTCTGTCCTAACAGGAAGACTATAGGAGAAACAAACTTGACTTCTTTTCCCTCTAAACTTGGCTTCTGCTGTTACTACTGGAATTATTCATTCCCACTAGCGCAAACGATCACTTTACTCAGTCTGGAACTCTTTACAGTTTTATTAAACATCCTTGGATGAGCTATGCCCAGTCTTGCAGGTTCACTGTGTTGAATCTCAATTCCACCAAGGCTCTCTAGTAGACGTTCTAGACACTTCAAGGCGTGCAAGCATCCCAGTATTATTTTGTTGCAGTGCAATGTATTAAAATATACTGGTTCGTCAAAAAGATAACTGTTTATCTACCCACTTCATCTGAAATTGCTAAAATATAATGATGAAAATATGCATTGTCACTTGAGGTACTAAAAGCCCCTCAAGCGAATTGCCATCGGGTACAAGATGTTATTTACAAGTATTCCATTACCATGATCTGGGTTTCCTGCTCTTTTTCAGTTGGTGTAAATTCAAGTTACTTAAAAATGGTACCCCAAAACTCAACTAATCCACTTGACTTTACTCTCCAACCAATGTACTCACGACATATAGGGAGAAATCAAAGTCGTAATTCTAATACTATCTTACTATCATGGGCGTTATATGTCCGTCCGTCTGTCATTCAATCACGGCCAAACAGCTGGTCCGATGGGCATGAAACTTGGCAGGGTTATAATGGAGACCTCTGAGATGGTTTATAATGGGGTTTCATTTTACCTCCCACCCCCCTTCCGAATGGGGTGGGGTGAGAAGGGATTCCCTGAAACGGAGCTGGTTCTGCCCTTGAAACGGGGCTGGTTATGCCAGTAGACTTAGTACTTTACGAATAGGGTAAACATCATTGACATCAAAGAGGAAGTGAGAGAGAGAGAGAGAGTAGACGGGGTGATATGCAGAAGAAAGAGGGAGGGTTAGAGACAGAGAAGAACAGGTGTTTGAGAGAGAGAGAGAGAGAGAGAGAGAGAGAGAGAGAGTCGGTACTAGTGAGAAGAAAGGGGAAAAGAGACAGAGATGGTTGGAGAGAGTGAGAGAAAGGAGCGAGAGGGAGAGGGAGAGGAAGAGAGAGGGAGAGAGTAGAGAGAGTGTTAGGTAGGAGAATGATGGAAAAAGAGAGAGAGATATATGGAGAGAGAGTTTATCAGTTGCCATTCAGTTATCCCAAGCAGAGCTGGGTCACTCAGCTAGTACTAAATATATTAAAAACTACAGTTCGCGCGGTGACAAAGCTCCCTCTGGTAACACATACCCGGCAACACTCATTCTCTCTTAATTAAAGTGAAATACAACCCAACGAAAACTTCCCAATGACAGCATCCTCGTGTAACACGAGCTTCCAAGAGGAAGACGTTGTCATCCATCACAGGAAGGAGGAGGATGCGCCGCCATCCACAACAAATCCCCCTGCGGTTACGGCAGTCAAATCGAAAGGAAGACCCAAGTCAAGAAAGGATGTCACTGAACGTTACTCTGGGTCTGAAGCGTGTATTAAGAAGCGATGTTGGTTTTTACTATACATGCTGATAGGGTGAAAGTGTGCCCGTTAACATCTGCTTGGGAATACCACGAAAGAACGAGCCGTCAATAACGTGCGTTAGTGCTTGGAAGAGCTGGCGTCTTGATTGCTGCATTCCTTCGTTAAGTTTAACGGCGGCCTCCAGCCACATTCGACTGTCGTCAGTGGATGCGGCTTCGATAGCTGACTCCCTCCCTGGGGCAACTGTTGCATTACATGATATAATCAAGATAAGCGGAATGCATGATCTGCATTTTAAATGAACATCTTTGTACATTACAGCTGCCATTCAAAAATTCGATACGCGTTGTAATCACGAAAAAAATAAGTGCTATTTAATGAATTAAATCACCAGGTCTCCCGTTTCGCTGTGCAAAATATCACTTATTATCTAGTAACTTATTTGCATCTTTCGTCGTAGTCGGTGACTTCATAGCTAAAAAGAAAGCAATAAAAGTTCAGCACAGTTAAAAAAAAAAAAGTAGACATTCATATATTTGTTGGTTACGCCAAAAGAACTTCCAATATATAATGACATGAGGGTAAGGACTGAGTAACATTAGAGAAGGTTTTTTTATTGTCCTCATTTTGTTAACAAGGCGAGCATTGAGCTTAAAATACGCAAAAAGTCGTGCTAGTTCCACGTACACCATTTTCTATACAAAGTGCAAACCAAAATCTCTAATTAGGACACTGAAAACAGGCGACTTTACTTAATATACACCCCAACATTTGTCCAAAATAAAGGAAAACATTTAATTGCTTTAACTGCTTTTGGCTATTACAATTTCCGTTATCTTTTAAATTATGTACGGTTAACAAAATCAATTATTGCTTTAAGCTAAACATATTTACAATCTTTTGAGTCCGCTACAAAGGAGTTATGCTAGACTTCTTTTTTGCATGAATCCTACGACAATTAACTTAATGCAACAGAATAAGAACAAACTCTTGAAACATATCATTTGTTAGATCTCAAAACCGCCATAATAATAATAATAATAATAATAATAATAATAATAATAATAATAATATAATAATAATAATAATAATAATAAATCATTATTTGAAGAAGACCCTGTCTCTGACAAAATTCGTTGAAAAGAATATCATTGTATGACGCTGAGCTTTTATTTCGTTTTCTCAACTTGGCGCGTCGTCGTCGTCGTCGTCGTCTTCTTCTTCTTATCAAATACGAGCAAACATTCCTACAGGTAAAAGTAAAAAGGCAACAGCATTGCAAGCGAGCTTCCCCATAACAGGAAAAAACATTGCAGAGAGTCGAGCACTACAGGTGGACAATTAAACAAATCAAGCTAGACTTACAATAGTAGTCTTTCCTGTACATAGGAAAACTGTTGTTGAGTAAAATTCCCTGCACATCGGCCCTCTTTTTCAGCTTGGTAAGCATGAGCTACACATGAACAGTGGCCACAACAGCCACTTCATACAAAAATGAGTAACTGAAAAAATTATTCTTACAATGCCAAGTAATAAAGGCCATTATTTCAACTCAATATGTTTTCCTCATACCTCTCCCAGACAAGCATAAATACGTCGCAGTTGCACTAATACTAGATAAGGAAACAATGAGGGTCTAATATAAATGTCCAAAACCTGGACGCCATGAAAAATGAGACAATTGGATTCTCCTTTATAAAGATGGAAATCTTTCCTTCTTACCAGGACAATATATGAATAAACATTTGTTACTCTAAATCCTTCCATTCATATTAAATACCGTGCATTTCTGCTAATGGGGTGACAACTTCCATTCCAGAAATAACTGAAACAATCAAAATAATTTCTAACACACTCTTTAATTTCTAACACACTCTTCAGTGATACCCAAAGTGCGAGTTAAGTATCAAACTCGCAAAAGCAACAATCTGCTTTGATTTATTTTATTAACGGATGCCTCTGCTTTAATAGCAATCTTAGATCAGTCTTCCTCATATTTTATGTGAAAAACTACTATAAAGATAAATCCCTACCACTTTTGTACAATCAACTGCCTTTAACCCGTCGAATGGCCAATATTTTCTATTGCACCATCACCACCACACATAATACATGTTTTTCTTTTATTCGGGTGTGAACCAGAAGCTAGTTCAGATTTCTGAATTTCCTTGTATATTTCAAAAATTATGTCGTCAGTAGACTATAAAGCATAAGCATCATCAGCATAACCTTGAATATATACACCAAAATTACAAACTACCTCAGGACCCACCATTGGCCTTATTTTTTCTATATGATGGTCCCTAAAACATGACAAATTATTAAAAGTGGACAACCCTGACTAACAAATATCTCTAAACAAAAATATAAGTGAGTTAAGCTGAGGAAGCCCTGTACAACTACATATCTTGAAGTTTCATACAAAACTCTAATCCTTTCAACAAATTCCCTTGGAAATCCAAATCTGTCCATTACCTTCAACGCTAATTCGCTTTTCTAATCGAAACCCTGCTGCTCCTCATTTTGGTGCGCTTCGCCTAAATCCACTGAGTAAGGTATCTTCTATCTATATCAAAGGGAGCATTCGTCACTGACACAGGACACAACACTGCTTAAATTAACCATCTTGATTTTTTCTTCTTTACCAAAATCAATAACACTGTCTTCATATTCTTGCATAAAATTTTCATAAACAGAATATAGAATAAAATTCATTCTTTGTATGGTGTTTTTACGTTGCATGGAACTAGTGGTTATTCAGCAACAGGGCCAACGGCTTTACGTGACTTCCGAACCACGTCGAGAGTGAACTTATATCACCAGAAATGCACATCTCTAACACCTCAATGGAATGCCCGAGAATCGAACTGGCGGCCACCGAGGTGGCAGGTCAAGGCCATACCGATCACGCCAATGAAGCGCTAGACTGGAATTTATGGAAGCCAAATAAATCACTAACGTTAATTCCAAGTTTATCAAAAGTTACCTCACAAGACAAAAGCCGTAAACCCAACAAACACTTTTCCTGATAGTAGATATTTTAAGTAGAATGTCTTTACGCTATCACAGAAAACGGCATTTTCTCTTTGTCTTTGCAGCAAGGTGGTCTTCGGGGGTTGCCAAAACTATATAGACTTGGCCAATGTATCCACCGCACGAAGGTGAGATCCATCTTGAAAAAAGCAACAAAAGACATATAATGTGGATAACTAGACATGTACAGAGTGTCCCAAAACCAAAACTGCGCTGCACCTTAAAATCCTACACATCTTATACGTCCCTGGAAGAAGTGAAACTCTAAAAGTGACAAATAAACTTCGAATATATGCATCCAAAGAAACAAGAACCAGTTCTGACGATAACCTCTATACATCGCCACTCCTTCTTTCCTCCCTAAATACTTAAGAGGATAGTTTGACACCTTTACAAGATTGCTCCAAATTGCATTTTTCGCGAACTATATCGCTTTTAACTTTGTGGGGAGGAAATGGAAGTGAGTAACAGGCAGCATTCTATATCAACCGCTCCTCATACTTATCTCATTTTGAGCACCAATACCATTCCTTGAAATGATCAAGATTTGTTGGCTGCTGCTGAAATGTTCGCACGTTTGATGAACTTAGGTATGTGAAGCTGTAAAGGAGGTCAAGTCACTTACAGTAAACAGTAAGGTCATGTCATATGTCAGTAGGACGACTCTACCTATTTAATATTATCAAGATCTAAATATAGAGGGAATAATAATCACAACAATTATACTAAGACTTACAAAACATTAAGCTACAACATACTGGACAAGGTAGAGATCAATAATAATAATAATAATAATAATAATAATAATAATAATAATAATAATAATAATAATAATAATCTCTACAAAATGTCCATTTAAGTAGTTTTCTTTGTAATAACGACCGTCTAAGGACAAAGAACGCCACGTTCAGACTTGATGTCGTCCAGCCCAGGGCCGCCAGCCTCTGATAACTTTTCAGACTGAGGAATCTTCATTCATTTCTTCCATCAAGAGATGGAATGAAGTCTGATGCATTTGATCAATGATTACTTATGTCAACTATTGATGGCAAAAGTTTCACTTGCATTTACTTCTCGGCTGACTTCTGCACTATCAATTTTATCTCCAGGCTTTTAGAAAGAGAAAGACAGGTGGCCATATACTATTAAGAACTTCCATGACTGTTGTTATATCATTCGGTACAGTTGCCTAAACTTAAATCACATTATTCAAGACAATTCAATAATAAATGAGCCTAATCGGAGGAGACAGAAAAGGAGCGACCAAGAAGAAATAGACAGTACGACGGAAGATGTTTCTCTTAAATACTAAGACGATCAGAGGCTTGGAGGGAACCAGAAAGCTATAGGAGAACATAATCTTCCTACTTTCCCCTCCCCTTTCAACCAATGTTTCCTTTGCCCTTCCTCCCCTCCATACGCTAGCTGCTATCGGTAAACAGAAAAACCACCTTTCCCACAATTAACGACTTTAATTTCCTGATGTTTCACCGTACCCGACGTGTGGGGCACAAGGGCTGAATCCATCACGATCTGCGATAAAATCAGAGAGAGAGAGAGAGAGAGAGAGAGAGAGAGAGAGAGAGAGAGAGGCGGGGGGGGGCGGGGAAGGGGAGAGGGGTGAAGGCCTCATTAACACTTCTGAAGAGCGCCGGCACTTCATAGGAGCGTCATACATCACGGAAAAATAAATCAAAGTTCTTCGTGATCCGCCAGGCTTTTACAATGATGTCGAAATGACGTGAAGAAGTGGCTTTATTTGTTTTTGCAAATAAAAAAAAAAAGGAAAAACAGGAAGCGCAAAGCGGTAACGTTACATTCATCCGCTACTGTTGTCCACCAAAAAGCGAAAGTATTTTAGCACCTTTCATCTTGCGTGTTCTTCACGCCTTGTTCTAAAAGCATAAGGCCAGGCTAATATACACACAACAGCCTGCTAACCTTTGCGTCACAAAACTTTTTTTTTTTTTTTTTTTTTTTTTTTTTTTTTTTGCAAAATGAACTCTTTGTATTAATTAAAGCTAATGGTTATGTCGCGCACGCAAGAACTTGCGTGACTTGAATTTTCCTAACAACACCGCCATGTTGAAACGCTCGTGTGACGGTCTGACTCCGCATTATGGTCCAAGAATATCTTAACGATGCATCTGACAAATGCGCCGTAATTTAGAATCTATTCGCTTGGACCCTGTCTCCTCTGCACACCGCTCCACGTAGAGGAGTGGTTCTTAAAATGTTTATTACTAAGCCCCCTCTAAGAGTTGGTCCTTCCCTTCACGCCCCCCTTGCATCTATGAGCAAAATTCCCTCCCAGATTTAAAGGAAAATGAAAAAAAGGGAGGAAGAGAATCGGTTTCGAGGGATGGGGAGGGATGTAAATAATTTCAAAACATGGTAAACCCAACGAGCCTAACCAGAGATGTAGATTATAGAAAACTAACGTTATAAAGAGATACTTTTGCATTTTCCTATAAAGTTCTAATTAATTCCTCACTCCTGTTAAAAGAATAACGAATACAATTAGAGAAGTTCTATTTTTTTCCTTGGGGTTCGCACCTCCCCTGGAAATGTCTGGCCTCCACCCCCCAACCCCCCCAAAAGTTTAAGAACCACTCACGTAGAGGATTGCCACCCTAGAACAAACCCTACTAGCAAGAAAAATGCGAGTTAGTGATCTCGTTAAATTAGAATAATTTATGAATAAAATTCCCATAGATACTGGTCATCCTTTCACTTCAACTGTTGACATTTTGGGACTCTCATTATAACTCACTGATGTACAGGTCCAATATCCATTCCTTTCGTTTCATAAAGAGAGCTACTGGACACGCAGCCTGAAGTTTCATCTGCTCCCGATACAAGAGGTAATGTGAAGGTAAAAAATCAGATGAACGCAACAAAGAATCCCTTTGACATTGAACAAATTTGTTAACGGGATGAAAATGGATCAATGACCCGTATGTAATGGAATCTTCTTATAAGTCGCTGGCAGGATGTTATGATTGCACTTTATGCTATCTTTCCCTTTGTTATTTATTTGTATTACTCGCTTTTCTACTATTACCACAGGGAGCTCATTCTTTGATCCGATGCTTTTGAAAAACAAAAACTTGTTCTCCTTCATTAAACGTGATTATGAAAGAGACAGACAGCGTGACTCAGCTTGAAACACACAGGGAAAATAATAACTTCAACAAATTAGTAATAATTAATTAAGGTCTCCGGGAAAAAAAAAATTAGAGAAACCTGAAACAGGGCTTCAGGAAATTTGGCAAACCGCATAAATATGTTTTTATTACCAAGCTAAAGCCAATAACTAAAATCTTCGCAAAAATTTATGCAGAAAAAAAAATAAATTACACTGATAACTGGAGACAACCCAGCAAACGTAACACATAATAGGACTGGCATCTGAGGCAAGCGTCAGGGCGTAACAAACGCCTTGCAAAGGCGGACTTATCAAAACGGTTCACCAGAGGGTCATTATAGGACAACATTCTTTAGATAACGCCATCTGGTGAGAGAGCTATTGACTAATTTGTGACCCATGATGAAACTGGTTATCATGTAATGTCCCACTTTGGTTTCCTTTTTGGAAGATTTGCATCTCCGACTTTTTTCTTGTCACACTAGATGTGTCAGCATGTGCGTATGCTTTAGAGTTTGTACACATACTCATGTGCATATGTTCCATACATAGTACATAGACAAAGTTCACCAAACACACAAACACACACAAATATAATATAATATATATATATATATATCACTGGTATATAATGTGTGTGACATAATAGTAATCCTAACGACCACATTAACCAATGAAATTTTAGTACCTTACCACGGACTAAATTAATTCATTATACACTAAGAACCCTGCATCTGAGTTTGTACCTGAAAGGAAAGATGATAAAGGGAAGTTGTAGAAAATGCACACATAAAACTACGGTTATCTAAAATAAAATGTGGAAAGAAACATCGTAACGCGGACCAATGCAGACGCCAACACCGGGAATGGCATAAATGACTGATGCAGTCAACTGCAGGCGATCAAAAAAAAAAAAATGACAATAGTTACTGTCACATTCATCCTTTCAATGCTGAATCAAGGATGAGCCCCTATGTAGAAAACGTTTATATACTACAGTATCACTAGCTAAATTGACAGACATAAATGCATCTGAACTCAAACGCTTGGACAGCCAAGGGCAAGCAAGAGCTTAGTCGAGCACATTCACTCCACGAATACTTGCTGAAAATCGGAGTATGCAACACTTTCAGGAGTCTCTCCCCTTCAAGGAAAAGACATATAGCGAAAAAGAATGTGAGGGTTTGTGTGCGCGTGTGCATACGCGTACATTTTCGCATACATTAAGGTGGTTTCCGAAAATAAAAACCAAAACTATATCTCTTTCGTCATGATTTACCACAACTAAAGACGACGCGTTAACAAGTTGGATGCTGCATCTCTTTTCATTCAGTTCGTGGACGAAAATAAAACCGGAAAAAGGACCAAAACACAAAAGCTACATACCATAAATTAAGTCAACACCCCATGGTCCTTGACAGCCATAAGAGTACCCAAACAAGCATTAGGAGCCATCCTTGATCTCTTAAAACAGGTCTTAATTATCTCGAATATCACCCTTGAAAAAAAACCTGCACCTTATATCTTGTTAAACAATGGTTCTACACAGCATTTCGAGTAGAAGATGACGAGGCACTTTCGTAAGCTACACCAGTATATAAGTGTCGAGGCATCCCATTTTTCGGAGATTTCTGATGGGCAAAATTTCGTTTCGAAACCAAATTCAAACCTTCAATTCACACAATCGATTAGAGTCGTCTATGAATGTATTACTGTTACAATTAAGAGTAGCATTTATGGTTGAAATCTAAAATAATCGTCCAAGAGTTTATGATTATCATCATTTATTCAGTTTTTACTAAAAAAAATATTATGGATTCCGTCTTTGCACTTCGGCCATTGCTCGTACATTGGGTAACTTCCAAACATCGCATAACACACACACACACACACAGAGAGAGAGAGAGAGAGAGAGAGAGAGAGAGAGAGAGAGAGAGAGAGAGATGCGATACGAACCATTTACTTTAGGGCCCGTGTTTTGACAATTAACTTGTACGACTGTTACGACTACATTTCCGAACACAAGGTCTAAGGAAGGAACACTGGCCGTCAGGGAATAATCGTTAAACTTCCTCCTCTCACCTGCTCTTCCCAAATCGTAAAACGTGATATGCCTCTTGAAGAAGCTAAAGATATAAAAAAGGGGGAGAAAGAAAGAAAACTTAAATAATAAAATACGTCCGTGTCATGGAACTGTGACTATTTGACTGATTTTTAATAAACAATGACGTTAAAACAAGTCATCGATACCGTGAAGGACTTAATTGAAGATAAGAGTAGCTATCGCCAATAAAACCTGCCATTAAAAGTTTTCCTTAAAAAAAATCTATTATTGAGTCTGAACATACAAATGTAGTTTTCTTTATCAAGAAAAAATTATTTTCTCCATTTATTCCAATCTCATGAAAGTGGAATTCCACGAGATTACAAATATGCAATTAAATATCACTTCTCTGTATTCTTGGAAACACGCAAATTAAAGCCACTGGGATCCTTGTTTCTCAGTGCCATGGTAAACAAAACAAAAAACAAAACAAAAAAGAGAAGGTTAAAAAACACGCGTACTTGGCATTTTATGTCAGGGCAATAACTATTCTGAGACAACGGAAGAAGACCACCACAAACATTCAATTTCTACGGCCAGCCCCAATGCTCACAGCATGAGGCCACAGAGTAGGGACTGGAGAAGGTTATGTTGGTGATGTGGTAGGATTTTACATGGTTTTTATAGATACGGCATGAAACATTTGTACAATAAGTCTTACGTTCTTTTCATCTATAGACGAGGCATAGGGTATTCCTTTTCTTGCTTGTCAGCCATAATTATGAAACTGTTTCCTTCTTTAATGACAGTATAAATAGTGGGTTACCTTCTTCTGCCTCTTTCACACATGTAAGTATATACTAAGTTTTCTCTTTTGTATAGATAGTCTTTTCCCCCCTTGATGGGGATAGTGCCAGAAATTTATCCTCACGATTTCCAGCTCGTTATATGCCGTGCCCCTTGAATGTTCAAAGGGATTATGTATCGAGGGCGTCCGGTCACCTACCCAAGTTTCCAACCACAGATCAAAGCTATATATATATATATATATATATATATATATATATATATATATATATATATATATATATATATATATATATGAGCATTATGGTATTTCCCCTATCAAAGCTGACCCTACAGAAATCAGGCACAACGAAGGTCACATTCATACTGTATTTTCTAAAGCAGATAACTTCCCAGCTTTAGCCTCTTAATACACCTATAGAGCATAACTTTCTAATGCACATACAATATACTCCAACGTACACAAATACAAACATAGGTTTTATATTTATTTCCACTGGCTGAGAACTTCACGCGAGGTATATGGTTCTTTTTCATGTACACATTTATCGAAAATTAAAATATACATATATTCAACTAACGACAGGGGAAGCAGGTAAACGGAAAAGGATAAAAATTTTCAGAAAAATATCTATACATATTCAAAGGAGAGAGAGAGAGAGAGAGAGAGAGAGAGAGAGAGAGAGAGAGAGACGTCGTCGTGATTATGTACCTATGCCCACAAACTTAATTAAGCATGACCACAGACTTTTCTGTTGATATCATTCGCTTGGCTTTCTACACTTCCATGAGTAATGTAATATAATCATTACTACTCTTTTCGAAACAACTAATCAACTGTTATTCAAGTTAAAACTCCTAAAACAAAACCCAAATTAAAGGATGTCGACAAAAATGCCCTAACACTTCTAAGTCACAGACAGACGGTCAACGTAACAGCTGGAAGGCCTGATGACAGAGAAAGACGAGAGGGGAGTCGCATAATCTCAAACCTTACTAGTACTAATGATAGTTATCTAAATATAATCACTCGTGACACTTAGCTGTAACGATTATTTATGTTTTCAAGCTAGGGGGGAATTCAAAGATTTTAGTTTTTTTGACATTTTTTCCAACATCGAACAGTGATCCCAACACAATGAATCAATGTTATGCAATGCATAATAAAACACTACCTTGCTGCGTTAATATGACATTCACCCAAACCATCACAAACACCAACAGAGACACTGGTTGTTTGGACCTAGCCTCCTATATCCTTTGGTCTGCAAGGTATAACATTGTGGAAATACTCGTAGCTATTTCTCTTTCTCAGTTTAAAGTATCCACTGCTAAGTTTTCTAGATACAACAAATAAAAAATTTCCAAATTTCACAATTTTCCGATGTTAAGTTCACCACACATTTTTCCGTGTTAATTACAACCTGAGGTCACTCGAAACTAAATAGTCTGTGGTTTTTTGTACGGTCGGAATCGGTATCAACTAATACCTCACTTGTTGGCCGAGTCACTGAAGTCCTGATTTCTCCTCTGTACACTGGTTCGAATCCACAAGAGGACGAAATTATTATCAACCGAAAAATTCCCCTTCGGTTAACATAAATGAAAATATATAAATTCCGAAGTGGAGCAAATTGGATAATAAAGGACATTTGTTGCTTAATGCACACACACACACACATATATATATATATATATATATATATATATATATATATATATATATATATATATATATATAAAGGTATAAGCCACGAAGGAAAAATAAACAACGGAGTTTCTGCAGGATCTTTCGACGTTCAACATCCTTTACTCAGTTTATCTGCTGGGTATAGGAGGTTGAACGTTGAAAGATCTTGCAGAAACTCCGTTGTTTACTTTTCCTTCCTGGCTTTTACCTTTATTTATGGATTTATCACGTTCCAAACTTTCGTGATTCAGTTATACACACACACACACACAATATATATATATATATATACTATAGTATATATATATATACATATATATATATATATATATATTATATATATATAGTATATATATATATTATACATATATATATATATAATATATATATTTATATATCATATATATATATATACATATATACATATGTTTTTATTTGTTCGTATGAAAGCTATACAAATCCAAATTTCCTGACCAATTTTATGAGATTTTAAATATATATACGTCAATATCAAACCAGGAAAGGTCACGGTAAAAACAGGATATAAAATCGGACCATTGGTTGGGTAACGGAGGGATGTGGGAAAGGGGTGAAATGTAAAGATTACTGAAAACAATGGATATCAGTGTCTAATCCATAGTTCTTGAGGGCACTGAGAAGAATTGCAACACTCCCGATGCCTTTTAAGTCTAAGTTCAACCCAATTAAGGAGGTGGGTGAGAAGGGAGTGGGAAAATGGTGAAGTAAAAATTACAGATAACGACAGATATTAGTGTCTAATCCATAATTTTCGAGGTTGCTGAAATAAATAGTGACACTCCCTATGCCCTATAAGTCCAAATTCAATCCTAATAGGAATGGGGGTTGGGAAGAGGGTGACATGTAAAAAATAACCAAAAATGACAGATATTAGTGTCTAATCCATAGTTTTTGAGGTTGCTAAATTGAATAATGACACTTCTGATGACCTTCAAGTCAAAGTTCAGCCCTGATTGGGAGGGAGGTGATAAGGGGAAGGAGAAGGGTGACATGTACAAATAATAGAAAACTACTAATATTGGTGTCTAATTCATAATCTTACGAGGTCACTGAGATAAAATAGTGACACTCCTGATGGCTTCTAAGTCCAAGTTCAACAGGAGGGTGGTAAAGGGGTGAGAAGGGCAGTGATATGAAACAATAACTGAAAACGACAGATATTAGTGTCAAATCCATAGTTTTCGAGGCTGCTGAGATGAATAATGACACTCCCAAAGCCCTTTAAATCCATGTTCATCCCCAATAGGAAGGTTGGGGGGAGGGGGGGTGAATAAAAGTGGGAAGGTGGTGACACGTAGCAAAAAAAAAACAGATATTAGTGTCCAATCTGTAATTTTTGAGGTCACTGAAATGAATAGTGACACTCTCAATGCCCTTCAAGTCCAAGTTCAGCCCTGATAGGGAGGGGGGCCTGAGAAGGGGAGAGAAAGTGGTGTCATTTACTAAAAATAAACGAAAACTACAGATATTAGAGTATAATCCATAGGTTCTGAGGTCACTGGTATGAATAGAGACTATTGATACTCTTCAAATCCAATTTCAGCTCCGACAGGAAGGGGTGTGAGAAGAGGTGAATTGTAAAATGTCAAAAATGCTGAACAATAAAACTGAAGCAACTACCTTAACAGGAATGAGAGAGAGAAAGAAAGAGTTTATTGGTTTCATTCAGAGATTACCCACGCAGCACCGGGTTGGTCAGCTAGTACAGATACAATATCCTCTAATGTTTCTCTAGAAAAGATCCCTTCAAAGACCGGTTGGTCATGTGGACATGTAAATTGTTCTTATGGACGAGCATGCACACACATCACTCCGACAGCGAAAGCCATCCTATATACGGAGGGTTGTAAGTACGTATAAAACACCCAAAAAGAACGATATGTGCTATCGAAAGACCGGTCATGCTCAGCGGGAGGCCCCGGTCCTTTAAAGATATGAGGGCGACCACCTGGGCTTCCCTTTCGCGTCGACCGATGATCTACCTATCTATCTACATAGACACACACACACACACACACACACACATATATATATATATATATATATATATATATATATATATATATATATATATATATATATATATACATATAAATATATATACATATATATATAATTATATATATATATATATATATATATATATATATATATAATATATATATATATATATATACATGTGTGTGTAAGTCCTTAGGAGAAACAAGGCTCTTATATCAAAGCTGTAACCGAGAGCAAGGTGCTATCGGGTTACCGTTAAAAAGGGGAACGACCTCTCGTGATAAATGAATCATGTTCATTTGTGTTAAGCATACTGGTATTTCTCACAAGACGTGCGTTAATGTGGTTTTTATGGTTTTTCATAGTCTTGCATATATACGCTGCATGCTCATTTACTTGTTTTATTGTATTCGAGGAGAAGAAACACACCTGCCATGCCACTTCCTCTTATTTGCCGTATAGATACCAACCACAGTAATTCATATGAGCGATTGTATTTTTCAATCCACAAAAATGGTTAAAAAAGGGAACGTTAGGCCATTTGCACAACGTTCCTCTTCAGCTAACTGAATGGAAAAATATATGTATTCTTAAGAAGGCCATAGAAGAGTTGTAAAGGGGGCTTTGATAAATATTTGCAACACATTAGATGGCACTCGAGTCTTCCCGGAGGGGGACAGACATACAGACAGGCTAGTCTGTCATTTCATAAATTTAAATTTCAAGCAGTTTTCCGTAGACCCTGTGTCTCCCCAATCTCTCCCAGCACAGGTTGTCGAAGTGGCAGATGTCGCAGAAACAAAAGGAGGCACCGATGCCTTACAATTTAAATACCACAACGTCCGACTCGCAGATACGAGGAAACGGCCATTACATAACCGCCATTTCTTAATCTATGTCGAAAGACAGTTCGATGGTTTCCTAGACTGTTACAAAAAAGAATCAGTTTTCTTCTTAAGAAATTCGTGAATTTTTATACAGCTGCCTGAAAAAGACCGTTGTCCAAACGGTCGAAAGTTCCCTTTGTTAACTTTTTTTGTATTGTGAAAAACAGTCGCTCATATACATTACTGTGGCTTTTTACTTATTATACCATCTACTCTAAAATTTGTGGGTAGGGTTCGCTGATTTTTCCCATCCTGTTTTCTAACAAAACTATTTCTACTTTTAATCGGCCACTGTAACACACCCACCATAATTTCCTCCAACTCCACGTAACGCCAATGTCCTCTAAAATTCCGTCACTCATCTCCCCTATGCTTTCACTTCCACAAGTCTCCAATAACCTCCAGAGTCCGTTCTGAAAAGTTATCCAAGTAGGTCTGGGTCTTCCAACTCATTTGGGGGCTCAGATTAGCCCCGCTATTGCTGCCACATAATATTTCCCCAGGGCTGCTGGCGTGAAGGATAGTGACATAGCCCACGGCCGCCAGACCACACCAAACCTACACACTGGCATATATATATATATATATATATATATATAATATACTATATATATATATATATATATTATGTATGTTTAATTCCTTGTAAAAGATCCTCAGTATATACGAGATGCCGAAGCTACAATACGTATGTACAAAAACGAAGGGATTTCGACACCATGCTGATGGCCCTTCTAAAATACTCCAATGAAGAAATGACGATTTCTGTGACGTTCCTGCGTAAAAGTTTATCATTCATTCAGCCATTAATGGTAAACGTGGCAATGATCAAAAGCTAAATATATATTATATATATATATATATATATATATATATATATATATTATATACATATATATATATATATAAAAATATATGTGTGTGTGTATATACATATATATGTGTGTGGTATATATATATATATATATATATTATATATTATTATTTAAAGTATACCGGGATATATAATGTGAGTGTTTGTGCTCAGACTGAACGAAATCTAATGAAAAATACAGCTCAATCAAATAAGCACATTCTCAAAACATTACTGACCTACCCAAGTACGTAAATGTTTATCCTAAAATAATGAGAGAGAGAGAGAGAGAGAGAGAGAGAGAGAGAGATAAGAAGGTCAAGTAGTGAAGTACCGGGCTGCATCACCCTCACCCGAATGGGTCCCCCAAAAGCCTTTGCAAGGGGATAATTGGTGGTATAAACAAAAGGCGACTCCCCGGGCAGAGCGATTTAATGACTGTGCCACAGTATCCCTCTGACAATAAAAGTCAAGGTCTACATTTATCTCGGCTTCAATTGCAAAATCGTCCAATAAGAAAATAGGGGGAGAAAAAGCTTTTAAGTTTACCCCAAAGGTAAAAACAGTCCATGATTTTTTTTATAAGGCTGATTTCGAATTCTCTGCAAAACCAGTAAAAATAATACGAGACACAATCATTCTGATAATGACTTTGAACCAGTATATTTCTATGTGATTACTTGTATACATAATTCTAAAAGAGCACAGTATGCGCAAAACAATGTAAATTAAATCAGCAACAATATTTGCGAATACTTAGTGTGGAACAAATTCAAGAGTAGGGGATTGAATCTAAGAAATAACTTCGAAAGATGGAAAAAAGAAATTAAAACAACCATAGATATTTATGAAGATAAAATCTAAAAGGATAAAGTTTGAGAAGAAACATAACAAATCACATGCACGAAAACATAAGTAATTAGGCATATGAGGCATTAATAAGCTTTGCAACTGTTACAAAAGTCAGTTTTTAATAGTAAATATCAAGCGCTGTGAGATGATAAAATCAATGCCCGGTATGTGGAAGATAAATCTACCACTGATGGACGAAAACTTTAATTTTTTTAGGGATGAGATCCAGCTTTCAATAAAATACACATAGCTTCTCCCAAGCGCACAAGCGTTCCAACACACACACACACACACACATTCGCATATATATAATTGACTGTACTGTGTATCCTTGGAAGGCCAAAATCTATCCTAGGATGAACAATGAATGACTGGGAGACAGCACCAGATGTGATTAGCGCACTTCTTCGATAAATCTAATGCATAAGTTGTTATATAACAAACTGAATCACTCGGAAATCACAAGTTAATGCTATTTGTTTACAGAGCTGAGCCACTGTTACAGAAGCAAAATAAACCTGACATCGTACTTACCCGAGTTTTTGCTTCAACTGCGCCTTTTTGTTCTTGATCTTCTGGGCACTCATTCTGGGGGCGATCCTGACACACACCGTCAATCACCACTCGTATACAACTGCTGACGGGAGCCTCATTCTACGCGCATAACGGGGACAAATATTTTCCCGCTCACCACTCGACAAGAACAACTTTCAATGCTCAGACTGTAACACTCAAATTACATGCCTTCTTTAATACACTGGATCTTTTAGAATGAATCTGCTCCACTCGCAAATAAGCACTTGGACAGAAACACTTTGACTTCGAACACGACTATCAATCAGAACGCGCACTTCAGGTGAGAAGTCGCGGCAATGTAATCCCCGAAGAATTATTAATGGCTACAGCAAAGGTTCAAAATCTCCTTCGCCTTGATTCCTTAATTTACCTCAACTTATCCCATACACTGAAAACACAATAAAAAACGTTTCAACTTCCAAAGTTTTGTCAGTTAAGTTGAACTGCTATTTTCAGCGCACTGTTATTCAGGACCTGAATGCTGATTTACTGCCCGTTGTCTGGTCTCCAGCACCAATCTGAAAAAGAAAAGAAGAGTCATCAGCACCAAAAAATCAAAGAATTATTAACAACCACTTGAAAGTCACAACCATTCCAAACTTTATTCCTTGAT
>NC_087204.1:49190153-49222653 GCF_015104395.2 Macrobrachium nipponense | reverse complement strand
TTCTCCAGAGTTCCAGAGGTCCTTTATTCCCCACACCGCTGGACTGTGGAACAGTCCAAGAGAAAGAGAACGTCGTGCAGTTGGAACTTCAGACGTTCAAGCGAAAATGCAGTGAATTAGAACCCTAATACTAATCTTCTTGCATTTTAATACATTTTTATCTGTTTATCTACTTATTAATTTTTTATAAGTGGTATCTCATCTTTCTGTAGTTCCATTTACTTCCTCTTACTTCTTCCTGATGAACAACGTATTCTTTGGAAGTTTGAATTTCGAGTCAATAATGGCCCCAGTGGGCTTGTTCCATATAAATAGGTTTCATCTCTTGAAAAATAATAATTATAATAATAATAAAGATTTTAAAAAATGCTACATGAACAAAATCTGGCGGGATGACATACTGCAATAATACATGAGACTGATGAAGATTGTACCTTTATAATTAGGTCAGAAATGGGGGTTTTAAGGCAACAGCTTCTACAGTTCTGCGTAGAGTGAATTTAGGTAACGGATGGCACACCGGGCAACTTTTCTGTTCTGCCTGTTATTATGTTCAAGGGGACACGTCAGCAAGTGAGTGTGTGCGTTTGTGTGTGACTGTGCTTGTAAATATACTAGGCAAATAACAGTCATACCCTTGACATTTTTTTATATGTATATCACCAGTCACTTTTCTAAATGGAGTTCTATTAAAAGATGCCAGAAAGTAAGAAAAAAAAGAATAATTGTTCATCATTTCCGAGAAGCAGACAAGGCCTACTAAATCAAAGACAGACCTCCTGGCATGATGGCTATGTTCTCGCATGATAGGTCCTCCGTCCCAAACATTTCCAGCCGGATGCTGAAGAGGATGCAAATAAAAATGAGCAAGAGAAAGGGCACCGGGAAAAAGGGCAACAATGTGATATGGCAAATATAAAGGCAGTGGACATTTTACGAGACCGTAAAGATCATAATCTTATATCAAAATAGCGAAAGTTGGTAATTACAGTCCAAAGAGATGGCACGATTAAAACCATTAAATATTAATATCCTTTAAGCGATTAATAAGCATTACCTTGGGACGCCTGTGTGGTGGGCGCGGAGAGAAGGGGTGGATAGGGGCAGGGGAGGGGTAGGGGCTCTTCAAGCTTATGGCTTACAAAGAATTTTAAAGACACCGAGTCCTACTGCTGCGCTATTGCTACAGAAAGGTATTGAAAAGGAGGGAGAGATTAACATTAGTCCTTACTATACGAGGAATTAGAAAACCATTCATATTAACCATTTTATCATTGGGAGTTTTCTGGCGTCACAACTACTACACGTCACTGACCACTTTCCTTCGTCGCTTTTACCTTATATATATATATATATATATATATATATATATATATATATATATATACAAATATATATATATATATATATATATATATATATATATATATATATATATATATATATATATATATATATATATTAAGGTAAAAGCGACGAAGGAATGTGGTCAGTGACGTGTAGTAGTTGTGACGCCAGAAAACTCCCAATGATAAATTATGTATATATATATACACATATATATCATATATATACAGATATATATATATATATATATATATATATATATATATATATATATATATATATAGATATATATATATATATACTATATATATATATATATATATATATATATATATATATATTAGTCCACATTAATACTCTAACTGCACTATTTTGGAAGAATTGCCTGTGAAAAAAGCTTCCACCACATGAGTCACTTCACACACTTTCATATAGGGCCCATCAGCAGCACGTCGTACTCCTACACCTCTCTCTCTCTCTCTCTCTCTCTCTCTCTCTCTCCTCTTTCACTTCCAAGATAATCAGGACCATCGTTTCATGAGTCCTTTTCATCTATCACACCCTTCTCGACACCTCCGAATTATACAAAGTAGCTCCACCCACCTCTCATCATCCATTCTTTCTACTTGAACAAACCATCTAAAATACTCACGCTTTTTCACCACTTGTGGATTTTTGCAATATGCATCCTTCCAGGTTTTCTTATGCCACACACATCACACACACAATTCAACTCAAAAGCTCAAGTCTATTTGCTGTCTGCCACAGTTTACTTTCATAGGAGAGTTAGCTCAACAATCCCTTTAAACTTCCTGCCTTGGGTTCCTTTTACTCTAGTCCTGTATTGAAAAGATGAAGAGAGAGAGGTATTGCAAGGGACGTGACTTAACTTCAAGGATGAACTAAAGTATGTGGAAGACCCACCATGTGGGTAAGGGATTTATTGCATTGCTCAATAGCCTTTTGTGCAGTTAGATTTAGTGGCTAATGGTGTGGACGCTTTCCGTAAATGAGATTATTCCATAATTTTGTAGCTAAAAGTATGAATGTGGCACAGACCGTTTTGCTCTTTTCTTCCTAGGCACCCCCTTTTATGGGAAACGGCTTAAGATATATATATATATATATATATATATATATATATATATATATATATATATATATATATATATATAATATATATATATGCTAGCTGACCAACCCGGCGCTGCCCGGAAAAACTCTTGAATGACAACCAATAAACTCTCTCTCCTCCCAGAACCTCTCTACTCTCTCTCTCTCTCTCTCACTTCCTCTCCCTCTTACTCTCTATCTTTCTTACTCTCTCTCCCTTCAAACTTATAGATCAGATAGAAAAAATAGGAAGCAAGGGGAAACCGCGATATATGGGAAAGACATATAACAAGGAAAAATATATGAGACATATAGTAACTCAGAATGTGAACTAATAGTGGTAGAATTTGAATCTGAAAAATTAATGGACATAGTAATATATAGACCCCCTAGTACTAAAGAGTTTGACACAATAATAGAAAAACTGGATGATGTATGAAGAAATCACAAGGACTGGACTATTCTCCTATCCGCAGACTTTAACTTTCCTTTCGTAGATTGGAAAGAACGAATAGGAGATTGTGATTGTATTTATGCATATAAAAAAGAGAGTAATAATAGTGCAGAAGATATGAGGCAATTCGAAAAACTATTAGATATGCTACTAGAATACAACATTCAACAAATAAATCACCTGCCAACAAGAAAGGAAAATACTTTAGACCTAGTATTTGTGAACGAGGTGAATTATGTTAAAGAAATTATAGTTTATAATGCGAGTATTTCAGACCATAATGTCACAGAATTAACAGTCCATTCCAAAGCAAGTGAAAACAGAGTTAAACAAGAGATGAAAAAGTGGGAAGGATATGGAAAATACAATTTCTACAGTAAAAATATAAAATGGTCAGAAATAAATGAAGAATTAAACAAAGATTGGGATAACATTTTCGTAAGTGATGATATACAGGTAAATACGGAGATATTATATACAAATATTAGAGAAAATAGTGGATAAATATATACCGAAGAAGAAAAGTAAACATCAGTCATGCATACCAAGAGACAGAAGGATTTTATTCCAGAAAATCAGAAAGTGGAAAAAAGTTCTTGCAAAAGAAAAAAATGCATGGAAAGTGATGGAACTAAAATGTAAGATAGAAAATGCAGAACAAAAGATTATACAATCAAAAGAAAATGAAAAACGGGACTTGGAAGAAAAACCCTAGTAAATATCATGCAAAACCCCAAACTATTGTACTCGTGTGCAAAAAAGATGAATAAAAGAAGAATAGAAATCGGCCCTTTAAGAACTGAAGGGAGATTAACGAATGAAAAAAAGGAAATATGCAACATATTGGCAGAAAGATATAAAAGAGAATTAACCCCTAGAATTGATAATGAAGATAATGATACAGAAATAAGGGATGAAAATAGTGAATATTTATCAGACATAGATATTAATGAAGCCAATATTGTGCAGGCTATTAATGAAAATAAAAATGGAGCAGCAGCTGGGCCTGATGGTGTCCCTCCTATTTTGTTAAAGAAAGTAGTTCATTGTATCGCAAAGCCCCTTGCAATATTATTAAGGCAAAGTGTAGATACAGGCAAGATTTATGATGAGCACAAATTAGCATATATTACCCCTACTTTCAAAAGTGGATCAAGACTAGAGGCAAGTAATTATAGGCCTGTGAGTCTAACATCACATATTATGAAAGTGCATGAAAGGGTAATGAAGAAAAATATTATGAAACATTTAATAAAAAAAATAATTTGTTTAATATAGGACAACGTGGTTTTGTACCCGGAAAAAGTACACAAACCCAACTGTTAGTCCACCGTGAGAACATATACAAAAATATGAAAAACGGAAAAGAAACAGATGTGGTTTATCTAGAATCTGCAAAAGCTTTTGACAAGGTAGATCATAATATATTAGCGAAGAAAATTAGAAAGCATAATATAGTGGACAAAGTAGGAAGATGGTTAAAAGAATTTTTACACAACAGAAAACAGATAGTTATTGCAAACGATGAGAAATCTGATGAAGCTAAGGTAATATCCGGTGTGCCACAAGGTATGGTGCTAGCTGCATTGCTGTTTGTTATTATGATTGCAGACATAGACAGTAATGTTATAGGACTCGGTAGTGAGTAGTTTCGCCGATGACACAAGAATAAGTAGAGAAATTACTTGTGATGAAGATAGGAACGCACTACAAAGAGACCTTAACAAAGTATATGAATGGGCAGAGGTAAATAGGATGGTATTTAACTCTGATAAATTTGAATAATGAATTATGGAGATAGAGAAGGAAGGCTATATGCATATAGGGGACCTAATAACGAGACAATCACAAATAAGGAAGCAGTTAAAGACCTTGGTGTGATGTTGAATAGGAACATGTTATGCAATGATCAAATAGCAATTCTATTGGCAAAATGTAAAGCAAAAATGGGAATAGTGATACAGCACTTCAAAACAAGAAAAGCTGAACACATGATTATGCTTTATAAAACATATGTTCGTAGTCCACCTGAATATTGCAATTTATGGTACCCACACTATCAAAAGGATGTCACACCAATAGAGAGTGTACAAAGGTCCTTTACAGCTAGAATAGAAGAAGTTAAGGATCTTGACTACTGGGAAAGACTACAATCCTTAAAATTATATAGTCTAGAAAGGAGAACAGAATGCTACATGATAATTCAGGCAAGGAAACAGATAGAAGGAATTGCCGAAAACATAATGGAGCTAAAAATATCAGAAAGAGTAAGCAGAGGTAGATTAATAGTGCCCAAAACTATACCAGGAAAAATAAGGAAAGCACACAGGACATTAATCCATTACGCACCAGCATCGGCAATGCAGCATCTATTCAATGAGTTGCCAACTCATCTGAGGAATATATCAGGAGTGAGCGTAGATGTGTTTAAGAATAAGATCGACAAATATCTAAACTGCATCCCATACCATCCAAGATTGGAAGATGCAAAATATACCGGAAGATGCACTAGCAACTCTCTGGTTGACATTAGAGGTGCCTCACACTGAGGGACCTGGGGCAACCCGAACAAAATGTAAGGTCTGTAAGGTCCCTGTTAAGATAGTTGCTTCAGTTACATTGTCCAGCATTTTTGACATTTCATATTTCACCACTTCTCACCCCCAATTCCTACTGAAGCTGATGGGCATCAGGAGCATCTCTATTCATCCAAGCGACCTCAAAAACTAAGGATTATGCACTAATATCCATCATTTTTTACATTCTATTTTTTACCCCTTCTCATCCCCTCTTCATGTTGGGGCTGAACTTAGACTCAAAGGGCATCAGGAATGTCAATTTCATCTCGATGACCTATGAAACTATGGATTAGACACTAATATCTGTTGTTTTCAATTATTTTTACATGTCATCCCCTTCCTCCCCTTCCCTATTAGGGATGAACTTAGACATAAAGGGCATTGGGAGTGCCACTATTCATCTCAGCAACCTCGAAAACTATGGATTAGACACTAACATCCATCGTTTTTCGGTAATTTTTACATTTCACCCCCTTCCCACACACACCGACCTTTACACAACCAATTGTTCATTTTATTTCTGTTTTCACCATGACCTTTACCAGTTTGAAATTGACTTATATTTAAAATCTAACCAAAACTGGTCAAGAAATATGGATTTGTATAGTGTTCATACAAACAGACATTTTCCAGTTTATATACATAGTTAACAAGTTATCATTCTTCTTCCTTCTCTCTATAGAACAATTTGCTTATATGGACGACTTTTCCTATATAAAATCATTTGACTGAATATTCTAAAGCAAAGGCAACTGCTACAATGAAAATAGAGACAACAGAGTGACTATTACTGTTGCTGTGGTCGTAAGAGTCCTAGAACACTAGGTGGTCTTTCTTAAAAGAGATAAAGAAAATGATCAACCCGATATGGTGATATAAGTGACGCAAATCTGCAGTGCACCAGCCTCTTTTTTTTTTTTCTGTGCATAAACGTTCCACTTCATGAGTAGTTAACTTCACTATATAACCGACATCAGATTCACAAATGTGGTGATAATGAGCTGCAAATACTACCAAATATCTAGTTATTATCCTTATGCTCAATAAGCAACAGTACCTACAAATAATCATTATTAAGAAAATTATTTTTATTGTTATGATTACTCTTCTACAACATGAAAATATAGACAGAAGTTACACAAAATTTCTCAATCATTACGCACACTAAGTGAAAGCAAAGACCTCATAGTGTGCGTAATGAATGAGAAATTTGTGTAACTTGTGATTATATTTTCTTACTGTGAAGAATAATCATAATGATAACAGTTATTTACTTCATAATGATTATTCGTAGGTACTGCTGCTTAATGTCGTAAACTTAAGGGTGATAACTAGATATTTGGAGGTATTTGCAGCTCATTATCACCACATTTGTGAATTTGGTAACGATTGTAATGGCTCCAAGTGAGATGACAGCTGCGCAAGAGCCTACAGAAGTCAAAGCCGAAACCACCATCCAGCTTTGGAGGGTGCTCAATGAAATATAATCGTGGTGACAGAAATAAAGTCATACGATAAAAAAAAACAATAGAAAAATAAAGCAACTATTTCCTTTCAATAAAGGAAATGGTAGTTGTTTGTTTGTATGGTATTTTTACATTGCATGGAACCAGTGGTTATTCAGCAACGGGACCAACGGCTTTATGTGACTTCCGAACCGCGTCGAGAACGAACTTCTATCACCAGAAATACACATCTCTCACCCCTCAATGGAAGTAGTTGGATATAAAAAAAAATTAGCAGATACGCTCATCTTTGTGTAATAACTACAGTTTTAAATATTTAAATGAGTAGAAAATTGAATTCGCGTTCTCCAACTATCTAATGAGCTCGCTTACACCGTCTTTTGCTAGAAAAAGCTACGAGTTCACAACGATGCATATACAGAAAAATCAATGGGTTCCCACTAAACAGCAAATATAATGAAACAACAAAACTTGTAAATTTATTGACTGTTGCTTGAATACTTACAGGAGAATTTAAAAATCGACTATTTGATAACATTTGTTTCCCACGCACGCGCACGCCCACACACACACCACACACACACACAGAATTCTATTTTCTTTAACACTTACTTCCGAGATCGACACAAATATCTCTTTCTCTTTATCTCTCTCTATATCTCTCTTTCTCCTAGATACACGTCCACACATAAAACTGCTTTGGGATCAAGCAATATGTATATCATCAATGAGTAAATACAACAACATGTGTTCACTGCAAGTGAAGTTCGTTGATATATTGAAACGTGTATCTCTATGAAAAGTTCAGATGCCTCAAAATAAAACTGAAAAAAATGAAAAAGTACGAGTATGAGAGAGAGAGAGAGAGAGAGAGAGAGAGAGAGAGAGAGAGAGAGAGCATTACACCCATTTCCCGAATCCCCGTTGACATTAATAAATAAAAACATCCAGGCACATCAACATTCATGAAGGTCGACGGCGGCCAGCTCTTTGGAATGCGGTCTCCCACTTGATCGCACGAGCAGATCTATTCTTATAAGAGGAGAGGAACTGATGGATGCAATATTCCTCCACATGCCATCGAAACTTACGTGGACTTGACCCTAGAATCTCTCTCTCTCTCGTTGTTGTTGTCTCAGATTAAGCTGGCTTTATGCCAGCACGGACTCTTGCTCAAGAGCAGCGCGTACTCTCTCTCTCTCTCTCTCTCTCTCTTTAAACACATCCCATTGTAGGAACTTCTTTACATACAAGATAAGTGACACGTGGAATAAACTGCCACCAGTTTAAAAGAGCTAGACCAAATCATCAGGACTGTGAATGAACAGTAAAACCTGCTCCTAGAGATAAGTGAGCACACGATGTCTCCTCGGATGGACTAACGAGTCTTTGAGACATCCTAATCCTTGTAATTCCTTGTAACTCTCTCAGGATTTACTAACAAGGTTGATGGTGGGGACCTGTTCAATCTGTATAAGTATCGTTTACCCAGCAAAGAAGTATATTTGAAATATATCTACAACCCGAAAACACACATGTTATTCGTCCAGCACAAGCCACGATCATTTTCGTTGAATATCTGTTCTGTCAATGTGAAATCCTTCAACCGAAGTGCAACTGTAAAGGTATAAGATTCTAAACATGTATGCATGTGGCCACTTATTATAATTCAGTCAAATTTGAAATACGTATGCTTGTGCAAATACATAGAAAGAAGCGAAATGATGAAAAAATGTAAAGAAAGTGTTCAACCTTAATGAGGACATACAAAACAAACTCATATAAACTACCAAAGAGACACCTATCCCTTCACCGGCAAGTGGTTCTACTATTCTATCCAAGTCAAGATGAGGCCGGACGCTGGTTCATTTATTTCTTCTCGAACGACCCCGGCAAAGTTCAGCCAGCGCTGCTGACGTTTGTTTAATCGAAAATGCCTTCCGCCCAGACCTGTTCCTGTCGCTGTCAACATGGATGACTTCTGACGAAGCGAAGAGGGCTGAAGCTGACCAATGAATCAGGTCACTTTGGAAGAGAAGAAGCCAATATATGCCTTGAGTTTTATGACATATAGAATTACCTCATTTTCTTTTATAAAAAGAAAAACGGGTGGAGAGAGAGAGAGAGAGAGAGAGAGAGAGAGAGAGAGAGAGAAATGGGGGTACTGATTTGTACATTAATCTGGCGTCTTGAACATCAAACAGTATCAACGGACGAGTTATATGACTAAAATACAAAAGAAAACACATAAATAATAAACATTTGCACTAACATGCAACGGAATTCATTAACTTTTCATTCTTCTTCCTCATCACAGAGTAATACCCTAGTACTATCTGCCCCGAGTGATGGCAGCCAGAATACTGGAAAAATACGAAGGGTATTCTGTGACTTTTATCTGCTTATCCAACTAGTGCCCAATGTTCGAATAGAACACGCGAATTCAAGGGCTAAACAACTTTTCTTTCCTTGATAACCATTAACCATGCAAGGAAATGTTAACATTTCAAGTTCGATAAAATTTTGTACTATTCAAGTTCTAGTTACGCAAAATACATAAACTGCAAAAGAGAAATAAATGAACGCATGAAACGTCAGAATAAAATAATGTTACAACTTTTAAATTTATTCTATGTTTAATTTCAAAATTTCAATGGTGTACTAATTTGTCTGAGCAAAGGAATCATTTATAGTTTTATTCCAATACACCTTTAAACGCATATATGTATATATATATATATATATAATATATATATATATATATATATATATATATATATATATATAGATATAGATATATATATATATATAATATATATATATATATATAGATATATAGATCGATAGATAGATAAGTGTGTGTGTGTGTGTGTGTGTGAGAGAGAGAGAGAGGAGAGAGAAGAGAGAGAGAGAGAGAGAGAGAGAGAGAGAGTTTACAAATTACGTAGGCCTATCAACATCAGCATCCGCCATCCACTCCACACACAATATTTTGCTCACACTGACATACAATTTACGTAATACGAAATAAATGAATAAGAGTAAGAAGAAACCAGTTCCCTACTCTCCTCCTTTTTCATCCAAACAGTATTCAAAAGACCAGTCACACATTACACTACATGACTCAGTGCGTTGGTGGAAACAACAGTGGCAGTTAGATAGCGTGATATCAAACTATAAAATAACAAGAGTATAAACCGTATGAAGGCTTTCGCCACACCTAGCATCTTCACTCTTGAAAGTCACACAGAAGTTAACGTTAAGAGCTGCAATGTTTTAGTTGAAAAACGCAAGCTTTGATATACGTCGTTATGATGAAAGAAGTATGAGCTTGGCATTCTACCTTAATATTGTCTCTCAAAGCCTCAACTTATTTAGCTAGCCCATTCTTTGGTATAATCTTTTGTAAGTCTAATTGTTCCTACCCAAGTAGCCTTTGTTGTTCAATATGAAAAAGCGCATACGATGAAGAATAACAATAATCTAGAAAAAATAAAAAACAAAAATAAGTGGGCTTCAGGACAAAAAGAGACAATTATCACAGCTTCGTTCCTTATCTATCTGCCGAATGGACTCATCGCACAGAAGAGGACTCCCTGCACATAAACTTAAATATTGGAACTGTTTATATTCTGTTAATTCCGCCACACCATCTACCCTGCTTTGTGTCTCCATATTTTTCTTTAATCTCAAGATTTCCAAACTGTAGAAACTTTTTCATTAGTCTATTCTATTATTTACTGTGTACGATCAAACCGCCTCAAATCCCTAGACTCACGCTTTTTCTCATAATGACCATTTCCCCATAAGATCGCATATCTCAATCCGTCATCCTTTCAACATTCCCGAGTCTTACTCGACTTTCTATGCAAGGTAGAAAGTTCATTCCATTTTCAGTTCTTTTCAGCGGCTCTATTTCTCTTTCATTACGGAATAATATCAATAACTAATTTACGTGGTTTACTCAATATGAATCCTTTCAAAATTATACGTTGAAATCTGAATGTTTCTATTTGATATGCAAATTCTATTTAATTCCTCATTTATACTACTGAGGCTGAATGAAACGAGCTGGGTTAGTGATGTTCTATCCAAAAGTAACTGTTTTTGATAAGGCTTGGAGGTTTCTCTGTATTTGTATTTGCTCTCTCTATAAATAGAAACCTCGATTAACTCCAAAAGTTATATAGAGTAGTAATTCTTTAAGAGGGCAGTGGCAACAGGAATACATACACACACACACACACACACACACACACATATATATATATATATATATATATATATATATATATATATATATATATATATATATATATATATATGAAAATGCATTCATTAGTATGGTTACCTGTATGTTGGTAATTATTAACAATACACACAACGCACGCATATATATATATACAGATATATATATCATATATATATATATATATATATATAAATATATATATAGATTTATATATATATATAAATATATATATATATATTATATATATTATGCGTGCGTGTGTGTATGTTAATAATTACCAACATACAGGTACACATACTAATGAATATGCATGTTCATCTGCATGTGTTTTAAGAAAACCAGTCACCAAGAAAATAGGAAAACCTAGGTAAACATCAACCCGCTCACCTAATTACATTAAATGCTGCGGTGCATTAGCTCAAGGAAAGCAGAAAATTATAAAAAAGAATCCTAATATATACAGACTGATGCAAATACGACTGAGAAAACTATTTCAAGTCATCACGAAAAGTGTGCAATTATAAGAAACCAACAAAAACTCTTATCAGGGGATTCTTCTCATGTAATTCCACGAAAACGACCAGCAGGGTCAATACTTAGCAGAGTCGAGTAAGTGTCCATACTGAGCCTTCTTTCGTGCCAAGCAGATACGAATATCATCTATATTACGAATACGATGCTGTTGAAAAAGAGCCACTCCACATTCTCTGCAACACAACGATGATTTGCCGGTGACTATCCGATTCGATCCGGTACTGACCCTCAAGCTTCCTTTAGGTATATGGAGACAAATCCAGGAGAAAGTGGGCGAAGGCATAAATATGCTAATTATGGAGATGAATTATAACGGCTCCTTAGGAATTTATGTCTTCCTTATAAGAAAGCGCGGGTCGAACTCAGCTGCAGAAAATATTCTCAACCAACTGTTCATCTGAATGTAACAGCTAGCTTGTAGTGGGAATTTACTCTGTTACAGTATAACTATAAAACATATAGAAATAGATATATATATATATATATATATATATATATATATATATATATATATATATATATGCATACATACACACATACATATATATGTATGTGTGTGTATGCGCGTAGTATATATAATATACATATATATATAATATATATATATATATAACATAATATATATACATTATATGCTTAAAAAAATCAGCAGTAAGATGCAACGTTGACTTCAATAAATAAGCGAATACCACGGGAAAATGATAGTCAGGGAATACCGACTATCATTTCCCCGTTGGTATTCGCTTACATACTATATATATAAATATATGTATATGCATATATAGCACATACATAAACGTATGTATATACTATGTGTGTGTGTATGCACGGATATGTATATAAAATATGATATACTATATATATACGTATATATATACGTATATATATACATATATATATATATATATATATTATATATAGTATATATATACAAACCAAAATATCAATTAGTAATATGATTCTATGTCCTGCATGAGCATTACAAAGTGCTCAACCACGAAGGTAACCACTAGAAAAACACTATGAAACATTAAAAATAAAAATCAAATACAATTACACTGCATAACATACCTTTCCTTTTCGAGCAAAATAAAAAGAATTTCAGAACAACTGCACTTGTAAGTAGCTACACGCAATAAAATCCTTGCACTTGCACGAAGAAGGTTGCACAGTGACTCACGCGAATTTGCCCGCGCAAGTAAATATATGCGGAGCAACTGTCATCGAATACGTTCCCTCTTAAATAAACATTCATTCGTGTTCCTTTAACCGATTTATATGTATATATATATATATTAATATTAATATATATATAGATAGATAGATAGATAGATAGATAGATAGTATATAGATAGATAGATAGATAGATAGATAGATGTGTGTACAAAACTTTATTCAGTGCTTATACAGGCTGCTGCACAAAACACATCAAAATTCACAGCAGCAAAATGGACCGTTAAGTCTTAAATATTCAGAGGATCAAATAGAATAATAAACAAACATGTAGGCCTACACATTACCTATCCGTCTACATAAACAAAAGCTTAATGAAGCAAAAATCCAATCGAAGGTAAGAGAACGAGAGAGAGAGAGACGTAGAGAGACGAGAGAGGGAGAGAATACGCAGTAACCACGCCCAACTTTTTTCCCGACTTTTCTGTTGCTCAAAATCGCAGTCTTTGGTAAAACCACGCCCGCCCACCCACCCACCCACCACCCCAACAACCTAAGCCCTCCTCGCCCACCCGCCACCCTCTTTACTCGTGCCACACCTCACACCGAAAGTGTCAACACAGGATGTTTGACTCACGAGAGAGAGAGATTGAGGTAGAGGGAGGGAGGGAGGGAGGGAGTGAGAGCAGGGCTACCCACCCCTACCGACTGAAGAAAGCCAGTTTCCGTTCACAATGGTTTCGCAGATAGATAGATAGATAGATATTTTATTATTGACCATTCTTCACAGAAACATCAAATACAATATTATAAAATTACACAACGGTCCAAAATACATAAACTCATTTCACAAGTTACATTTCCTAAAAAGGAAAAAGACGACAACCTCAGGGCGGTGAACTCCATGCTTATTATTAGTAAAAAATAAAGCTTAAAAAAAGCACAGCAACATATAGCACTAGGTATATTATACAATGGGTCTATCTACATAATTACTTAAATATCAATTACTTTAAAGTAACCCTCATTGCTTTACCTTTAACAGCATACAGCACGTTTCATCGTGATAATAACAGCTGTAACTTCAACTTTGATTCATTTTTTTTTAAGGAAAATAACCCTATCAATCTTCACTGCTCAGAAAAATACTCGCGCCATTTGCTTCATCACAACAGCTTGAATTGTAATTGGAAAAAAAAAAAAAATCAGGGCGAAGGACAAGCAATGGGACCTGTAAGGCCAATCAGCGCTAAAAATAATCCTGGAACAACTGTCAGGAGAAGGTGGAAAGTATGACTGAAGAATGAGAATATGAACAGAGGTATAATAGAAGGAATGAAAGGGGTTGCAGCTAGGGATCGAAGGGACGCTGCAAATGTCTTTTAGTAATGCCTACAGTACACCGTGTGATGTACACTGACAGCACCATTCCCATACGGAACACAACAGCTTTAGGACGACTTCACCATTCAATTTTTAATTATCGATCCGAGACTTGTAAACCAAAGACATAAAGATGACCGAATTTGCCATTCATTTTATTACCGTTGAGCCACAAGAATCCACATATTTATTTCATTTCAGCAATAATACCATCAGTCACATCAAAACCAACAAGGTGGTTACCCGTCATACCTAAAAACTGAAATACCATGTCACTTTCCTTTGAGACTTCCACACCCAGGCCACAAGTCCTAAGTGTTTGAGATTATGCCACCGGTACACCGCAATATAAGGATCTGCAGGTTATCAGACCAGTAGAGTAACTTGAGAACATGAGTACATAGGATGAATCAGAAACTAAATTCAACAATGAAACCGGAAACTTTACGAGTTGAAACACACTGCTTCGAGAAGTACCGTTCCTTAATGCAACCATTACCGGATTAGAATCAGGTCACCGTTTGTTACAGACATTTACGCAACGCTATTTATGAAGGAAGTCTGGACCTGCTTAAAACTCTGGAATTACATGTAGGCTACAACGAAAGCTTCTTTCCAAAGACTATCTTTTATATAACTTATGATATTCTTACGAAAATACAGGCCTCGAAATCAACCAGTTATCTTAGTTCTAAAATTTTAAAAAGTTTCAACCTAGGCCCCGAAATATAGCCTAATATATAGGCTATATGAATTCTCGACCTGATTACAACATAAACCACGAAAGGGACGGAAGTCAAAATACAAGAAAAACTGCACTGATCCATAACAATTAACACTCCTTCGCTACGGTCGTGGCAAGCAATACGGCCGCTCAAGAAAAAAAATTCCTGCACAATGAGGTCAATAATGTCCTTGTAAAGTTAATGGTCCCTGAATACAATTAAACCCCGTGACGAAAAACAAATAGGCCTACATGGTTGGAGTGAAAATGACAAGAACTAATCTGAACTGTAATTAAGGCCGCCACCATCTCATCACATTCAAACCATCACTAATCTTTCATCACGTTACAACAGCGGTTAGCCCCAGTAGGCTTATCCTTCCATAGGTTAGACACGGAGAGCACGCCTCTACGACGAAGCCTTCACCTCATCGGACGTATTTCTCTCTCTCTCTCTCTCTCTCTCTCTCCATTTTATCCCTAAATCTTAATTACATGTTACACACAACGCCCCACCTCCCCTATCAGTCTCTTTTCTGACCCAACCCGCTTTTTCTCATATGGTATTTCAAGCCTCTTTGCCAATGCTTCGTATTAACCGAGCATTTATATATCAAGGTCTTCGCTAAAAGAAGGATAATGTACTAATTACTGACGTTGCTCTTCGTTGTGGGGATGGGGTTGCCCAGATAATCACGAGCAAATTAAGTACTCTTAATGAGATTCATAAGCAGACACTAAAGGTCAAGTCCTCCGGTCTCCCATAGACCGACTCTCTCTCTCTCTCTCTCTCTCTCTCTCTCTCTCTCTCTCTCTCACACACACACACACACCCACACAATTCTTTAAAGCTCGCTGAAGGAAATCAGGTCTGTCTGCTCATAGTTACCATTCAACTTTATTTTGATAAAAGGTTAAACAATCAGTAACATCAAAGGAAGGCGTTAACTTGAAACCCCTGAAAACACAATCAAAGGCCTAATTATATTACGTATACTAGAGTAGTGGGCCTGGCTCTCTCTGAAGACTTCAGTTACACAAAAGATACCTGGCGGCAACGAAGCTAATAAATGCTGACCTGATGAATAAATAAGCGTAAATTATAGGGAAAATGGAAGTTCAGCTACAAAATGATGATTTTGGTTTCACAGGGTATTTGATACGATGGAAACGTCTGCTGAGAGGTAGTACACTGATGCTGTCTTTATTATCAACAAGAAGATGCAGATTAAACAGCCATACTTCTTAACCGTAGCTTATAAGGTGCCCAACAATTTAACAGTAAAGTGCAATTCCAATTATGCAGTTAATATTTTGATTGTTTATAAATACCGACCGACCGTAGCCGTTTTTTTACGACATAAACAATTAATGAAAACAAAACATCCTTGCTGAATTTTCCTTAGAAAATAGCCCTGTAGGTTTTCCCTAAACGAAGTGAACAGAAAAGATCGAACGATGGGAAACAAATGAAGGAATTTAATCTGGATCTCATAATAACATAAGTTTGCTGCACAACCTGAAACAAATGAACCACGAATTTTCACTTTTAACATTATAATAAAAAATTAACATCCTTTTGTGTACCTACATAAATGATGAACTTGCGAATATCTGGGATATTTCTTGATGCATGAAGATTTTACTAAGTTGGTATAAAGAAATTGAATGTTAAATACTCTACGAGGTAATACTAGAATCCTGTCTAAAGAAACAAAATGGTAGGAACTCATAAACAAACTCAAATGGTTTTTGTATTCAACATTAAGTCGCGTTCCCTTACAAACCGTGGTTACTGACGAAAAAACAACATGAAAGAAATGAACACTGTTAACAGTCACATTTACTATACTTCAACGGCTGATTCTTGAATGGACCCCATGTGCAGACTACTTACAAAAGAGTATCACCAACAACACACTGACGTCATCCCTCCACACACACACACACACAGTAGTACCCACTCTCAAGAATCCTGGATATTGTGACCCTCCCTTTCAATGATCTCGTTCAGTCCATCTATCCAGAGCTTTTTATGCATTATTCTCCTTTTCCCTCCTAACGCTTCCCTATTACAAACTTCGCCAACCAGGTTTCCTCCATTATTTCCACAAGACCTAACCATCTAAAAACACTGAACCAGCCTTCCATTAAACTCATCTCCCAAAGTTTTGCAAGAACCCTACTACCTTTCTTGCTTTACCAATATCATTTATTACCGCATTTGCATTCCCAAATACCTAGACACCAACTGTATAATGCTTTCATTCTTCCACCATGCTTGTTGCTTTCGGCGTAATACACATGCATATAAATATATATATATATATATATATATATATATATATATATATATATATATGTGTGTGTGTGTGTGGTGTGTGTGTGTGTGTGTGTGTGTGTGTATACACATATAGTAAGATTGTGAAATCACCAATTCACTTTGGAACCATTTTGATCCCCGAGGAGATAGTACTAAACACAGCAAAACAGTGATTCATCTACAGTTCTACATGTTTCTTCGTCTTTAGTACTAGCCCCTCAGGGCTCAAATGTGTTTAGCCGTGTTTAGTACTAGCTCCTCGGGATTAAATGTGATCTGTGATCTAATGCACTTAAGAGAAATTTGATCCTCGAGGGGATACTACTAAACACGGCGAAACATTGATTCATCTACAGTTATTCAATGTTTCGTCGTGTTTAGTACTAGCCCTTTGGTGATCAAATGTTTTTCGCCGTGTTTAGTACTAGCTCCTTGGGGTCAAATGTGATCTGTGATCTAATACACTTAGAGACATTTGATCCCCGAGGGCATAGTACTCAACACGGCGGTCCGTGTTTAACACTAGCTCCTCGAGGATCAAAGGTCCCTAAAGGGAATTGGTTATTTCATAGTCTTTAACATATAGGTATGTGTGTGTGTGTGCGAGCGCGCGTGTGCATATACAATAAATATATAAATATATATAATATATAAATATATATATATATATATATATATATATATATATATATATATATATATATATATATATATATATATATATATAGAGCCTATATCCTTAAAGAGTGACTGAAAGAAATATGGCGGAAAACTCCTGAGATGAAATGTTACTGTAATATATGACAAGAACTGATACGGTGAGAAATGTGGAGATACACAGGTATGATAAAAAATGGTCAGCACTGATGAAACGTTGAATCTGTATCACTACACAGGGCTCAGGAACTACAACGTGAGTGCAAACGATAGAGTACATAAACTGGTGCAGTGTGTTGGGGGTTTCAATGAGTTGGCGTATGAACCTAGTACTAGTGTGATAAATATTAGTTTTACAGTAGTGAGACTTCATCCACGATTCAGCAGTCATAGAAAAAAAATAGCTGGGAACGATGTCCTTTTCCCGTGTGTGTATGTATGTGTGTGTGTGTGTGTGTAAACATCTTGTGGGGAGGTGAACGGAAGGGTTCTTAAAAATGTGGCATTTGTTTAATAGGTATGCGAATAAATCGGAAAATGTTATGATAGAAGCTAGTTTCTTATCCTGTGAAAATCGTGGCAGCAGAAAAAGATACATTTGTAGCCTAGAGATACACAAAAAGAGGTTTGAACTCTGGTAACGTGAACCTCCTTGGAAATCAATTTAACAGATAAGAGCAGGATGAGAGAAGAGTGAATCTCAGGACAAGTGAAGTAGCAAGGCAGCAGGATTTCTGCAAAAGGCTCAGAAGAGGAGAGAATTGTCTGTAAAATGAAACAACTGGAAATTCTAAAGAGGGGATGATGCTTGTGTGTGATAACGCAGTGAAAACGGAAGACGACAGTTTCAATCTCTCTAATTCGTAAGTTTTAGGAGACAGAGGAAGAGGAAAACAAAGCAAATTATCAATGAAGCTTTGGAACTGAAGGGAAGTAATAAAATAAGAGTGAGCGGGTGCCTGTAAGACAGAGGAAGGGTACCAGGTGTTCGTAGTGCTGTTAATAATGCCTCGAATGGAAAAGAAAAATAAACCGAACTTGACCTCCCAGGGACAAATGTCAAGCATTGATTTTATTCGATGCGATTCAATTGTACAACGACGAAAATTACTGAAACGAATAACAGAAAATATTCAATACTTTTAATGTTACCTAGAAGATGAATAACGACCTAATATGCTAGCGTTACTGTAAACTTAACGAACAGCAGGTGGCAACTTAATTATCAAGTTCATGACAAGATAACCCTAGATGCCACTAGAATGAAATAAAATTCTCTTCACACGAAAGACCAGCGACGAAGAAGAAAAAATGAAAGACTCATTAAAAAAAGGCAAAAGGCAATCTCAGCGAAACAGCAGACACAGTCGAATGAGCATGGAGGTCAAGAGCGAGTGGTGTCTGGTGTCGGGACTGTGTGAGGAGGAGGCGGCAGCGGCGATTGGTTTCCTACCTGTGGAACGTCGATCAGTGGATTCAGACTTTTGGCAGAAAAAGACCTGGATTCTCGTTGACATCACCGTTCGAATAACACCAAGAATCATGCAATGTGGACAGAATTAGTGGTAATAATTTCACTGGGGGCTATTCCAGTCTATTCTCACGGCCATTTGCGGATAAGTACGACTGACGTCTTGAATATCGACTACTTACATCTGCATTGCATGACACTGTCATAAGCCAAAAGGTACGCATATGTACTTCATAACTGTAGGTGAAAAAACATCAGTGCTAACACTTGACTTCTCTCTCTCTCTATCTCATACACACACACACACACACACACACACACACATATATATATATATATATATATATATATATATATATATATATATATATATATATATATATATATACGTGTGTGTGCAAGGAAAAAGGCATTCTATGCGGAAAAAAAAAGAAAAAAAATTCAACACACTACCTAACGTAAGACATGGAATCACGCAAGCGCCTAGAGTAGGTCTACAAGCAAGATCATCATCGAGTCAGTGTTGAAATTACCTTGACCTGAACCATATCTAATTTCCCTGATATGCAGGCAACAAAGATTCACAGGTAACACGTTGGTGGTAATTTGGCCGTACACATGAAATTAAATCTGAGTTAATAAATAGGTAAGAAATCGTTGTTATGAAAAGGAGCAAAACAGCTTCAAAAAAAAGAAAAAACACCTGTTTACAACAGACGCTCGATGACCGTGATGATAGTTAAAAAAACCTATATTGTCTATCTTTAACACAACTATATATATATCTATATATATATATATATATATTATATATATATATATATAATAATATATATATCTATATTATATATATATATATGTGTGTGAGTAAGTGTTAATATGAACACACAAACGGATACACATTCTGGTGTAGTGTGTGTGTGTGTAACTGAGCACGTTCACTTAAGCTACCCTTTAGTATTGCATCCACTCGTCTGTATCTAATATTCCCATCCATCTATCTCCAATTTCCATTAATCAATTAAACAATAAAAAGCACTCAACGCCCAGCCCGTCGCCCCTTCCGGAAAGCCTGCAAAACCCCTGCAGGTTATTATGGCCGAGGAAAGACTGGTTTCCAGGGCTCGAACTCGTTTCATCGTTGCCCTGGGGTCCCCGCCTCCAGAGCTCCTATGACCGAAAAGAACTGTCTGGAGACCGACTTTTAGTTATCCACAAATTTACTATACGGAAACTGCAAGCTCCCCTTTGTGTCTTTCTCTGTTTTCTATATAGACATTTCTATGAAGTGTCACTGCTAATACGGCAACGTAATATATACCCTTTAGGTTTTAAAACGTTAAAAAAAAAAAAAAAGCCAATACATGGCTTCAAGTCTTTATTTGTGTGTTTTGAAACTCTCCTCTCTTCTCTCTTTCTTTCTCTCTCTTCTCTCTCTCTCTTCTCTCTCTCTCCAAGCGTTACAGCTAATACGGCAATGCAATCCTTTGGTGCCTTAGGGGAATGTCGTTTAAATTACAAGCAATCACCAGTGTTGTTCGGTGAATCATTAAACATAGCGTAATACTGCTCGAGGGCAAAATACAGTAAAGTGCAAGCAGTATATTTAGCAGAGTTCTGCAGCAGTCATCCTTCGGCTTTCTGACAGAAGAAGTCTAGTCTTTTCAAGAGGCAAGAGATTAATGCAAGTGCCCAGCCCATGAAACACAGGTTTTCATATGAACATGTAACGGTAGTCTGGCTACATGTTTAACGTACCTATGAACAGAATTGTACGCGCGCACACACAAACGCAATAAATATCCATTATTCTTGAGAAAAAAACAAGCAAATTAATGAAAACGAGTTACTTTCGAAGCAACGCGTAAGCAATCACACTATAATATGAACAATGAAGTACGGATGCGAATAAACGCTTAAGTAAGAGAGAATGAATCAGCATTTACCGTTCAATAATAAGAAGACTAAAGATACTCTAAGCAAAATACAAAAATAAAAACCAGAAAAGGCAATTTTCATACACGGGCAGAAAAAAATGCTTGGACACATGCTTAAAATTGATGGATGGATTTACTACTGATGATGCTAATACTTCACTTGGACTTCATACACTAATGTATTCACACACATTATATATATTATATTAATATATTATTCTATATATATTAATAGATATATATATTATTATATCTATAAAATCCTATTTATATATTATATTCTAATAAAAGGAGCCCATAAAACACCAAAATGTAGAGAGAAAGTACTATATTTCAGAGACTGCTGTCTCTCTCTTCAGGTAATGAATGAGAAAAGTTTACAGAAAAGTGGTATTTATATACTATATATATATATATATATATATATATATATATATATATATATATATATATATATAGAGTATAATTTGGGTCCTCAACATCCAGTTGTTAGGACATCAGCATCACCATCAACAGAGGTAGGTTCGATTCCCAACCAAGGCAGACGTATTCTATAAAAATTCATTGTGCCTGTCGGTCTACAAGGTGAACTATGAGCCTGGTGGTTAGTCGAAAACAGTGACTCGAAACAAAGGCAGAAAATGGTGTGGGATTAGCAACCTTATCCCAGAATACAGAGGAACAGAGTTAACACTTTCCAGATCCACACACTTTTTGGGCACAATTGCCAAACAGGAATAAGAAGTAAACCGATCAAATTACTGAACTGGCCACTATGTTCACCAGTCTACCGAACATTACAACCAACTCACTTTGTGCTGCCATCAGCGACCCTGGTACTGCCATGCTAGATAATTCAGACAACTGTCATTTAACTCACCTCGGGCATTAAATTCATAATAGTTACGTTTAAAATAATTCAAATACTGATAATTTGTGACCCTTGAAAATCATTATTGTTCATTATGGTAAACATGCTCTCAAATACCCAAAATTGGTTGCACGTTCTCAGCGTGCCCACACATTTTCATGAAATCGAAATTGGCTCGAGCCATTCTAACGACGTTTCTCTAGTACCTCTAGTCTTCTTAACCGACTGAGGTACGACATCGAGTATTAATGCTAATGGCGTGATCCTAGAGTTATGTTACCTACAGTACATTGGCCTTTTCTCGTACCTTCCCATCCACCTATCCTCATCAACACCAAGACTGTCTTTTGTGCACAAAATATCAAATAAAGAGAGATATAATCCTGAAATACCTAAATGAAAAAGTTATTAGCTTATATTTTTCCATACACGATCACTCTGCGTTCTCAACATTCGACATGATAATGATCATGAAAACCTAATAGCTGCTTTTCTCATATAGACCTATAAATATCTAGTCACTCATCTACAATTTTCATCTGCAGTCAAATATAATTTCTTCGATATGATTTTTTTCAACAAAGTCAGTTTCCCTATGTAAATTGTTAAAAAAAAAAAAACGTCAACTGTACAAAAATGAGAAGCTCCTAACTCGAGTGACCTAATGACATTCTCCAGCAATATGACTAGCAATAGTAATGAAATAAATGATGCGTTACCGCTGACCGCAACGTCACGGATTAAAGATGACAAAAGCGGATAAATATGAATCTCCGGAACAACTTACTGATCAGATTAAATTATTTTTCTTTGATTTGGTAGTGGTTACTACCATAATAACGATTGCCTTTCTCGTTACTGCTTGATAAACAAGCGGTTCCATGCATACAGACATAAAAATGTAAATGTTGTTGTCATTCTTTAATCGTTTCAAAATTTTAGTAGAACAGGCGGGTAAAATATTGCGCAAGTATTCACAAAATCCGTAGGTTTAAACTTATACTTCAAATGCTTTAAAAATCCTCTTTAAAATCAACAGTAGGCCTAATGCTCCATAACCAATGCCAAGACTAGTCGATAAACAAGCATGGATTTAGATAAAGTTGCTTCACATCAAATTTGCCGTGTAAAAAGCAAAGAATTCACTCATTTGTAGCATCATTTTCTAATAAATTCATACATTTATAACGTACACTAGGTCTATCTTTTGACATAATACTCAGCGCAAACAGAATCCTATGACTAATTTCACTCAACACGTAAAGAAGCATCTTACAGGAAATGTGCAAATTCCTAGGTACACAGGAGGGATGCCTCAAACTTGTTCTTGTCGGTAGCATAAAAACAGGCTGCATGATCGCCTGGTTACGGATAAATGCAGGACCATTTACTTTTTTCCTTTTTCCCTCTCTCATTTACAACACTGCAGCTCTTTGTTGGTGCACATGGAGGCTAAAACCCGGAGGATAGCGGACACGATTTAAAAGGCTTCGTGGGAGGCAAAACTACAAGTGACAGTAAATAACGGTGAGCGTAGGTGTGAGATTGCTGCAGATGACATTCGAACCTATGATGAATAGCAGAAGCTTCTCGGATAAAAAACGATGGAATGTTCGCTGCATCTCTACGTTTGACCAACGGTTTGCAGTTACCAATAAAATGCGCCAATGTGCATTACCTCTTTTGGTCAGGAATGTTACGTTTTAAATATATCATACTTGCAACCTAAGGCTACATTAAATCGATGCACTCTTTCACCGTGCGTTAATTTCATTCAAAAGTAAATTGCCGTGTAATTTGCAGGGTTGTGTTGCATCTTAATGTTGCATGCATTTGCCTGGTGTCTTACCTGACTTGGGAGAGCACTCAGCAATGCAACAGCATCTCCACCAAATTCAACGGACTATAATAAATTCGAATTTTTTTTCTCACTCAAGTCCAGTGTCACAGAGTAAAGAAAATATGACAAGAACTTATATACACTAAAACACGTTATGGTAAAATCTGCAGGCTAGCACACACTCTTCTAATCACATTACAGTTAATATGAATGCCGGCTGCTGAACATGGGCGTCAAGAACACGCTCGAACCCCAACACACCAACAAGTGCACTACCACTTGTTCCACCTTCCATACCTCTTCCAGAGACGCTACCAAGCTGAAGGCGAGGGTATGCGTGAGTTGCCGGTTACTTCATAAAGTTCTGACTGGTTCTACTGTCTCGCTGTGCCCTACTGCTTTAGAGAGCTATACATCATGAATACTTATGTAAATTTTAAAACGTTCCCGTAACTAGTGACAAACATACGATATAAACAAGGATTCCACTTAAAATTTTACTCATTAAGGGTCTCTGTTGGATTCGAAGGTGTAGGGGTGGGAGGTGCCTGATCTGTACAGTGGAGAGTACAATGATGCGACTCCCACCCGCTGACTTCTTCCTACCCCCACCCCCAATAAACAATGGCAAATTATTGAAAATGTATATACTGAATCTTACTGCGCGGTAGGTTTTTTTATATTCATATATGTAGAATGTCGTTGTACTAATGAGTACCATATGTAAAAGAATGCCAAATTGTTACAAATTGCGATAACAATAAGGATTCATGCTAAAGTGAAACTTATAGAAAAGCAGTTTTTGCAGTTTCGATGAGACGAGATTCCGTCTGCATTACAGGGGAAAACAAAGAACGAGATAGCCATCGTAGTGGTCGTAGTAATTGGTGTAGCGGTTGACTGGAATGCGCTGGGCTTTAACGACGTGCGCCGGGTTTGGCGGGGGCGTGTGGCCATTACATTCACTATTACCCCGCGTGCAGAAAGCGGGTAATAATTCACCCTGTCGAGAAACATGTTCCCTCAGTATTTACAGGCAATGCCAACGAGCTCGGTGATAACTAAACGTCTGTTGGTCATTGAGAATGCAAAGCATCCCTAATGGTCATTATTGTGCTTACAATTTTGCCTGGCCATGAAAGGCTGAGAAACTTGCCCGCATGCAAGAATAATATCAATGCCTGTACAGCGAGAATGGAGACGGCATAATGTATTCAATGACATGGCATACATATGTCAAATTCACCATTATTACAAGAAAATATGCGCACAGTGACTTGGAAAATAGGACACTTAGCTTGCAAGCAATGCAGAAAATTGCTTCTAAGCAAGCAACATCAGAGCAAATACTTGTTTCTTTTAGTGAATTATTTATCGATTATACAGTTAGTTTGCACACACAGACATATATATATATATAATATATATATATATATATATATATAGGATATATTATATATATGCGTTCAAAACCGCATACAGATGCTATACACGTTGAAAGCGAGTCAGTCCCCAGAAAAAAACTTAGTACTAGAAACAGGTATGTAAATTTCTTAGAAATATCTTAGGCCTAGTCAGTTTACTTCATATTGTAAATTAACGTAACATAGTCGCACACATACATTCTCTCTCTGTCTGTCTGTCTGTGTGTCTCTCTCTATACACACGCATATACATGATGTGTGTGTTTCGCGCGCCTGCCTGTGTAATATAGCAGTTACACTCCCGACTTAGGTCTGCAGATCTAGGTAGTTCAAACAACATTGTATCACAGGATGGTGACCTCCAATAAATACCTGGAAAAAATACACACACACACATATATATATATATATATATAATATATATATAATATATTAATATATATATATATATATATATATATATATAATATAAAATCACAGACGAAAGAGTGATGAAATCACAAAAGGGAAATAAAGGCCCAGCCACAAGGGAGATATGGAGTTCAAGGGATACAATGGAAGTGGTACGGTGTAGGGCTTTACTCCACAGCCTGATAAATTATGATGAAAACGCAAATTGGAAGTAGGAGTCTTTTTCTCGCACATTAAGAAAACGGCGTCTCTTCTAATGTTGTGAGCAAACACCCGCTACCACATCCCCCTGAACACCAAAAATCGATGTCAGGATCTCTGGAGCGGCTGAACGGAATTCGGTGAAATCTAGCAAGATTAGACATCGGCCAAGTTTCATCCCGGTCGGTTATAAAGGACCAAAGTCGGGGTTTTTGTGTAGAGCTCCGGGTTGCTATATGCTTTACTAACCGTCAACTTCCGTGGCGGTTGATTTTTGACGCTATACAGCAACAGAACCTATTGAACACATAATTGATAAAAATGTAAAATTGGCTTAATTTCGTTTGGTAAAAGATAATGACTGTGTTCTCTCCTAATCAACACACGAAATATCCTGTGCCATGGTTTCAAACTAGATACTGGAACTTAAGTACATCAAAGAATTAGTTTGAAATTCTTTAACAATCTGCGTATATTGGCCTGGAACTTTTTTTATTTTCTGCATAAGAAAACGATTGAGATGGCTTTATCTGTCAGTCCGCACTTCTGTTAGCCCTCAGATCTTAAAAACTTCTGGGGCTAGAGGGCTGCAAATTGGTTGATCATCCATCCTCCAGTCATCATACATACAAAATTGAAGCCCTCTAGCCTCAGTAGTTTTTATTCTATATAAGGTTAAAGTTAGCCATGGTCGTGCGTCTGCCTCGCAACAACACAGATCGCCACGGTCAGCTGAGAGTTTCATGACACGTGGCTGAGAGTTTCATACAGCATTGTACACTGTACAGAAAACGGTGCGTTTTTGCTTGTTCTAATTGATATTAATAAGGTAACCACAAAAGTATCAAGGTATGTTGTGATCATTATCATTATGTACAGCACTTTTTCAGTAAATCTAGCTAGACTTATTTTCAAGACAAGGATGTGCTTAGACCTAGCCAAAGTTCTCCCAGCCATTTGGATACATTTCTTACCCTATGAGTGGTTATTCTAGTTACTAGAAAGTGAGTACTTATCAAATGTATGAAAATCAGCCGACGTATTACAGGTAAGAGTTGAATGTACTATTATATTGATAGCCTACTTACTTAGGCGTAATCGCCACCCGAGTTAGGGGGAATAGGTTAGCGTACCTGATTATCAAATATCTCTATATGTTCGGTCCTATATTAGCATATTTTCTTATAGGTCTCATAGAGGCTCTTCATCATGTTTGAAGTGCCCACCAGGGTTGGAGTAATTACACTTGAAGAAATGAATGACAATTACAATTACTTACAAAAATTTAAATTACAATTGCATTTGAAAATAGCAATAACATTACAATTACAATTACTTAACAACAAATTCATCAACAATTACAACTTATTTCGGTGCGAGAGTAAACGCTATTCTTTGACACAGGAAACAGTGTATTGAGGAAGCGAGCAAATCGAGTTAAGGTTATATAATTTATTTCTAGAAGTGTAAGTGATAGAAGAACAGAAGTTATATTAATTAAAAGAGTATTTATTAGCACTAGTTATGAAACACTTGGACTATGACCTTGAGTTATGGTTACCTTACTATAGAATGGAGAAAGCAACCCATCACTCCTAAAGGAGTCCGATCCTTACCACTTGAGTTTTATAATTACCATAAAATTACAAATTACATCCTTCTGTCATTAATCAAATTACAATTACTATAATTTAATTTTCAATTGCAATTACACGGAATTCTCTAATTAATTACATTTCAATTAAATTACAATTACAATTACTCCAACCCTGGTACTCACTGGGTTTCGATCAGTTATCGTTTACGAGCATGGAAGGGGCTTTCCCTTTTTTATACACAATGTAAAAGCTCTTTTCTACTCCTCTACGATTAATTAATACATAAATGCCGAACAAGATAATAAATACTATAATTATAATAATAATAATGATCAAATTTGGCAATTTAGCAATAATCACTAAACTGGCACATGATCGCCGTACCAGATCTCCTCTTCTAGGGTCATCATTTGGATTTCTTGATCGAAATACATAGATGACCAAGTCTTACCTATACAGGAAAATATGAAAAGATTAAGCAGATTTGACATTCCGTAAGGTTGCAGTTTATGCTCCGTACACCTCATCGTGTTTTTTCCTTGGCATCCTGAACTACCTCCTTACCTTGATCAAATGTTTTATCATTAAATTGACTCTTGGTTGCTAACGTTAAAATAGTATTTTTAAAGCTATATGAGTCTTAAGAGAAATTTTAAAAGATCATTGGATAAAAAAACTCATGCTAGAGGCTAATAGGCCTAAGATTACCAAGCCATAGAAACTTGATAGTTCTACAATACATTTCCTAAAGCTTTGGGTTTAGACCTATAAGGAAATGAAAGAAGGAAATTGAACCAAATACCACAATATCAGAGATAGATGACTTCAGATCGAAGTGGAATTGAGAAAATAAACTTCGTTCTATGCTTTCAAGATCGAAAGATGGAAGGAATCAACTTTCCCAGCAATAAGGTCTGTCGTAGCCTTGCAAAGCATGTCATTGATATTTACAATAGTCCTAATAACGGGATGTCTACAATAAAAATGCACTACGTAGAAATACTATTACACTTACCAAGAGCCGCAATAAAGAGCGTAAAATTTTATTGATAGGCAGATGTAAAGCCGTCAATTAGAACAGATGAGACAGATGTAAACAACAATCATAACAGATACAATTGGTTCTAGATTTTTTCACGTCAAAATACAGGAAATACGTTGCTTAAAAAAAATAAAAAACTACCATTACACTTTTCGAGAAATATATTAAATTAGACTCAAACCTTGACTGAACAATCCTTTGGTTCACATTAATCAAGAGGACAACTTGACACTCGTCAAAAACAGTGTGCGGTGTCCTGGGCTAGGTATAAACGTACTAATTATATATAACATCCGGCCCGATACTGCGAACCTCTCAATATTGATCATTGATGATCATTCATGACACCAGCTCAAGAGTAAAGTGACTTTCGTAGAAAAAAAGAAATTGTTAAGAAAATGGGCTTGTTAATAAAATTAGATTTCCAAAATATTATAGTATAATTGGGAAAATAGTAATAGGTAAAAGAGAGATATTTGATTCTCATCTAAATATTTTATAATTGTCATGTCGAGGTAACAGACGATTATTGATGTAACTTTTAATTCAACAACAAATCTTATGAATATTGAAAAGGCCGGTAAACATTAGGTTTAATCTTTATATGTTCATCATTATTTACGGAAGTGTGAGTTATATATACTCAATTTAATTATCCGATGCTTATATTTAAAGCATAAATCTAAAGGTAAATAAGAAATTTAGGTTCTAGATATAGTTTTCTTAGACCTATGTGGCTTCTCTGTGGTTATGGTCAGCTTAGCTTGTTTCCTGCATAATCATACAAGAGAGAGAGAGAGAGAGAGAGAGAGAGAGAGAGAGAGAGAGAGAGAGAGAGAGAGAGAGAGAGTGTGTGTGTGTTAAAACATTTTGAAGATTGAGTCTCTTTATTTAGAGGTCAAAGATTGCGAAAACCAAAACAGCGTAAGTAAATTCAACGTGTGATTATCTTTAATTAATATAATTGACTGTAAGGCAGCCAGCTTTTCCTAACACCACTTGCTATTCACACACATTAAGACACCGGAGTCTCTTCTAATGTTGTGAGCAGCACCGCCTACCACATCCCCTGAACGCCAAAAATCGATGTCTGGATCTCCGGAACGGCTGAACTGGTTTCGATGAAATTTGTCATGATTAGAGATCTCAATGGGAAACCTCCAAAGCTAGAGTTTCGTCCCGGTCAGTTGGATATTTCCAGAGTTATAAAAGGCCAAAGTCACTAGGGTTTTTGTGTACCTAGTACTCCGGTGGCTGGGCTTTACTAACCCCCAACCTACTGAGTGGCAGGTGATAATATATATATATATATATATATATATATATATATATATATATATATATATATATATATATATATATATATATATATATATATATTCGTGCATACATATGTAATCTATATGTATGTGTATGCGTGTGTGTGTTCTATAATACCCAGTTTTGCTGAATGTCTTTCTGTGTACCGTTTCGTAATACAATCAAACAGAACTATGATCATTACATAATTATCACACCAGTAATTGTGGATTCGCTTATAAATTTTACGTTGCGAAGATTAATATTTAAAAATAACTCGTGTTACCTTTCAAGTTTGTCACGATATTTTTGCTTATATATATAACAAAATTTGTTAAGGTGCCTTTTATGTCTATTAGTCCTCAATTTTATGATAATCCCGTTAAGTTGAAATCTATGGCAGCTTTGTAAACTCGATGACGAAAATTTGTGTTAGTTTCCTTTTTTATTATAAAAATATTACTAAAAATAAGTATGATTAGAACTTAATTACTCAAAAACACAAACAATTATATTAGATTCAAAATCATCCTGTTATAATAAACTTGGTAATTATAAGTTGGCGACTCACAATTAAAGTACTCTTATAGAGCATTGCTTTGGTCAATATGGCCTGTTTCTCTATCTGAATGTTGCCACATGGTGATCTCATCTTCTGTACAGTTTTTTTATGATAAATACTTCAAAGCAGACATGAAAATTTACTACAACAATAAAGAAGTTACATTTAGTAAAATCAACTTTGTGGTTATATTGATTTCCTTAAATTGATTTTTAAAAAAAGCAGGAATCCTCATTTGAGCAAGCTATGAATGAAATATTTTGCTATCATCCACATGCATTGGAGCTGAGTAGAGTCAACTGCCACTGAATAATAGGAAAATTCTATTATTATCAGTTATATACTATGCTAAAGTTCTTGAATTTTCTAACATTATTAATGACTACAAAAAGTATGGTTATTGTAAGACATCGGTATAAAAGTTAATCGTTATAATCATTATTACTATTATTACATTAATTCCAGTAAATGAAACCTATTCACATGGAACAAGTACACAAGCTTCCAAAGAATGTTAGTTTCAACCTCCCACACTACCCATAACTGATCATGATACAAAGCCAGTGATTTTCCATCACCCTCGGGGTACTTTTAATTCTGATATACCTAAACTTCCAGCTTTTTCTTCTCATATGACAACAACTGCAGTTTGGGCTTTTTGTTTTCCGCTCACGAATCTGCAGATTTCCTCATGTTTATAAAGGATAGAACATCAGGCTCAGCTGCCAACTGTTTTTTGGATTTCTCCCCATGATAATTGCAATAGACGAAAAAGTGTTAAAATTGAACTAAATTCAAGTTTCACAGAACAGTATTGACACTGTATTTAGTATTCTGTTAACAAAGTTAACATATTACTTTCATATTTTTTCAAACGTTTCAAATGTTTTTATATGGGATTTATGACCTGGGAGCTGAAACATGATCAATCTAGATGAGGTGATCTTGTGGAATATATCTTTTTTGTTTATTTAGAAATATTATATCAATATTGGTGCATCACTAATCCCAGCCAAAAATTAATCAATACAAGAAAGGGCATAACGAGGCCCGCCCGCATATTCCCGAAGTGCACTGAGCTTCGGCCAGACTCCTCCCCTACAGCCACTATGGGCAGAGACTCGTATATCTCGCTCTCCTAGCAGACGACGCATTTTGCTCCACCATATTGCCCGCTTCATTCTCCTCCGTCATTAGCTTATTTTGTTTTTATTATTTTTATGTTGTGTAAACTTGAAATTGTGATATGTATCCATATTTTACGATAGCATAATTTGCTGTATAAATCAATTTTATTCATAAATTTATTGTAATATGCTGCTACCCAAAGTTCTTTAGCGAAAGTGTTCACGATTTCGCGATGTGAACGGATGCTATGACAATTACACGAATGTGTAATTGAAGCTCAAAATGTGACAGTCAATGGTGTTTCCCGATATTATTATATATATTTACTTGATTATTATGAGTAATAGTCAAATGACTTCGTTTCCTAAACCAGAAGTTTTGTTTACGTTCATCAGCTGACGTGTGGCCTAACTTCTATTTTTTTACTTATACGAGAAGGAATTTGGGAATTTGTAAATAATTTTTTTTTCAATAGAGTAAACATCACATTTAGTGATAAACCACAATATTGAATTTACTAATGGCAAAAATACTTTATATTGTTTTGTTTTTATCAGTCAGGCTTTTGATTTTTCTCTTTAACTCTTGGTATAACCTAACCTTAGAATTTTTTTTCTTTTCTTTTATGAGGACATATAACGTGAAAATTCAGTCAAAGAAGGGGGACAAATTGACCAGCCATGTAGAATATAGTTTCAACTTTGCTCAACA
>NC_087204.1:49177676-49189653 GCF_015104395.2 Macrobrachium nipponense | reverse complement strand
GCTGACGTCAGCTGCAGAGGTGGGGTCGTTGACATCATCTGCGAAGGTGTTGTCACTTGCTGAGGTGGGGTTAATTATGTCATCTACCATGAGAGGGTTGTTGATATCATTTGCTGAGGTGGGGTTGTTGACGTCAGCAGCAAAGGTGAGGTTGTTTAAATAATCTGCTGAGTAACTGTCATTTGCCGAGGTGGGATTACTTCTGCCACATATTTTGCTGATGTGGGAGTGTTGATGTCATCTGCCGCGGGATGTTGTTGACTTCAGCTGCAGAGGTGGAGGTGGGGTTGTTGTCACCTGTCGAGATGGGGTTGCTGGGGAGCCTAAGCAGCTCATCTTCTGTTTCCAGTCTTTCAGTGATGTCATCTGGAAGCATAGAGGAAATAATGATAATAATAATAAAAGATTTCAATGTCAGCTCAAGGCCATATACATGGAATATACAAAGTACAGACAGTAACTCACACAATCTAGGTACATGAGATAACATGATAAAAAAATGAGGCCAATCTCGGCAGGGCAACCAAATAAGGCTTCCTATGGGCTGTGCTTGATACTTGCATGAAGATTCGAGTTCTTTTGGAATTGTACTAACTTAAAGACAACAGTTCAGTCTTCAGCGTTGTTGTCTGCAAGCCAGGCAGTAAGCGTGTCTTTTATATGCTGTTGGCCCTCTCCACTGACCCCTGGCTCTGCGGGTGGCGCGGCCTACCATGTACGATCTTGAGTGGCGGCAACACATCTTTCAGTTTAGTGATGACGTGAGCGGTGAACTAACTGTCATTGTCAGACTGAAGTATGACTGGTGCTCCTAGCAGCAAGAATTATGTCCATCAGGTGATAAGCAACTTCCGCTGCTCTCTCAGATGTAATAGCACGAAGCACACAGAACTTGGTGAGGTGATCCTGGTACACTATGATCCAGTTGCAATTCTTGAGGGGCAGTGACCTTATGTCAATGAGGCCGACTTGTCCTCTAGAATTGTACTCCAAGCTAACTATGGGTTTCAGAACCACACCAATTGTAACTTGTTTCTTGGCCCTCCACTGGCACTCAAGGCAGAATAAATTGTATGTCTCCACAGCCGTCTTTGATAGTTCATTATACATGCGATCTCTTCCTCCATGGCCTCGTGGAAATTTGAGCACGTCTGATGATGTCAAAGGTGTCTTTTGTAGTCGCGAAGTAGATGGATGGGTCAACAGGAATCTTCTTTCTTATTAGCTTCTCTACATTTCCACACTGAAATCTCGTAACTGCAATAGACAAAACAATACATTAGAATATATAAGTTTTTGTGCTTATAATAGTACAGAGAAAAATGAATGAATGGAGAGAGAGAGAGAGAGAGAGAGAGAGAGAGAGAGAGAGAGTGTGGCAATGCTGATGATGGTTAAAATAATAATAATGAAAAATATAACTGCACAATTCTTGGGTTAGGTTAGGTTAGGGTTAAACTACATTAAACTGCTGGAACTGCTCACTTTAGCAATTTAATATATTTCACCCCGTATTATGTGAATACGTAAAATCTTGAAGTCATTCAATAAAGTTAAATAAAGATAAAGTAAACCAAAAAGCATAACTTGAAACGGGTTTTCAGGAGAGTATTTTCGGCATTACAAAAGCTGACACAAATATTGCCGTTGTTGGAATACGAGAAAAAAAGAATGATTCTGATGTTACCTTCACCGTCCACGCTCTTTCACCCGATGTTGCACTCCCCCTTCCCCCAATAGCTGGCACTAAGGGTGGTTGGTATTCATAAAGTTATAGAGAAAATGCAACCATATGAATGACTCATTTTAACTTATAATATGCTAATAAACGCGCTCATAAACTTAATGAAAGTTCAAAATTGAAACTATTAAAAACGCTATTAATCTTAATAAACGCTTTTGTAACTTAATTGCTCAGCTGATATTACTGCTTGCCTTGTTTGGTGTGCGGAAGACTGTTTGCAGTCTTAACTACTTCTATGATCTTGAAGAATATTCCTCCTTGGAAAGTAGAATCTTCCTAGTTTCTTCGTATTTCTCGGAGAGAAGCTTTTTGACCCCATCTTCTATATTCACGGCCATATTGGAATTAATAACAATCTGTTGGAACAGTACACACTACACGACATCGAACGCAACTGCAAGAAGTTGTGAGATTTGCTTATCGATGTAACAGCTGTTCGCTCGTCATCAACCATTTCATACATTCACTAATTTGAAATTAGGGAACCTGAGTAGAAAGAGACCACAGAAAACAGTATTTACATGAAATCCCTTAACATTTTAGAGATTACATGTAATCACTGATGGCTAAAATTTTCAGGGATTTCGAGAACTACCTAATTAACCCCATTTCCCTGTAACATTGAATATTATATATATAATATATATATATATTTCTATATATATATATCTTATATATGTATATAATATATATATATATATATATACGGCTATACTAATCACAAATAATCAGTCCAACTCATTCCAAAATGAGAGTTGACAGATCAAGATTTAAGTTTTTATGTGAACGTTTATTGAAGGTAGGTTTATTTGGTTGCATTTGTCCCATGTAGAATGGCCCTCGGGGAGACTAAGGAATTTTCTCTTCAGAGTAAGTAATTTGTTTTATAACTTAGAAGTTTACATTTTTTATAGACTGGACAACCAAATAACCAATCTACAATCTAGAACACGTTAATTAGTTGATCAATCACCATTCACAAGAAAAGTATTTATTTCTTCCTGTATCTCCAATAATACGGTGAAAAATCAAGTATTCTTAACAGTACAACGAACCAAGACAGTAGCTCTTGACTTTTGTAAGCAGTTCAAGTTGACGAATAAATAAGTTACAGAAGTAAAATAGAAATTTCGATCTAGCAATATGTATTATAATCGTTATTTGTAGTTTGAATAGTACGGCATAGAAAGGTTTTAACAGTGATGTTCATTTGCTACTAGAAGCCTACGTAATCTTTAAAATATTTTGTAGTTAATAATGAAACATGTTTTCTTTGTATGATGATGCTTGCACTAAATTCATTTTATAGTATTTCATTTTTGTATCGCTTAACTCCTTGTTTATGCTATTTTTTCAGTCTGATATTTTTGTATAGTGTTCTCATTTGTCTGTTTTATCCTCAAACATTGCTCTGCTTTCTTCATGGTTTTCTTTTCTACCTCTATTTTCGCAAATTCCTTTCAATCAGTACATCTGTTTGGCCAGAAATCTGTGCAACACATCCCTTCGTCCGCGTTTTAGAGCAAACAGCGAAAGATGCCAAGATAAAGAGAGCCGTAGAGGGCGCGGCTAAACTCCCGCCTCAGTGCTGGCCGCTTTTAATTAACTCTCAGCGCTGATGCATAAAGACTTCACCCCTTTACTTTGTTCTCCTTAACTACCTTCGTCCCCCTCCCTCTTCAGTCCTCACTCCCTCCTTGGTTCTCCCCTCCCATTCATTGAAGATCAGTCGTTAAAAGGTCCATGTTGCTTTAAGGCCTTTTAAAGCTGCCTGGACTTACGTGTTCCTACCTTGTACTTCGAGCCTATTTGAGATGACCTGATGGGTAGTTGTGTTCCGGGAGCTCGAAGAAGAGTCGGGAGATTCGGTGTCACTTGCTAGACCTTGCACGTATATAATATATATAAAGAAATGAGTTTAATTGGGAGGTTTGATTTTTAACGTCGGTACTGTTCTTATAATTGTCATTATTTTGCCACATTGATTTTTCTTCACAAAGGTTCGGTTCTTGGGAAGGATAAAGCTGACAGAACTTATCATTGAGAGAGAGAGGAAAAATATGTCAATATAATGGTGTCATTAGGCGATAAGACAGATAGGTCTTAGACGGTCCTAAGGTTGTGGGTTTTCATTTCAGCAAGCTTTCACGCTTTGGCATATGAAAGTAGAATTTTAATCACACCTGCGTGCTGATGAACGAGTGTTTAGGCTAAATTGCTACTAGGTTTGCAAGTAGTTGGCATATTGTCACTAATGGGGAAAAATATCTTGACTAGCTTTCTGGTACTGCTCGATCATTCAAATTCTAATCTCAGTATTGGGAATTATAGTGGTTCCAGTCCGACTCAAACTTGTGAAATTTAGTCTTGATAATTAGCATTTGACATTTTTTATGGTTTTATTTTCCATTTCAGATACTTTGTTGTTTTTTTCATTCTTTGGTCCCACTTTCGAATAAGAGTGGAATTTGTTATTCCTCTCATGCAATAAAGAATTCTTACAGATCAGTTTCAACTTAGCGTTTCCGGATTAAAGTTTTTTCCAGTTATTTAGCCATTCTTTATACTTGGACTCCTTGACCACTGTTGTTGCAACGCCAATTAAGCTTAAGAGATTTTTTAGTGAAATCAACACTGGTTAGAATTTAAGAGGAACGTCATTATGCTCAGCGCAGTTAAAACGTGTGTGGTTGTTCTTCAATGGACATCTAGGTAGTGTCTTCTTGCAGTGATGAGGAATGGGATTTAATTTTTTTATATTCGAAGTTTCATCTTAAAAAGAGAGCTAACAATAGAGATCACTTGGATACTCTTCTTCTCCGAGAGAACGAATGCACGGTGGAAACGTGAAGGGTTTTAAAAGGTTCCGGAAATGATCGAGGCTTTGGATTACATGTAATGATTGAAACACTTGCCAACCAGTGTTTTTTAAATTTCTTAACAGCACAACAGCACCAATTAAACTCAAGTGCTAATGTAGTGCGCTCCAAAGGATCAAAGTTCCATCTGAATGATGATTTTGTTGCGTCTGCGTAGCTTTTGCAAGTGTATTAGTTTTGAAGAGGTTTGGTTGTATAGGGTAGTTAAAATTATTTAAAAAAAAAAAAAAAAAAAAAAAAAAAACAGCCAACTGTCAAGGTACGAATGAGATTGAGATCATCGGGAGGGAAAGAACTTGGATTGGCAGCAGCTGAAAAACAACAAGGCAAATCAGGTTGCTTTCTTGGGTAGTCACGTAAAGGGCTTGGACGGCAATAGGCTAGTTAGACGACGACGGTCGTGATGGTGGCAGAAGTGAGATGAGCCGGAGAAGGGAGTTACAGAGGTCAGTTGAAAAGGACGAAGGCAAATGGTCAGTGCTTCGGGATAGTTCCCCCAGTGCGCGACTCGTGTTGTTGCTTTGTTGCGCTAATTGGAGAGAGAGAGAGGGGGAGGGTTTGTTGTCCGACCATCAGCTGAAATTTTTTTTAAACTGTAAATCTTTATAGTGAATCATTTTTACATTACTGCCATACCTTTGGAAGAGAAAAAGTGTACTTATGATAGTACCTATCTTTTGCCTGTTTTGTGGTTTATGCAACTGGCGCATCGTGCTTGTAACCGAGCCGGAGTGCTGGTGGTGGTGCCTCTTTGTCATTTGACGGAATGGCTTTAATGCCGTTTGCCATTTGATGAAATAACTTTTAATTCTTTGGAAATTATTTGCACTTGCTTCTCAACCTGAATGGTTTAAATTAAAAGATTTCAACTAACACACACACAGACACACACACACACACACACACTCACACACTCACACACACACACATATATATATGTATATATATATATATATATATATATATATATATATATATATATAAATAATCAACACAATCACGTGTGGAACAGAAATAAATTTCTGACTCGCATCATACATATATACATACATATGCATGTATGTATGTTCGTATGTGTAGGATAACTTACTTTCCGATTTTACAATAGTTTTTAATATATAATTTTTTCCATCAATGAACGTTACAGTTTTGATAGGTGCAGAAAGTGAGTTACGGGAGACGTGGTTTTATTTTAAAGGAGAAATCCATGAGGTTTCATTCCCTTATTGTACAATAAATGAAAATATGGTTGCGATTTAAAGTCAAATGAAGTGCCTCCACGTCTTTGTGACATTGGAACCGCCAGTCTAACATCAGAATAAATCTTGTCAATAGGGACAATGAATTAATATTATTATTATCTTTTGTTGTTATTGCTATTGTCATCAAGGTTTTTTAACAGGATAACTGATAGCTTGAAAGTTAACAAATAATTTGCTGAAAACCATTGAAAGATTAAAATGTGATACTCTCTCTCTCTCTCTCTCTCAGGTCATCGCACCGTAAAGGATTGTCCCTGTCATTCTTGAAGGCTTCGTAAATTTAGCCGGGGTCATTTGCCACTCGGAGAAGCCCGGACCCATGAAATGTGTTTGTTTACGATTGCTCAGCGAAGGAGGATCTTATGAAATAACACATTTTATTTTTATTTATTTTTTGCAGCGTTATATTTTGAGATGAGGGTAGTTTGTTTACGAAGGAAGTTTGCACAATGATAAACTTCAAAATGATACAATTGGTAGTTCGAATTTGACATTGGTATATTACTCTGTATTTGTTTAACAGGTATTTTCCACTTGTTTTCATACACTAACATATATAGTATATACATACATACACACACACATATATATAAATATGGAAAAGGAGAGAGAGAGAGAGAGAGAGAGAGAGAGAAGAGAGAGAGAGTCTAACCTGTCACTTGAAACACTCCTAATGTATCGGGGGACTTCCCACTTGTTCAACGTTGTTATATTTTTTATTTATTTATTTTATTTCATATTTATAGGCTATGATGTGTGTTTTACAAATATTTTTTATATATGTACATATTGTCATTGAATTCCATAATGGGCCATAATGTCATACATATGTATACATTCATTTGTTTGGTATTACGCACAGCCCTCCACTGGGACGATTCTCTCTCTCTGGCGGGTCCTTGTACGTTTTCTAAATAAGTTGCTTCTTGTATTATATAATTGTATTTTAGTGTTTTCTCATCAATATCGTAGCTCCTGCAGAATAGGAGAGCCTTTACTTCTTTTTGAAATTTGCTTTCTTGTATGATCTTCACTTTAGGTGGTATTTTGTTGTGTAGTATTGGTGCGCAATGTTCAAATGCTCTCTCACCTGACTTACTATTTGTTCTAGGTTCAGATAGCCTATATGCTTCACTTGCATGTCTGATTACAATATTCATCACATATACAGTATATTATCTTTCCTCCACTGGCCATTGGCATAAGGCTGAATGTATGTATATATATATATTATATATATATATATATATATATATATAATATATATAATATATCATATATATAAATATGCATACATATATCCATATATGTATTGGATTTATGTATGCATATTATATGTATGATAAATATAAAAGTTAAACTGTTACCTTACCACTCGCACACAAAACATTGTTGTAACCAGTGAACTTTTTACAGCAGTTTTCGCAGCAAAGGTAAAAATCTATTTACGCAATGAAAGTGCAAGTATCGCAAACCTGCAGCAGAGAATAAAGCAAGACTTTGATCAACCATCTGGGTGTGATGCAATCTCACTTTAAAGATCTAGCCTTGGCGCTCGCCGCTTTCCTTCTCTTTTGGAAATCTCTGTGACCTTTAATATTACCGAATGTCAAACCTGATTTTGCTTCCTTGAGCCATTTTATTTTCTTTTCCCATTGTTTTGGTTTAACTTGGAGTTCTTTATTCAGCATTCGGGGTTTTGCGTTATTAATTTAATTTAATTTTACTTGTCCTTAGTTACTGATACAGAGCCTCATTATCTTGGGATTCTGATGCAAACAGCGTTGAAATGGTTCTACTTGATATTATGGGTAATGAGTGAGTGCGGAAGAATTATGTAAAATACCGATGGTTTATGATTATCGCTATCAAATCAAGGGATTTGTCTACGAGTAAGTATCTAGCCTCTGACGCCTGTGGGAACATGAATAATTAATGATTCCTAAAAGATAATATATTTCTATTGTAAACTAGAAAAAAGAATATAACGAATATTTTACATGGACTGAGGGACTCAAGAAGTTTATCAACGTAATAGAATTAATTCTTTATGTATCTGACTCGTTAAGGTACCTCTTTTGATTAGTTAATTTATAATGAAGGATTAGGTGTGCTGCTCCCTTTCTTTTTTATTGATACATTTCCGTCTGTGATGTTTGACAAGATAATGCTTGTATGGAGTACAGCACTTCTTTATAATTGAAAGGCTGTTTCTTTGACTTATAATTTTATATGTTCCTTGACTTGCGAACAATTAAGAAAGAAAATGAACATGATGACACTCTTAACAGAATATTAATTGATTTACTAGTGAAGATAATACTCTCGACTTAGACGAAATTTCTCCGGTGAGAAAGAAGAATGTTTTGATTCCAAACCATGGCTCCTTTTAGGCTTTAACGGGGGACCGAGATGTATCGGAAGTCGAGTTACTAATGAGTTTAAGAAAACTCAAGTTACTGCAAAGCTCTGAAAAGAAACTAATCATTTTTCGACTCTAGGAATAGCTTTACAGTAGTCTATTCTAATTTTTAGAAAGCTCTAGGAGAATTCAAGTTGAGTTACATGTAAAAGAGGCTGTCATTTTATGCAGTTTTGTGTTAAACTAGTAATAATGATAAAGTTTCTGTAGTAGTATGCTATCGAGAGAGAAATCGTTGTAGCGTTTGTAGTAAGACGTTTTAGTTTACATCGTTGAACGCTTTTTAGACTTTCTATCATACTGGGTTATTTTTTGGGAAATTGTATTACATCACTGTCAGGGAAAGTGCAAAGAAGGAGCCTAAATGGTAAACAAGTTTTAAAATCCTGCGAGTTTTTGTTTGTTTGTTGACACCCTAGCATTCATAAGGAGCTAGTTGTAGCTCATAACTAAAGAGTAATATTTCTTCGGTAATCATATGTCAGCTTATTTTTTTTTTAACTCTCTCATTTAATGGAAAGTTTACTTTTTTCGGTAATCATATCCATTTATTCTATATGAGATTTTACAATCTTGATGTGTAGTTGAGTGGATGGTATAATTTATGTAGGTAGATGTCTGAAGTTGGTAGAATTGGTGTGAAAAGATTACCTGGAGATTGGGTCTACTACCACCTCTCCTGGGGTGAGAGATTACCTCATCGAGGCTCTGCCTACCTGAGAGAGAGAGAGAGAGAGAGAGAGAGAGAGAGAGAGAGAGCTCATTGGTGGATGCGAACCTTGGGAACATTTATATTGAAATCACTCACACCTGTGTGTCCATTCACCAATGCCAATAATCCCAGTAAGGATATAAATAATGAAAGGTGTTATGCCCATGCCCAGATGATGATGGTCTTCCCCTGTAAACATCGTTGGCCCCCTTTATACCCGTCGTGTGAGTTCTAGTGACCCTCATTTGGGCTACCATAGCTGCAGGCCCACCAGACGAGAAGGAAGGCGGAGATGAAGAACGGCCATTGCCAGGCCGAGGAAGAGCAGCAGATGGCCACGTTCATGGTGTTGGGATGCAGGGAATGCTGCTTTTTGGTTGTTTTAAATGCATTGCAGTGTATTCCACAGTAAACACTCCCCACCCACCTACCCACCCACCCAAACACACACGCACATGCATACTTACATTTATGCATAATGCCATCAAATTGTTACAATTCTCCGATTCAAAACTTATTGATTATGAATTTAACGTTTTGGCGTTTATGAAATAAAACAAGGCACAGTGAATAAGGGTGGTAATTCTGTATTGATTATTACACTTTCATTGTTGCGTATTAACATTGGCGCCTAGTTATGTTGATATACTATATGTATGTAAAATGAATAAGTAAACATTCAGTAACTTTTATATATATTCACTAATGCATACTCAGTAAAATATATATATATATATCATATATATATATATATATATATATATATGATTCATATCACATTATATGTATGAATGTATACACACACATAAAACACACACACACATATATGTATATATATACATAATTTCCAAAACACCAGCCTTTGGTAGAATATGTAGCAAAGGGCATCAGAAGGAGACTTCTCTTCTTACAGTATTTCATCTATGTATTGGAAACGTTTCGAGGCATAGCCTCATTATCAGACTAAAACATACAAACATTAGTAAAATTGACTCATTATAAAAAGTAATTCATTTAAAAGACACTAAAAAACCAAAAGGGAAATGCTGAGTACCTTTCAAGGAATAGGAGGGAAGACAAGTGACAGTCACAAGATACGTTGCGTTGGTCAAAAAGTAAGCTCATGCACTTCGGTCGTTTGACTGTTTAACTCTGTGACTACTAGTTTTATAAAAAGTGAGTCATGGACGCGAGCTGCAGTGAGGAAGAGGCCCTAGTAAGAATTTTGAATTGAGCCTATTGAATGTTAAGTGTAAATTTGTTAGCATGGTTCCGAATATTAGAATATTCTAGAAACGACAATAAAATTCCAGTGCGATAATTAGCACCTCTATGACAATCAGTGCGAACTTTGAGGAGCATACGAGAGGATCGCACGTATTTTCATCGAGTACATCGGGGACGAGAAAATAAATAGACGGCATTTGATGCCAATAGGTGTCAAGTTTTTCTTTATCTTGAAGAGAGACCCAATTGTCAGAGGATTTGTAGTTACCGTTTGGCATCTTAGGGCAGGGGCATGTTGTTGTATTAACTGTCTAATTTTATTAGACAGTTTGAATGAAACTAAGACTGGCATAAAATGGTTTCCTAGGAACAGTAGGGCAGTTCACTTTGGGTATAAATTTACCATTAGGGAATTTAGATAAATGTTTAAAACCAGTCTGTTAGGAAAATTATTGTCTAAAAAGTATTTTTGTAGAAACATAAGTTATGTTTATACAAAATTCTTTTTAAACAATTATTTTCTTAACAGACTGTTTTCTAAACATTTAAATGAATTTTAATTATATATATATATTTATTATATACATACACATATATATACATCAGTGAGATAATTGGTAGCATTTCATTTGAATTACTTCTTCAGCATAAATTATGGAACTATAAAACACTTATATGTTGTATAAATATGATTATGTATATAACACACATATATATATGAATTTTATATACGTATAAAATATATATATATATGTGAATACTTATCACATCACCGTGATTCATATAAATCATTTGAGCTACAAATGTCCTATAATATCTAATTCGCTCTACCTCGAAATTGATATATTTTCCTATATGTAACGAAGGGGAATTTTTAGTTGATAATAATTTCGTCCCCTCATGGGATCGGACCACCGTCCAGTGGACGGGAAACGAAATCAGAAACGGACAGTGACGCTATCGAGTCGGCCAGAAGAGAGGCTATAAGTTTATATCGATTCTGACCATTACAAATCACCGTCGATCTCGGTGTTTTCGTAATTAGAATCGATATGAAACCCCCTCAACCATGCTAGCTGATTCGAGCGTTTGACCAACGTACCCTTGTTATGAATACTTATCACATCACCGTGATTCATATAAATTATTCGAGCTACAAATGTCCTTTAATATCTAATTCGCTCTACCTTGGAATTTATATATTTTCATATATGTACCGAAGAGGAATTTTTAGTTGATAATAATTTCGTCCCCCCCATGGGATCGAACCACCGTCCAGTGGACTGGAAACGAAATCAGAAACGGAGTGACGCTATCGAGTCGGCCAGCAGAGAGGCTATAAGTTTATATCGATTCTGACCATTACAAAGCACCGTTGATCTTGGTGTTATCGTAATTAGAAAACACCGAGATCGACGGTGATTTGTAATGGTCAGAATCGATATAAACTTATAGCCTCTCTGCTGGCCGACTCGATAGCGTCACTGTCCATTTCTGATTTCGTTTCCCGTCCACTGGACGGTGGTTCAATCCCATGGGGGGACGAAATTATTATCAACTAAAAATTCCCCTTCGGTACATATATGAAAATATATCAATTCCGAGGTAGAGCGAATTAGATATTAAAGGACATTTGTAGCTCGAATGATATATATATGTATATTATATGTAGGTGTGTGTGTGTGTATCACACACATATATGTGTGTTCATTAGTTCCATCATATTCACGA
>NC_087204.1:49137676-49175176 GCF_015104395.2 Macrobrachium nipponense | reverse complement strand
GCCACTGCCACAATGAACTGCAGTTTTGGAAGGTTTACAAAGTTTTGGAGGATATCATTAATGCCCACTCTTTGTTAGTAGACGATCCTCCAGAGTTTTGAGAATATCGTCTCATGGTACTCCAGCATAAGTCCAGTCGTGAAAGTAATTCAGTACATGCCAGTCAGCTCACTTGTGCTACCTTCCGTGAATACCCTAATCTTAACCTAGTGGTCATCAACTCTTCATGTATCTTAACTTCTTTCTTTTTGTGCATCTACTGCTGTGTACGTAAATTTCCAACATTCGAATACTTCTTATTCTTGTTTTGATCTGCCTGAGAGCAGCTATTTTAACAACATTTCTGCGCTTTCAAAACTAGGTATCCCTGTGTGAAAGGGCAGCCTCATGAATTGATCTTTATGCTCCTAAGTGTCCATTTATTTAGCTTGTAAGTTTATTGACAGATTTCTCATACAGAGAGCCCTTGCTATTTTATGAGGACTGTGGGATAGGCGTACTTTTTGTGTTTAACTGGCCGTTATTTCTTCATCCACAGATTTGTGTTAGGCTTACTCGGTCTGTGTGGCTGAAGCTTGGTCTTGTAACCTGACCCTCATGTCCCCTTTCTAAGTCAAAACTTCCACCAATCACTCGAGTTAGAGCGGCATCAGCACACCCTGCCATGTGTCTGTATTCAGTGATCCACGAAAATACAACTGGTCGATATTATCTCATTTATTTTCTTCTACAGGTGCTTGATACTGTGGTCTTTGTTCGTAGGAAGACATGTCAGGGTTTTTGTAATTTTGTATGTTCATACTCATGCCCATCAGCAGGTATTTACAAGGAAAAAGTGGTTATGTGTTTTTGTTGATAAGCCTAATCCACAGCGTTGTGAAGCTGGATATCTTTTATGTTACTGCAGGCCGACTATTCCTTGCTATTTGCTCCATTCCAAAAGCCTTCAGTAATTCTGTCTTTGGAAGTGAATGTGTCATCTCTCAGTGCCTTAACACCAGTGACGCATATAATCTCTGCTGTAGATCCCACTCCGAACTCTATCCTCATATTTGATACCCTTAATTCTATTTGTTTTGAACTGAATGACTTCAGGTTTTGCCAGTTTTTATGTTAAAAGTTGAGTTACACAAGAGCAGATGCAGTGTGGCCCATGTCAGCAGATGTAGGTCGAAGCATTTGTAAGAATGTCTCCTTGCAGCAGTATCCCTTAACATATTCTAGTTTTCCGTCATGTGAGTGATAGCTTACAGCATGTCACTGTCATGATAACCTACGTAGACCCCTAAGTATTTGGACCTTTAAAGTTTATATTTTAATAGAGATTGATCACTTACACTTAATTTAACTATTTTTTTTTCACCCTCACTTGCGAACAACAACAATCTACTGATAACTATTTATAGACTTCAGTGATTAGGGCAGCAGAGACACAGCTGTTAAGGAAACGAGTCTGTATCGTTCTGTTTTCATCCTTGGATTGAACTTGGGGTAGTAGGCAGGAGGGATCACGACTTACTTGGGAGGTTAGGGGGTGGGGCTGAAGATAAGGCAATGGCGTCCGAGGGAAGGTTAGGTAGAGGTAGCTCTGGTTAGGTCATATTCCCTCAGAGACCCCTCGGTCTACATTGGGTGCCACACGCGAGTCTCCTCGTGGCATATAATACACGCACCGAGAGCAATACTACTTGCTTTACACGAGAGAGAGAGAGAGAGAGAGAGAGAGAGAGAGAGAGAGAGAGAGAGAGAGAACAAATTATTACGCATTTCTTTGTGTATGAAAGCGGAAACAAAAAGAGTGCATTCAATAATCACAGTTACGGGTTTAAGGGAGAAAGGTGGCATGCGCGAATCTAGTATCCTCCTTTGCTGGTGGAGAACGCTTTCGGCGGCGGAGGTCTGACGAGGGTGCAAGCACTGCCTCCAGAATAAACATGAACGAGCTGAGCGAGCGAATGAAAATAAATAAAAATCTTTACGAGAGCCAGACGTAGTGTAAATGATTTTCGGAAATGCGATGCTTTCCAGACGAGACCGCTGAGGTAGAGATGACGTTGATTGTGATGGAGGAGATGAAGAAAGGGAGTGTGGGAGACGGTCGGAGGAGGGAGGTCAAAATTGCGAGGAGGAGAGATAAGCAAAGCCTTGGAGAGAATAGGTGGAGAGTATAGGTGCGGGAAGAGGAGAAGTGAGGGAGAACATGTGGGCAAGTTCAGTCGAGGGAGGAGATGAGAAGGAACAAGAGAGACTACTATATGATGCTCATTTTGAGAAGAAAACAGTCACCTGAGAAAATCCATTAAAGCTTGGAAGTGAAGAGGAGGAGAGGATTATTAGTGTTCGTAGGAGAATATTCAGAGAGGAAAAAAATGGAGCATGTAGAAATTTAGTTGAATTTAAATAAGTGCTGGCGATTAGATGAAGAAGGAGGAGAAATGGTTGGCGATTTTGAGCGAGGTGATGAAAGGCCAAGAAGTCAGTACTGGCACCGTTGAAGCGTGAGTTTATGCAAACACACACACTATATTATATATATATATATATATATATATATATATATATATATATATATATTAATATATATATATATATATATATATATATATATATATATATATATATCATAATATATATATATATATATATATATATATATATATATATATATATATATATATATATATATATATATATATATATATATATATATATATATCACATACTGCTGACTGGTTCCCGTCAGTAGTATGTAACATTTTCGTACCTTACCTTTTTTCCATCGCTTGTTATTTCATAAACATTTTGATAGATGTACAACTGATGCTGTTGTACTTTGTAACGTTGCCTCTCTTGTTGCTGATGCTGGAAACGGTTTTTTCGTTGAGTGCTGCATTTGTTACACAAAATAGGAATCGTCGAGGAACATTTCTCGACATAGCCACTAGACAATTACTGTGCCAAGATTTGACAGGATAAGTTTTCAAAGACAGCTGCATCATTTACGAATAAGGCCTCATGTGCATCCTGACACTTATGTTAAGTGATTAACTCAACGTCGTGCGTTTTAGATTTTAGATTTTGCTTTGTTATATAGTTCAATAACAATTAGTAAACGATTAAGAATAGGTTTAATAGAATACAGCTCGACTGTCATCTAATAACTCCGAAATGAAAAAAAGAAATATATGTTTTTCGTATATTTTATTCTGCTTTGGCATATGAATCATTGATAGACGAACGTACTCGGTAAAAACGAAGATTAATCCAAAGACGAAGGGCGAGGAATCTCTTATCAGTTGATAATAAGCATCGTTTGAATGCAGTTACTAGATGTTGGGATGTTGTATCAACCTGGTCTTGTCAGGTGTAAGCGAGAGATCCCAACGTGCGGTCAGCACGAAACATGACAAGAGGCCGTTAATCAAAATAATGAAATGGGAGTATAATCAGCGCCCTTCATAATGCAACTGTGTAATTTCGATAGTCGTGATATTTCTCTCTCTCTCTCTCTCTCTCTCTCTCTCTCTCTCTCTCTCTCTCTCTCTCTCATACGCTTGCACAGCATAATATCGTTCCTTACCCGATCTCTTGATATTAAGTTAAGAATGGTTGATCGACGGACTCCTAAGGTAAAATGTAGAATGAATTCTAAGTTAGTTCCGCGACTAATTTATCTTGTCACCAAAGTACAAAACCTCGAAATCATTCGTCTTAATACTTTGGACCTCATGGGATACTGCAAAGAGCATGAAAATCTGATATTCACAAGCTTTGCAGTCATCTTAGTTTGAGGGGATTGTGGGATTACCTTTTTTTGAGCTTCACAATCCTTGCGATCAATTTATTTTGATCTTCATAAAATGAAACGTCAGAGATCATTATCATGTTCACACTTGAACTGCTGGATTGTGGATGATTCCTTTTTGCAGAAAAATTCCCACACCACTAGCTGCTTCATAGGCCCCTACAGAGGGCTCACCAACAGCACATTCATCTATTTCTAGATCCTCCTCGCCTCCTTCCAACCAACACTTCTGTTTTGTACGGCATTTTCCATTTTCACCAACATATTATCCTCCGGTCTGTCTACTTGACCAAACCATCTCAAAACAGTGATCCCTCCTTTTATCTACCTGACCATTTTACTGCTCTACTTATCTTCACACGTAAATTCCTCTTTCACCTCAAGTACTACATCGTAAACAATTAATTTCTACAGCTACAGCGTTTCACCTTCTTTCTTTCAGGTTCACTTAACATATAGAGGTGAGAGTTGATTCAGCGATCCCTTCATGCATGCCAACCGCGGCTTCCACAGACTCTTGAGCTTCCTCCAAGTCTTATGCCCACATCTTGCTATTTTGATTCACCTCTTCTGTTATCTTACCATCATGTGAAATACAACACACCCTTATACATATAAAGATCTAATTTTTCCAGTCTCTTGTCATTCACACTTAACATTCACTGCTCATCTTCATGACTCCCTTACCTTTGCTCACACGCACTCTCAACCTTTTCTTCATGCAGACACTCTTTGCAGTTTTAATTCATCATCTGATCAGTACTGTATCAACTCGGAACTTCAACCTCTCCACATACGATATTCGCCACTCCTCGTCTTATCGCACAATGTAGCACCTAGATCTATTGCTGTTGCCATAGATATGGAGGGGAGAGATTGGATAGACAAGTGATGCTGGCGTTCACGTAATGCGACATTGTTATGTGTTGATTCTCAGAAATGGTAGTGACAGCGGCTACATAATATGTCAGCAGCAACAAAGCCACTACTGGCACTCAGTGCTGGGCCATCAACTCTGTCATTTACAGAAACAAGATCACAAAAACAGGGGATCACATTTCACAAGAGACCTATTTTCATTCGTGAAAATCTTTATATCTGTGTTGAAACAACCTCAAGTAAACATGTCTTGAATCACACTCAACTTGCAGTCGCCTACACGCCTGCTTTTCGATTTAATAAAATAATTAATGTTATAATAAGCCTTTTATTATGACCAGTTTGACATTAAATTTGTATAGCCTAATAAATTAGCATTTAAATTTGTATAGCCTAATGAATTAGCATTTAGATTTGTATAGCCTAATAAAATAGCATTTAGGTTTACTGTCAGTCCATGCAACCATGGTTAAGTCTGACAATTTTCTTTACTACCAGTAGTACTGTGTACACAGTATCATGAGGCCTACCCCTAGGTCTGCTGCAGTTTCAAGTGTTAATGAAGCGTTATACTGTTATTTACCATGTTATCAATAAGTTCTTAAATGGCCATGTATTCAGAGGACTCGGCTGAAGTTGATCTGCCAGAACACTGAAAGGCAGTAGGCTGTTCTTCAATTTCATCATTATCATTTTTACCCTAAGCCTAAAGGATACTTCAAATTCTTACTTCGTTATAGCTTTAAAAATAAAACTTTGCCAAATAGCTAATCTACCAAGGTCGATCATCAAATAACCAAGGGTAGAATCAAATAACCAAGGGTAGAATCCCATAGCCTGACATTGAGCTTGGCAAGGGTAGCCTAACTTGGCATTACCTTCAGGGAGGATGATTCTTTCTCTATCTGCCCCTTTCCAAAACCAGACTTTGAAATACAGCTCAAGTCTTTGCTAATGAAAGACTAAGTTATTCTTACAGGCTAGGTTAACTTAGACTGCGCAATGTAAATAAATATTATGAATTATACGTCATTGTGACTGACATGTTACATAGCTTTATATCTACACCTCTTAGTAATAATTGCACTTTAAGCTGTACAAATAGCTTCTATTTCATGATTCATATATGTTGATCTGTTTCTGTAAAGTATTTGCTGTGTACTCTCCTTTGAATCACAACTGTATGAATATGAATTATAATAGATAAATACTTTCTCTTATAAATTTGTGAGAAGCCTCGTGGGTTCAAATAGGTCCGTGCAAGGAGCCTGTTGTTAATAATATGCGACATGTGAGATTCAGGACTGATTTTTGTCAATTTTGTGTTTAAGATTTCATGACAAGAATAAAGAGCGAGACTGCTACCTTCCTTAGGTTAGAAACAGCGGAAGGGATAAAGAGGCAAATTATGGATCACGCACGTTGCGTCATCTACTTTCTGCCAAAGTACATTTTCAAATGTCCTGGTACGCGTGAGCTTAAGTTTTTGCAACAAAGTGTGAGGTCCAGACTATGTTAAGAGGCAACAGTTGGCTACCAAAGCAGATTGCAAACTACAATATTAGTAGTATCCCTTTTAATAGTATGAGATACAGTAAATTTTAAAATCCAGTGAAAATCCAATTGAGTGTACAGGCTATTGAATATTGGCTGTTAGGTATCGGGTATTAAGCCTGGTCTATTATAATTATTAATATTATGTCTGTGGATGAAGCTTATATGGTTTAACAGCGTTGAAGATGACAATTATTTTCGCAATACTGTTGTCAAATTTTACTGCCGGTCAGTTTGACCCGTGAATAAAAAATGATAACATGCCTCTAGAGAGTAAAACTGACAATTTATGGTGGTAAGAAAGGCATATAACGTCGGCTATTGCTCATGTGGATAAACTACAGCAGACAGAATAAATATTTTTATTTATACATATACATAGTACACATTATCCTTCGTAAATGTTGCAAAGATCATTTACCAATCTGTAAAGACTGCTGAGAAAATTGGCTGTCAATGCAGCATAATCATGATGGTGTAACGTCGCCATATCTGCAAAACTTTATGGCTCAACTTTCGAAGAAATGTACCAGCTAAATTGAATGTTTTTATTTCTGCATACAGTGCATATTGTATCTAGTAAATGTTGCATAAATCATTGGAGAGTCTTGACGGACAGCCGAGCTAACACGTTTAGAGTACTGGGTTTCCCATTAGATTGTATGAGTTGCATCCTTGTTTACATAATGATCAACACATAGCGATGGCGGAGGCAGCGCATGTCATCACATGCTTGCTTGGCTATCATAGGCTATCCAATCTCTCCACCCAATATCTATGGCTGTTACTTTGATTTCTCATCTCCATAAAGATATTAAGCAGCCATGGAAATATAGCACACCCTGTCTCATCCCAATTTTACTCCAGATCCGTCTCTTCGACCTCCAGACTTGTGTTTGTCATATTCAGATTTCGCCCTTTACTTTCAAGCTTCTCACATAATTGTTTTATACAAACACTTTAGCCATACACACCTCTTTCTCTAAACTTAAACCGTTCTTCTTCTGTTAGACCCGTCATATTTCTTACCTTTACAATCAAAGATACCATTGGAATATTCAACAACATTTTGCCTCTGTAATTCTTAGTCTCATTTGTTACAGAGGGACAGTTTATATATATATATATATATATATATATATATATATATATATATATATATATATACATACATATATTATGTATATATATATATATATATATATATATATATATATATATATATATATATATATATATATATATATATATATGCATTATGAATACAGCTTTAAAATTGACTGACAATAAAAGCAGGCAGTTTTCAGTTTCCTCACGCTTGATGAATGACATTTCGTTGATGTGGGGATTTATAAAAGAAAATAGAATGTATATATAATGGGGATTTATAAAGAAAAAAAAATTATATATATATAATTTTGAAGAGAGATTTTCATCCGTTTCTCATCCCGTTGAGAGTGCTTGAAGATCGAAGCCCATCACAGCAAAATTAGATCTGATAGTGGAGTAGCGATGACCTCGTGTCTCTGACCCGAAACAACAGGGTGCAGGATGCGAATACAATTGCCCATTGTGCTGTCGGCCCGCTATCAATGGACGAGGTTCGCACACGTGTGAACAGTCATATTTACTTCGATTTGCAAATGTTCTTGTCAGTGAGAGGACCCCTGACGTTTATCTGCGAAGTCGTCGTCGAAATGACTTGCTTCGGCAATGTTGTTTCATTCGAATGCCAAATGAAGCAGTGATGTCAGGGCTGTTTAGACCCTTGGCCGATAAACTCCATGGTTGCAAAAATGATATTTCTATCTCAGAAGAAATGAACATTTCTGCTTGCTCTCGTGCACGCTATAGCTATGAGTATTACAAAGCAGTTCACGTGTAGGCTATATGTTTGCAAGCGTAGAGGTTGAATTTTGAGTTGAAGAAATTTAATTGCAATTGCATATATATATTTAGATTGGAAAGTGTAGTTAGATGTGAAAACACAATTGCAGGCAAGAATGGGCGAAATTAATGACTAGTAGGTAGACGAGTATATTAGTATATTCACATGGTCGTAGACAAACATACCAGCATATTATCAGGTTTTATTTGTGTACTACATATCTTTATGCTCGTAAATTTTTTGTGGGTTTGTTTTTATATAGATGCGCGCATGTATAACTGTATGAGTGTGCTTGTATTTATACCTATCAGATGCACGAATCTGTGATGGAATCAAGGGGTAGACCATTGAAAAACCTACAACTATTTCCAATCTTTCCTTTGTAAGTAGCGAAGTGAATTTAATTTATTTCCGTACCGTGGGCATTTTTTTCTTTACACTTCTCTGCCTCTTGACCATAAGACATGTTCGTTTAAACGATGTAAGACACATGTATGTTCAAATGTCAGTAATGTTCCTATGCTGCTTTCTATTTTGGTAACCTTTGGATTGGTTGAGTCGACGTCGTTGATCTTTGATAAGTGACTGAGTTGAAGACAAACCAGTCAGTCACATACAAGGTGCATTTATGTTTTGTTTTGGGGGTTAAATCGCTGTCGTCTGCCTATTGCTTGCGCAATATCGGTACACCTTTTTCATGATTATAGATAAACTGCAGTCGTCTTAAAATCGATATACACTGTTATTGCAGTCCATCTCGAAGTAAAAACAGCTAAAGTAAAATAAAAGATAGAATGATTTCCTCCACTGTTTTCCTCTTTCAGTGGCGATTTATCTGATCACCTTTGAGGACGGAATTGTTGGAATTGTAATTTTATTTTGTATTTGTCTTTGAGGCTTCGAGATAGACGGCATTGACTATGCTCAGTATAAATGTTTCATTTGTTACTTATATCAAAGCTTACATAAATTTATATTTTACAGCATATAATAACAAAATATTCTATATACTATTCATTAGAACAAGGTGTGATCCGATCTACAGATTACTCGGGATGAAAGCAAGATTTTCCCCTCACGCGTAAATTGTAAACATTATATTGTTAACATAACGTAAATTAAAGCGCGCTAAAATCTACAGTCAAATAGAGCCTTGTTCACCAAAGAAAATAAAAATAAATACGCTATATGTTATAAGAAATAATTATTCTCTACTGTTTAACGTGTACATTATTTTTTTTTTTACATTTTCATTTTGATAAATAAATCGTAGATATCCTATCCTAAAATTCCTGTATCTTTAACTCAATGCGAAACACCTTTTTCAGATCTTTTGAGACTCTTTCATTGACCTTCCTTATCCACTCAAAAAGAAGAAGAACAACAAAGTAATTTGTAGGCTTACTCCCAGAGTAAGCGCAAATAAGTTATATAAACCTATAGCTACCGAGGTATTTTGTACAAGATTGATAAATATATTTTGTATCATAGTTTTATGTAATGTGCGCAATAGATATTATATTTTCTGTATCATAAATACACACATCTCATAAAGACATTGTAACATATAATGCGCAGTATTTGTTTACACACACACACACGCGCGCACACACACACACACACACTATATATATATATATATATATATATATATATATATATATATATATATGTATGTATATATATATATATATATATATATATATATATATATATATATATATTATCTATATAATATTATATATATGTATGGTATATGTATATGTATATGTATATTAGTATATATATATGATATATATATATATATATCTATATATATAATATATATAATGCATATATATGTAGATATATATTATAGATTAACGTGTTTTTGCGATTTTTGAGAGAGAGAGAGAGAGAGAGAGAGAGAGAGAGAGAGAGAGAGAGAGAGAGAGAGATTAATATAATGTAATGAAATGATTTACAGAAACATGAAGATCGTGTTGTAGTATTGAAATAATAGTGAAATTAGAGGAAACCTTTCTCCCGCAAAAATGAATCTGTAATAGATAGACGTAGGCAGTGCGGTTATTTTCGAAAAGCTATATAGAGCTCGGTTTTTCTCTGGAATTCATTTGGGGAACCATCACTTGACCCCGGATGACCTGCTGTGGACGTGGCTTATCCCGCCTGTGATGGATGTGATCTCATTAGCATACGCCTGCCACTACCTCAGAGAGAGAGAGAGAGAGAGAGAGAGAGAGAGAGAGAGAGAGAGAGAGAGAGAGAGAGGAGGGGGTTCATATGAAGAATGCATCCACTCGCACGTGAGGCTTATTTCCAAGCCACGCATCTTTTAATATAGTTTGAACCAGGACTCCTTTCATCCGCTCAGTGTCGATGACCTTCTGTGGTGATGATGATGATGATGATGATGATAAGGAAGATGATGGTGACTGGAAAGTTGTACAACATGTCGTTATGTCGGAATGGTTTTCTTTCATACATTTTCTCTCTTACTTTGGGGAGATTGATATCAGTGGTTTTACCCAGCTTTTTTGTCTTCGTTGTTGTAACTTTTTCCCACAGCGAATACGAGTGACATCATGTTTTTCGTCTTGACCTCTGATTGGCCCATACTTAATGTTCAACACAATTTTTGCCATTTACTTTGTCTTTTATTGAGTTATTTACTGGTTAGTTATCATTATTGTTACTTTTATTATTATTATTATTAGCAGTAATAGAAATGTTTACTTTTAATAACTTCTAAAATTTCGCTTCTTATTAAATTTCTACCATTTCAATTTTGAATTCTGTAAGCCAGTGCGTTTTTTTTTTGTCGATGCACGAAATGAGATCAACCACTGTAGCTCCAGGGGTAAAGAAATCACCAAACGCATTATGAAAAGTAGAGCAGACGACACCAGCAGATGCAAATTCCTTGGTACGGCCATCCTTTCCAGAAAGGGCGGACTTGCCGTATAGGTGAATATGTTGTTGTAGATGTTATTGTGAGATTAAGTTGGCCTGTGGCCAAGGTGGGCTCTTGTTAATAAGTGAGCAGAAAATGCCTGAACGTTATTCTCTGTCGTGTGAGTTCAAATGGTGCAGTGGAAGGTACCGTAGTTAACCTTCACAAATTGATATTTGACAATTTACTATTAGCATTTGCAAACGGCGGCATATAATTTTTAGACGCCGTTTTCGTTAGCAAAATATTGAATGCTTTGTATTGAATGTCAAGGAATAGTTTCTTGTATTTTGGACAGAATACCAATAAGACGGGTACGTTTATTTAATTTTTCATCACAGCAGCCTTACGAAGAAATGTAAATTTTTGTCATTCATTAATGCGAATTTGACTACGATGAAATATGCTGCTTCAGAGAGCCCCACGAGATCCGTTATGTTTAGGCAGAAGACGCGTTCATTTGCCCGTCAGTAACGGGAGCAGATGCTAAAATAGTTGTTCGCAAGATGTTGAGTAGAGATAATTGCGCTTCCTGAATGGAAACTAGACCTGAAATATTCATTCCCTGAACTTCTGAAGTATTGAGTTATGTTTGTAGGACCATGCCTAACAGGTGATAATGAAGCGGTTACTTAGAAAACGTAAGATCGTTCTGTCCCCTATCCTTAACGGGAACAACTGCTGCAATCGTTGTTTTTTTGAAATTGTATCGTCCAAACGGGCTGGTCTGGACGGAAATTGCTGCTACGATAATCGTTCTTTATAAAATACTCTTCTTACGATGACGAGGCAGTGCGGTCCATTATAATATTCGCTTGTGAAGATGAATTCTGTCAGCATGCTTCAAGCTTTGCCACCGGCCATTCATGTCCAGCTTATAGGAGGTTTTGCTAATAAGGTAACTGAAACCTGTTTGGGTACCCGGTGTTGAATGCGATGTCTTTTGTCTAGAATCATGATTGGATCCGAACATGATTGCCATAGACAGCATTTTCTGATGCGCAAGAATAATTGTCAGGGTAATAGTGCGCGTGTCTCTGGTTGAAGGCGGCGATGCCGAGATGGGCCATTGACCTTCGCAGCTAAATGCTGATCTTCATTAAAAGAAGAGGTGCAGTGCAGATACGGCTCTCGAGGGGTTGCCATCTTATTCGGAGGCTTTGTTGTCTTTAACACTAGAATGTCTTTTAGAAGTTGTCGCCTTTAATAACTATGTTGGAAGCTATAACAACAGCCTTACATACAAAGCTTTAAGCGTAGCATTCGGCTGTAGGCTTTAATGATATTGTTGGATGCAATAGCTGCAATCTTCCTTTGTTAGAGGAGGTAGAAACTTCTTTTTTCTGTATAGTTTCTGACATAAAAGTGCCGCGCCTTTATGTCAGAAACTGCAGTAGCATTTTCTTTGGAAGATGAAGCAACATCATCCTGTTGGAAGACATTAAACAACCCAAAATTTGTGGAAACCATAGCAACCAACAATCTTATATCGGAAGCTTTAGTGACGATCGTCTTGTTGCAAGCTGCGGCAGCTACTTTTGTTTTTATTTATTAATTTTTTTGGAACAGTTATTTTAAAAGTGACATCAGCAACTCCTCCTACATTAGTAGAAACAACCCTGCTTTTTATATATGCAGCATTTTTTTTTGAAGTTACGATGATATCATCAAACATTATGTTGGAAGCAAAAACAATAATGCTCTGTCGGAAGCTATCGCACCAACCGTTTCTTGAAGTCTATGGAAGGCTATTCTGTCTACAAACTCTTGCTGGACATGAGAAGTTCATGTTTGAAGATTTAAGAGCTCATTGGAAACTTGACTACTTACCTTATGTTGGAAGGCATCATCGCAACTTGACTCTGGTATCTGTTGGAGGCTGTTCCAACCGTCTCACTTGGAACTTTCAAGAATAACCTGTAACAGGTTAGGAGCTAAATCAACTTATTAATTGGAAGCTAAACCGACAACATCAGGTTGGGAGCTATAGCAGTGACCTTCTGCTGGTGTTAGTGACGTGCGCGGAAGACCCAGTGGATACGCGTGACTGGAACAGAATTAAAATCGTTGCCTTGTGGGGATTTTAATTGCTTTAAATACCTTCTTACTAGAGGAAGGGCTGTGGCATCTCACCCGGTTGATTCCAGTCCCCCGGTACTTCTTCTTTGTTAAGCTGTCGTCATTTCTCATTCCTGTGATCTCCCATTAGGTTTTCGCTTTTATTTGCCACCAGTTGGCTCTGTAGTTTTGTATTCCTATATCTTCATTTTGTTCACTTCGTCATTATTGTTTTTTTTTTTCGGATTGTTTTCAGGTCATTGGTATTATCCACTTTCGGTACTGGTTCACTTTCTGATTCTCTTGTTTTCTGTGAGAGAAATTTTTGCTTCACTAATCCTTGATTCTTGCATCTTGCTCGCGGAACTGTCCTCTCTCTCTCTCTCTCTCTCTCTCTCTCTCTCTCTCTCTCTCAGCGGTAGGTGGTTTGTTTTACACTTATTTGATGTCTCCTTTATCTTAACTGTTTCTTTCATCCTATTAACTAGTTTTTCTGTAGGTGAGTTTTTGGCGTCGTTGATTTGATGTTTTCTTACGAAGCCGACGACTTTGGATTTCTTTTCTAGATTCTCTGAACCTATTGATTTGATAACTTTTCCTTTTACTTGAATTTGTTTCCCCTCATTATTTCTGTTTCTTGTTGATTTTATGATTCCAGTGTTTTGTCTCTTAATCTCTCTCTCCTTTGCCCTGCATCTTTCCTTGCTATTGCTTTGTCCCCCTACTTACAACTGATATATGATTCTGTCTTAAGACTGGAAAATTATGGGTTTTCTCTTTCTTCACTAGATTCTCTCACCTGTTTATACAAGGTTCCACGATTCTCTCTCTCTCTCATTCCTTCACCTTGTCTTTTGCACGACTAGGATTTTTCACCATATTCACTTGATGACTTAATGTTTTTCAGTCTTAATTCTTTCCTTTGTTTAATAGTCGACTCAGGTTTTCTCTCTCCCTTCCTGTCTGTGGCATTTTTCAAGTCATTTGACATCAAATAATCTCATTTATCCCAGGGGATGAATAAGTATACGGTGGTTATGTGCAATTTTCATTCAGTTACTCTGGACTTATTGTTTAAATGGCTCCTTAATTAAAATATAAAACTATTTTCGTAGTCCTATTTCCCACACACGATTAAATGTCAGGAAAAGGAAAAATATAAGCGGTATAATGTTTATATGGAATGTCATATTTTGATTGGTGTGATCGAGAATGAAGTATGTTCTCATACAATGCCGTGTATCACTTGACGTCAGCAAATAACGGCAGCATGGACGTTATGAGGAAGATTTATCACTCTAACGGTGCTATTTATCTTTTGTATGAGCCAGTTACTCTGAAGTGTTGAATAGCCTCGAGGGATGTTAAACTGTAGGCGCCCACAGCTTTTAATTGTGATATGCATCAGTTCATGATAATTGTTTATTGCTGACAGATTCGTCTGGGATCAGCGTACAGGCGATATGCTTTCATAAACTGACGCATGTACTTCAATACCTGACATGCAGGCTGTCATTATAAGGAGTGATGCTGCGAAATTTAGAAAAAAAATCGACATCTAGTGGTCATGAGAATAGCAAGTGGGCCTGATGCAGTTTTTCCCCTTCTGGTGCACTTATTTTCTCGTTTTATCCCGGAATTTTTGGATGAATGTTCTCTCATTCAGTCGGCTGTTGGGCGTCTTCTGCACAATCTTATATCAGAGGCAATAATGACACTAAAGGCGGTGGTGGCGATGTCGTGTTGAAATAAAGCTTAGGCCAAGAAAGATGACCGCGCTGGTTAACGTTTAAACATAGTTTTAATCATAATTACCATGGTTGGAAAAGAGAACGAACTGCGATTAGCAATTTTGATGAAGATCTCTGGTAGAGAGTCATCTAACAATGTTTTAACATTTTGGGTACGTACCTACTCGCTTTTTATATTCAAGTACGAGACTAAACTATATTAACTGGGGAACTCAGACGAGCGGAAAAGAAAATTCTAAGTCTCCCAAGAAGTACATCAGCTCCCCTTTTTATATCAATAATATACCCACTTAATTTTTTGCAGATGAACAACTCATTGCGTGGCATTTTAGAAAACCTGTCAAATTCATGCATTATAGCTACGTTATTCTTCCTGCAGTTTTATATTCTTGCTACCAGGTAGTACATAAATATAGTCGTCTGAAGAAGATTTCTATCAATCTCTTTTAACTACATCATAAATGTAAAGATTTTTACATCTTGATTTTTCTTCCTATCATTTCTAGACGTTAACAAATGTTTGCAGTAGTGATAACTTGGACATTTCTGTGGTAGCTGACGAAGATTTCCAGTAGTAGTAACTTGAAACTTTTTAGTAAATAGCAAAGGTTTTTAAGCAGTAAAGTGATAATATATAGTAGATGAAAAAGGATTGAAATGCTTATAAATACTTGTAATGGGCATATATAAATAAAAAAAGCATTAACTGACAAGCGATTGTAAGGGTGGCCTACTAACTGGAAAATAACTTTTTCCTTAAATTAACCGGTTCACATGTTAAATAGTCCTGCTTTTTTGTTTAGGTTACGTTTTCTGAATCAGTTACTAATTACATTTAGTTACTCAGATGATTTGGTTTTATAACCTTTATTTCTATATATATGTATTTATATATATATATCATGGCTAATTTTGTGTATTGAGATTTGCATAATTCATTCTGCTCAATGTTATTTTCTTCTGGGAATTCTGTTTTTCTCTTCTTACTTTGATTTTGTAATTGCCGTTAATATAATGCTCTCTCAAACTGTCCTTTATTAGAATATAATCGAGTCTGTAATCATTACAGGAAACCATGAACGGCATTCTTATGGTAAACCTTAGCAGCAACAGAAGAAAAGATATCACACATCGTGAGAACAAAGCCGATCAAACAAAGAAAAGAAAAACAGAGAGAGAGAGAGAGAGAGAGAGAGAGAGAGAGAGAGAGAGAGATGCGCCTTCCTACGCAAGAGGCAAAGAAAGAGAAAGGGTCATTAATGGATGAGAAGGAATTGAGGTGTGTTGAATACAGAGCTGGATTTCGACGGAGAATGAACGGGTTGTAGGAGGGCGGGGGTGGAGGGGCGGGGGCCCGCTTGGCTGTGCCAGTGAGACGAGGGGGATAGAGAAGAGTAGGGATAGAGCAGGGGATAGAGTAAGGAGCGAGAGAAGAAGGCGGTGGTAACCGCGTGTGAGGAGGGAGTGAGTGTGCAGTAACTTCAAAAACTGCTCCGGGCGTTGTTTATGGCAGTGACCTGGGCAGCGTACTCTTTGGCTGACCTTTATAAGGGCCATGCCTTGGCCTTAGGTAGGTCCCTTCTTTTCGCTGATGAGAATTAAGGGGAAAATGTCGACAGATCTTTCGCGGAGGGACCCGCCACGAACTTTTGTGAACGAAATGATTTTTCTATTGGGTTATAGTGAGGGACAAAAAAGAAAAAGCAAAGCAGACCAAATATGACTGAGCTGAAGAGAGAGAGAGAGAGAGAGAGAGAGAGAGAGAGAGAGAGAGAATAAAAATTAAAACTTTGAACCGCATAGGGGTGAAGAAACCTTCTAGAACAGGGTAGTCATTAGAGTAGAAATCCGAAAATCGTTTGCGAAATTTGTGGAGAAAGAACCGTTGAAATTGTTGTGATGTTTGATTAACTTACTTTATTTCATCATATTGACCATTTTCACCTTCTTACTCGAAATTCTGAGGGCATTCTCTTCTAATCTGCTTTTAGCGCCACATTTCTTTTTTGCAGTGTTTAAGTTTTAAGTATACTGTCCATTTGGATCCGATTATATATATATATATATTATATATATGTATATATATATATATATATATATATATATATATAATGTGTGATATATATGTTTGTGTGTGTAAATTATATGTAACATTAAAAATACTCCTTAATGTCGATTGACAGTGATCACCAGTGAACCATTTTTTTCTGATTCCATAATAATAGGTATTTGTGACTTGATTTTTCATACCTTTCACTAATTTTTGAGAGTGGGTATAACGATGTTTCTACGCAAGTTAAGTAGTGCACAATATTGAATTTGAAATGTAATGGAATTTTTATTTAATCGGAAGGCTTACAATTTCGAATGCTCACTGAACCCTATGTACATGGAAAATATTTGTTAAGGACCAATGCAAAATTTTCTTTGCCAAATGTTTGATGAAATATCTAATTTTCACTGGAGTATGAAAAGAAAAAAAGATTTCCAAGTAGATTTATAGTACTGCTGCGTGCATTGTGAAACTCTAAGGAGTGTGTATGCCTTGTTTTGCACAATTGAATGCTCGGTTTTTTTCAAATTGCAGGCCATATTGATTTGCTGAGTAACTAGATGCGTTACAGCCCTGAATGTCGTTTCTACAGAATAGAGTAGTTTAAGCGAAATAGTTTTCTAGATAATCCATATATGTGATAAAATGTCACTTCAGGATTCTGAGACGCCTGTGAATAGTATCTGTGTCTAGCGAAGAAAAATCTTTTTAATATAGAATTATTGAAATTAATTAAAACTCCCGGGATCCGTCATTCTTGATATATAAGGAGTAATTTAGATTTTAGAGGTTCTTGGATTGAAATAAGAAAGGTTTTAAAGAAGTGGCCGAGGCTTATGATTTGGGAGATTCATGTTCAAAGCAGAAGAGAGCATTATAAGATGGGAAGTTTTTTTTTTTTTTTTTTGCTTTTGTTTTCATAGATGCTTTGAAATGTGGTTTTGATATACGTTTACCATGGCATAAGGAAGTATTTTATTTGGTAGAGATTTCGGTATTTTCAGTATGAGGTGTAGATCATTTGATAGAATTTGCGAAAACGAGGACGAAACTTAACTTTTTTACTAATATGTGTAAATGTGAACGACGTATCTTCACGACAGTGTAAAGTATTTTGAGCATGTGGGATATTCAACCTGTAGAAAATCTGAATTGTATTCTAGCCAGAAAATAGGCAGAAAATGTGATGAATCAAGCAATTCGTACTGAAAAATGTTCTCATGGTCAGAAGTGTCAGTAAAAAAAAAAAAAAAAAAAAAAAAAAAAGGGATTTTATATTTGAATTGCTGAAAATATAATTCAGGGAAGTGTTTGTTTAGTGAACTTGGAGAAATACTCTACCTAGTATTCAGAGCCGATCTTTGCTACCGTTATGAAAACTAAGCTGCAAGTAGCCTTCTTGAGTTCATTCATTTATTTGTTTCTTTTATTTGAAAAGCTAGTCGATAGCTTCATTTCTAACATTTCACCTGGATTCTTAATTTTTGTCTATGTTTACATAGTTTTATTTTTTTAGCATCACGTTTCCCGTTGAATTAAGTAGGATTTCATTTATATTAGTTGCCTTGCAATTTTCAGCCCTTAACGGCTTTGCCGAGACTGCCTTGTATTTCACTAGATTTTTCCCCTTTTAATGAATGGGCAACTCTCAAAATTTGATTACGTTCTTTTCGGGACTAGGTCCATCCTTACACATAATTCGTTTTCTATATATTAATGTTTTCCCTATGCATGCATGATCTATGGTGTAAGTGTTCATATGCTTTCTTGTTATTATTGGCAATATGTTGAGCGAATTGAAGAGAAGACGGAGGAGAGGACGAGATGAGGTTTGTGCAGAGGTAATGATAAGAATAAAAACACAAAAAGATTTGAAGGAGCTGCGGGGTTCAGTTGAGTGTCGTGATCAAGCTCTTGGCTTAGACCCCTGATTTGAAGAAGATGGAGAGATAGTAGCGTGTGTGTGCGTGTTTGTCTGTGTGTATATATGTATGTATGTGAATGTGTGTGTGTGTGTGTAGCGGGGTTATCTGAGGTTAGGTAGAAGTGGTAGAAAAAGTTATTCACTGTCCCTCCCTTTCATGTATCGTGAAGATATACTGGGGAGGGAAAATATTTTCAGCGAACTGCAGGAGATGCATAAGATGTCAAAGCAGTTTCTTCTGACGTTCTGATGCTCAGATTACTTGTTTGATTTATATTTTTCCCGAGTTTTGCACATTTGTTTTTCTATACGATTCTTGTTATGTCTAATACTCCTGTGTTTCGGAATATTAATACCGAATAAATGCGTTGCCGTTATTAGAAATTAGTAAGTACGATTACGTGTAGTGTAAACATAAAAATTTCGTAATAAAAATATTTGGCGATTTATTTACGAATATTGTGTTTTGTTCAAAAGTGTTATTTCTTTCGTATAAAGAATTATTGATGTTCATATATTCCTTTCAATGTTGCCTATTTGATTTTGGGAAAAGATATGAGTTTTGTCTTTGGTTCTTTTTTACTTTTCAGTGTAATAAAGACGTAAATGAAGCTATAGAAAGATCGGGACGAAATTGTCCGTACTGTACTAACTATTTTTATTTGTAGGTGACTTGGAATGATGAAATATCGTCTTTTTTCGCTCAGCATTCGTGGCCTCTCCCTATAAGACTACAGAATTCGTGGCCTCTACCTAAAAGACTACAGCATTCGTGGCCTCTACCTAAAAGACTACAGAATTCGTGGCCTCTACCTAAAAGACTACAGCATTCGTGGCCTCTGCCTGACAGTGCGTCAGTATTGTTTTTTTATGAAGAAGTTTAGCTATATTTTAACAATCAAACATTCTGATTTCAAGCCGAGTTACTTCTGTGCAAACTTAAGCTCATGATGGCAAACTACACGCCTATCTAGTTACCCTCTTGTATATTTACACTGCTAGTATTGAACTCTCATCAGGCGTAGCAACACACACACCACACACACATACACACACACACACACACACACACACACACACACACAGAGAGAGAGAGAGAGAGAGAGAGAGAGAGAACATTCTGTTTCTTCAAGGCAGAGAATAAGGTTGCGAAATTTAGAGATAGACCTATCGGTGTGTATGACTAAGGAAGGTTATTGTTACTATATTTTCATATCCAGAAAACTGACGAGACGACGAGAGGTTGAATTTCTGTGGTATTAGCAGTGCAGTAAAATTTTTGTGTCTGTGTCTTTAAGGTACTCTGATGTGGAAGTTGAATATGGCATATAGGAAGCAATGAAAGGGAGAGAATGTAGGGATCATTAGAAATACTGAAACAGGAGGGTGAAAGGACGCATTAGAGTGTTTTTAGATGGTTTAGTCATGTGGAGAGAATGGAAGAAGATTATTTTGTGGAAAGGATGTATATATAATTAGATGTGTTAGGTGGGAGGGAGAGAAGCCTTGGAAGTGGTGGATAGATGGCTTGAAAGAGTTTTGGAGAGGAATGGTATTAATATTTAGAAAATTTTCGTGTGCTTTCAGGATACAGTTAAATGACATAATATTTTTATGGGGGTTCGACGAGTTGCTGATTAAGTGTCTGAGAATATACTTTAATCTGATTAATGTTACTGAAATTTTCAGCAATTAAAGTTTTAAATTGGCAACTAATATTGCACTGCTTTTTGAGTCATTTCTATATATATGTACATATTATATATATAATCTAATAAATGGAGCCCATAAAAGCACCAAAATATAGAGAGAGAAATACTATATTTCAGAGACTGCTTTCTCCCTCTTCAGGTCGATGAATGAGAAAAGTTTACAGAAAAGGTGGTATTTATACCAAGAGGTCCATCCACAGGCAAGCCAATTTAGGTCACCCCCGCTGATAATCTTCATTTAATCTTCTTAAGCATTGGTTGAATGAAAATCTTGTCGATCGTATCCAAAATCCATGTTCCTTTTGAGATGTTCATTACCTGCCTCTCTTTTATTAAGGCCGATTCCATCATTTGACTCTTGTACCGGCCGTTGCTGCTATAAATTACACGTGACGAATTCCTGTTTATTCTATGGTTATTGTTCATTTATATGGTTGAAAATAGCTGAGTTCTGTTGTCCATATCTAACTGACCGTTGGTGTTGTATTAATCTCTGGGGAAGTGATTTACCTGTAAATCCGATGTAAGATTGGTCACTGTCCTGGCATGGGATTTGGTAAACCCCAGTGTCCTTGGGAGACGTCTTTTGTTGGACGTTAATCAGGGATTTGGCTAAGGTGTTTGGGTAAGTAAATGCAAAAGGGTTAGATTTTCCGAGGGTCTGAGTCACCTTCTTAATCGTGTCCAGGTGTGGAATTTTTATTTTATTGTTGGGTGTATCTGGTCTTGGCTTTAGGGGGTCAGTAGAAAATTACGTTTGCTTTGTGAATTGCTTTCTCAATTATATGGTCAGGATACTTTAAAGACGAAAGTTGCTTACGAATTAGTTCAAATTCTTTTTCCAGGAAATCTGGGGAACAAATTCGTAAGGCTCTTAAGAACAGGTTACTGGCTACACCTATCTTGATAGCAATGTCGTGATTGCTAAAGTAGTGAATGTATGAAAGTGGGAACGTTGGTTTTCTGTATATGGTAAATTTGTATTCTGTCGTGTGTCTGATTATTAAAACATCAAGAAAAGGAATTTTGTTGTCTGTTTCCCATTCGAATTTAAATTTGATGCTGGGCACTAGTGCGTTTAATTTTGAGGAATTCATTAAAATTGCCCCACCTATTATCCCGAAATGTTAGAATATCATCCACATATCTCATCCACAGCATATTTTTGGGTTTATTGCATTTATTACTGTAGTTTCAAAGTATTCCATGTACAGATTGGCTAACACAGGACTTGAAGGACTACACATACTACACCCGAATTTTTGCTTGTAGAATGATTCCCCGAATGAGAATACGTTATTAGATGCACATAATTCAACTAACTTTATTATTTTGTCCAGCGCCAATGGGAAATGATCTGAATAGGGGGATAATTTTTCCCTTAAAAACTGAAGAACGTCCTGTACTGGTACTTTTGTGACGTAGACTCCCTATTCACTACTCTAGTAATAGATTCTGGCAATACTCCGCGACCATTTTTCGTTAACAAGTATTGTTTTTAGTTTTAAAGAACTGCAAATGTCTCTCTCTCTCTCCCCCCCCCCCCCCCCCCCCCCCCCCCCCCCCCCCCCCCCCCACCCCCCCCCCCCCCCCCAACAAAAAATAATCAGAATGACCAGGAGACCTGCTTACACATATTGCATAATACGTTTACGATCTATTTTATGTCAATTTCCCCTGTTTTCAGTTTATCACTCATGGCTAACGAATTTTCTTCACTCTGCCACCTCCCGTCTGTGATTGATCTCTGACCAGGCCAAGGTTAATTGCATCACGTTTTTGTAATGGCTTTACACGATCCCGATAAGTTTATTTATATAATTATTTTTTTAGTCTTTATATTTACGAATTTTGATACATTGCTTGTGCATTTGAGAAATATTCTGTAGGCAATTAGATTCTACACGCATTTTTGTTGTTTTAAGACCCATTACTCTACCAGCCTATATAGTTAAGCTATGTCTGTTACAGAGCACAATAAAAAAGTTCCTTGTAATAAAGTTTCGCGATTGGCTGAGTTTCGATTTTTTCCCCGCTGTCTTGCGTTAGTGGTGATTAAATGATCTGTGCCAAAGCTCGATAAACGTATTCGACTTTTAGATTTTGCTCTTCCTTGACTAACGTTTTTAAAGTTTTCTTCGCTCCTGTAGCATTGCGTAAGACATCTTGCAACAAATGAGATTTTCACAAGAGATATGAGTATTTGTCAGGTGATGACCTTTGAAAGAAAGCCATTCCTTGCTTGGTGATGAAAGAGTTTGAAGTTGTTACTTCGTTAAGATTTGGATGGATGAATTATAGGAAAGAAAGAAAGAAAGAAAGAAAAAAAAAACATAAGTTATGGGGAGGGATGGCAGGGTGACGTGTTGTAATTTTTTTCTAATTTACTCTTAGGCAACTAGGATATGCATTACAACCTTATCACCTACACGTGATCACTGTTAATGACGTCTTTCGCATATTACGAATGTCGTGCAGTCTTTTGTTTTTATCAATGAGGCAGAATTCTCGGGCTGATCAAACACGAAAACAAACATTCTAGAATTTCATATCCAGAAGGCTGCGTTTACGTACATGTGTGTGAGAATAGGCTGCGTTCAAGTGGATACTATGTCCTATTTTTCTCGTGGATGAAAGGAAGCTATATTTTTGGGTGGAGCAAAGTAGACGCTTTCCAATGAATGCCAACAGACTTTCTAAATGAATGAGCTTAGGCGATATGTCGTATGAATAATGATGTAATATATTTTCAGCTGGATAAGCGTGGGCTATGTTCGCTCCATTTGCGGTGGATGAAGATAGGTTCTGCTTTCAAACAGACCGTAGTCTCCGAATATGTGTGTTCTTGTTATGAAGAGTTAAGCTCCATCATTTCTGGGATGCGTTTTAATCTAAAGTTAAACAATAGAGTAGTCTGGTGGTCACGGTGTTAACACAGGAGTCTGCCCCATTGTTAACTTTTTTTCTCTACTTTAAGACTAATATTCCTCTCTCACTCAAGTGATTTCTTGTCATTTTTCTGCGCAAAGGTTTTTTTTTACCTTTTTTTTTAGTCAATCTTAGCGATTACTTTTTGTATTGCTTCTAGAAACCACTCTCTTCTGTTGACACAAGCCTGTGAGTTTTTTGTGCAATATATATATATTATATATATATATATATATATATTTATATTAAATCTAAAATTCAAAGTATTTTAAATATCCTAAAATACTATATAATATATCCCAAATGATATATTTTATACGAAGGGGAATTTTTTTAATTGATAATAATTTCGTCCCCCCATGGGAATCGAACCACCGTCCAAGTGGACGGGGACGAAAAATCAGGACCGCAGTGACGCTATCCAATCAGCCAAGAGACGCTATATCATATCGATTCTGACCTTACAATCACCCTCGACCTGGATCTTTCTAATTAGAATCGATATGGAACCCGTCTACCATGTTAGCCAAATTCGAGCGTTTTTGACACAGTATGTTTTATGAAATAATTATCACATCGAACCGTGATCCATTTATATATCAATTCAAGCTTACAAATGCCTTTAATATCTAAATTCACTTTACCTCCAAATGATATATTTTTCTTATACCGAAGGGGAATTTTTTAATTGATAATATATATATATATATATATAATATATATATATATATATATATATATATATATATATATATAGAGAGAGAGAGAGAGAGAGAGAGAGAGAGAGAGAGAGAGAGATATAATATATTTACTTCACGTTGCAATATTGAAGTCTACATTACTTGGTCTAAACAAACCAATAATGCAGTTAGTTCAAAGGAGAATGAAACAGGGATACATGAGGGTGTTGAATTTTTGTTTCAAATGGAAGCGTTGACAAAAAGAGGCTATGATATTTAGTAAACGAGTAGGTGAGAAACATTAATGGCGCAGTTACGGGGATGGGTATAAAAAAAATCTAAAGCAGTAAAAGAGGTCCGCAAACTCAACTAAAAGAAGCTATTAATTCCTGTATTATCGATGACAGAGTATTTTAGACGTATGCTAAAGATAGTATAGAGGATAAGATGCATTGATTGAGGACAAAATTTGATATGGCATGTTGGAGAGAAATTAAAAAGACTACTCATGAGAAAAGAACGAAAATAATGCGGAAAAGAAGGTAAGAAAGCTTCAGAGACCTACAGACAGTATAGCCTAACACATTTATTACGGTTGACAGAGCAAAAGAATAAGAACAGCATTCATATTAAAAGAATGAAAAAAGACACATGCTACACTTCTTTGATTTGTTAGTTTTATAAGAAGAAATGCTTGAAACATTTCAGCAAAATTGAGTGAATTACGAAGTGTGGTGGGGATGAAAATAAGTCAGTTGTATTGATGATATTGAATAGATATAGTGTTTGATTAATACATGGAGTTGGATTTTAATTTTAATCTTTTGAATAATAGGATTGACACAAAATAAACCTGATAGATGTACAAATGATGACGTTGCACAGATTAAAAGGAAACCAGAATGAAGTTCAACTTGGAAAGTAATGTCTAAACTATTTGATGGTAAGTCATACCACGAAATGGAGCAGGGGAGAAACTGTTTTTTCTTCTAAGTAATTTACAGGGGTACTGAATAAAATGATTGGGGGAGACCTGGATACAGTTGGAAAAGTGTTTAAAATCGAAGGAAGATAGAGGTTAGACAAAAGCGGCAAAAGCAAAAATAGTAAAATAAAACTTAGTGAATGTAAGTGAGAATGAATTCATTACATAATCATTTACGAAAAAAAAAATGTCGATTAGGAGGCGGAATAGTGATGCAGCTACCCTTGTGAGGAATCGTTTTTCGATAACCGATGCGCCATAGCTGAAAAGAGCAGATACCAAAGAAACCTCCTCTAGGAGCAAAATTGATACCATATCATGACTTTCAGAGAAAACAGAAGAAACAACAATTCTCCAGGAAGTGTGAATCACTGTGGGGACAAGAGAAATGAAATTAAGTTTGAAGTGCCAGAAATACATTGAATGGGGAAAGTTATGTTGGCAGTTTTGTATCCAAGCGAATGTTCAGAATCGGTGGGAAAACAAAACATTTAGGAGAGAAAAACTAGAAAAAACTAATCGGAGTACATCTTTTGACGGGATCCGGTGCCTAATGAAATAAGTGACTCATGAGGACAAGAGTCAAGATAAGGTGAAGGCAAAGAACTACAAAATTTTCAGCAGCAGATACAATAAATGTCAATGTTTCACAGGCTATTAGAACAGCGGTGGAATCCTAAACGCACCTTCTTATTTGTTTTTATACATATATATATATATATATACAAATACAGATATAAAAAAACATCAATAAAAAATAGTCATATCTGTGGGAAAGAACTTGTTTATAAAAGTATATGCATTAAAGATCTTGCAGAATAATTATAAATCCAAGTTACTCTGACAGATACCATCTATTTTTGTTGCTACAGCGACCCAAATGACACCAGGAATACCCATTTCTCAACAGACACCTAAAACACATTAGATGACTCTTCATAGACCACAAGTAGCTGAAAAATGCACAAAGGTTGGGCAGAGTATTAGAGAGACAAAGCATGACGATCCTAACATGGCATTCAGCGCTTGGATTATAAGTCCTTCTGTGGAGACAATGAGGTGGTTAAGGTGGAAAGGCCAGATGTTTATTTCAGCACCTTCTTAGACTCTCCTAACACGCTATGAATATCAGTTTGAGTTTGCAACTGCAGAGATATAAACTGATTAGAATTCTATTCGTCTTCGGATGACACTGCTGAGGTGTCTCACAAAATCATGACCAGAATTCATCTACAAAGGTGACACAGGTCGATTTTATATTATATATATATATATATATATATATATAATATATATTATATAATCTATATATATATGTATATTATATATGAATCGTTTGATATGACATACCGAGATTTTAGTATTATTATAAAAATATTTTATATAAGCTCATTAATATATACACATCATATAAACTGATATGCAAATAGATTTTTTTTTTACAATAGGCCTTTTTACTTTTAAAGAGGGTGGCACAGGACGGTTTTAACCTTCAAAAGTCTACATAGAAAGAGAATTATGTACAAGTGTGTGTGGTGTGTGTGTGTATGTGGGTGATTGTATATGATTGTATGCGCGACTACATGTACAGCTGTGGCCGGAACTGATGCTAAATGATTGTATAAGATTTCGTTCAAAATTCACTAAATGGCACCCTAACATTATCCATATTTATCTATTATTTCAATGCAAAAACACAATTATTGCATACAATAAGGCCATAATATGTGCCATAAGAGTGGAATCTGTCATAAATTTCGAAACTGTAAGAAAATATCACGTGTAGCCAAATTTCAAAATAAACACTTACGAAACATTCTCAGAACTTTTGTTCACTCATCGCAGATGCATTTGACCCAAACGAACTCGTCATCAAACCTCAGCTCAATTGTTAAATAAAAAATATATAAAAAATTGTCGTAACATTAATATTGCTTTCAAAGCAACCATAAAATTTGAAATGGTCCTATTTGATTGTTTTTACATCTCAACTGCGGAAACACATATATACTTCGTGGGTGTGAACATGGGCCAATCTGTAGAGATTTGGATCTCTATGAATGTATCAGGCCGCTATGCAGTCGATATAATGTTGGAGCGATAAGATATGATGAACGCCAAAAATTGTAAATTTGTAAATACAAACGTAGAATGCTCCCACTGATGTCAACGTGCGAGCAGAGCGCGTGTGGCGTAACCATTAGAGTGGTGGTACAAGAACCACCCGTGTTGTAATTATTATTTAACCACTTCAAAAATGATGACTTACTAGCAAATATTCGCCTATGAATTATTCTTGTCAAAGCCAAGATTTTGTTTCTAGGCCTAATTATGTTAGAATTCTTTAATTTACACTTAGCATACACTTCTCTATATGAACAATTTCTGGCCAGAAAGTAAATGAGGTTATCTACTCATTCTTTCATTTCAAGTTACCTTATGAAAGAATAAATTTTAAACCAAAAGCGAGCAGAAGGACTTTTAAGAAAATAATATTTTAAGCCACTTAAAAAACAAGTGTTCCATAGGCCTTGATATTAATACTAATAGATGTTTCAATTAATAGCCACCTTCTCCATATAATCAAAATTATCATAATCTTTTATTCCGCTAAGAACAGATAATCTCTACAAATAAATTCATTAGTAACATTACATCTCAAAAGCTTAGATTATTTTTTTATGGCTATAAATCATTTTGCAACATACAGACAGCTTAAACACAGCCTAAAACGTCAACATTCAAAGAAAATTTTTTTTAATTCATATTCCTATTTTAAAAATGTTGCTGACTGTTGAGCTTATTAGGTCTACTGTTATAATGCTATCGAAGTAGTTATGTTGATCAGTCCGAGGAGCATGTTAAGAGTGCTGTCATCGATGGCAAACCTTATCACATCACACTTTGAACTAAGCAAAAAAAAAAAAAAAAAAAAAAAAAAAAAAAAAAAACTAATTGGCAACGCCACGTTGAGTCTGAGAATCTAGACGATACAAAAAGAATCTGGACGATACAAAAAGAATGATGTCGCTCAGATTATGATGCACAATCATCCGATTTGAGCATCACTGTACGTGCGTTTGTGTGTCTTTGCATCAAATCCATAATGCAGCACTGTTCATGGTGAGACTTTATCTTTTGGCTTTATCATTTATTTTAAATTTATGTACTTTAGCTAGCATAAAATTACATATGCTATGGTTTACATTCAAAATACTGTATAACCAGTCGTAATATGTTAATATAGTAAAATTTATTAATGGTTAAGCTTGCTATGATATTTTTTCCTCGCTGGAAATACAGCATTTTCGATCTCTGAAATATAGCTGAGCTGTGTTAGGCTACATTGCTTTTGTTTTTTGTGTAATCTCGACTGAATATCAGCTGATGGCTTATAGTCCACTCATATTTGACTTCTAGTAGAAATTGTTCTTCCAGTTGCAGATTTCATCGTCAGTTTAACGTAAGTTGAAGACTTTCTAATAGCATTCCTAATGCTTTCAATAGGTTATCATATAAACTTCGCTGGAATATATAACTTAAATTAATTATAACCACGTAAATGTGAAATAAGAGCTTCTTGTGCAAATGAACATTATTTTACTTTGTTATTTGGCTATTATATATTTTTTAAGTTATACATGCCAGCGCATATTCTGCTTCATGTATTTATTATTAATCATAGAACCTCCAGACAACATTTACGGATTAGTAAACATTGTTGTATCACCATCATTTGTATGGTCGGTATTCTGGCGTATTGAAATAATTAGTAAATTCACTCTTGGGAAGTTGTGTAAAATAAGAAAGTAATCTTATGTCACGTGAAAATTTAGTTTACTGTATTTTATTTTTATTTTTTAATCGTTTTCAGACCACACTGAAATTTGTATAGTGACCCATGGAAATAAACTTATATTTTCTTTCTTTCAGGGGCGATGGCGGTTCCGCTCGTTTTCTTTTTACAAAGTCCTCGCCTTCGGGGCTGACTTCGATAAAAGAGTCAAAACTAAAATCCGAAAAGTTCGAGCTTCAAAACGATCTCATTTCTGGGTTGCCCAAAAATGACACTTCTGGTAAACCTAAACAAAAACTGGATATTATATCAAACTGCCCAAACGGGCCAATGGACGACTTCGATGGGGTCGATCACATCATCGCAGTAAGGTAAGAACAGTCATAATAAATAGCTACTAAATAGGGGAGATTAATGTTTGTAAACAATGAAGTATACTATCTGGTACATGCGCAGTAGCTGGTGGGCAGAAGTGAACAATGGCTGACGACGCTTTCACCTAATTTAACTTTGTCAAGTGTTTTGTGCACACTACATTTATGGCAGGGTAAGGTTTCTTTCTTGCTTATTGCATTGTATATGTATACTCTTGTAGTGCTGTATTAGTTTCTGAAAAATGTGAAAGTAATACTCTCAAAGTTGCTTGTCAAAAGTTTTTCAATCTGTAACTTCACTTAGGTACCAAGAGAGAAAAATAAAAGATTCCAAGGCAACAATAAACATTTAAGTAAACTTAAATATTATTTGGCTTTCCATAAAGGTTTAAAATCCAATAGTTTCAAACAACTTACACAAGAGGGCGAGCTGTCTGTGTCACTGCCTCTTGATACTAGTGGGACTGTGGGACTGTGGGAGGATGATCTGAAATTCATTGGTGCTTTATCTCGATCCATTTTCTGTGAATCACAACTGTTGCCCCTGTGAAGGCTATCGTTATATTATACTCTAAAAACGTGGAATTACAATTATATGTATTTATCGTTGGTATACCGGTTAAAATAAATTATACAGGAATGTGGTGGAGTAATAAGTTTTAAATTCTCTATGTAGTGAAATCGCGTGAATTTTGAGCAGCCTTCCGAGACTATGTCAACCAAAATATGTAAATCTGAATATTTCAATAGAATAATGCTTTTATGCTCTAATATTTTGCATAAGATTATATTATTTCGTAAAGATCTACTTCCAATTGGAAGATAAGACGAATTAGATACGTATGGGTGAAAACTTCTCTCCATGTGATGGTAGTGGCGGGAAAATATTATTGGAACGTCATCTCCGCATGTTTGGGAGACGATCTTTTAATGGGGGTATGGACATGGAGAGGCTATTGTGTGGGTCTTCGAACTTTGTAATACTATTACTCATCTATTGAGCAAGTGCTCTAACTTATACCTCCTGCGCAATTTAGGCCAGGTTACGAAGTGCTCTGTCCCAGTGCTCTCTTTCATCTTAATTCTCTTTAAGACTTGCATGAGTTGGACAGTGAGTGGCTGCCAGCCACTTATTTCTCCTTTCCTTGTCCTTTTCTCTGGGAATACGATGCAAGGACACTAGCTTTCCCTTTCCCCGCCTATTCGTGCATCCTACAACAACACACGACTGAACCATTGCTTAGAAATAAGGCACAGATTAACTTGAAAGGTCAACGTTCGCCTGTTACACTGGTGAAACGGAAAGGCTTTTTGCCCACCAGCCGTGTTATTGTTTGGGAAAGACGTGTTGATGACGTCACGTCGATGACTCCTATATTATGAAATATGATTGTGCAAAAGTTAAAGATGTAAGAGAAGAGTAGGTTTTATATGCAATTATGAAAATTTTATATTAATTATCTGTGAGGGTATATATATATATATATATATATATATATATATATATATATATATATATGTATATATATACATATATTCGCTTATAGTATAATGAAATCACACACCACGCGCACACACACACACACATACATCATATATATATATATATATATATATATATATATATATATATATATATATATATATATATATATATATACACACACACACACACTAAGAAATCACAAAGGTAAGCACGTGATTTTGTTTATTAGCTGAAGCCACTGGGAAAAATTTAAAAAAGAAAAGACATAGTGCCAAGTACTTTCGTGTATTTAACGCATCTTTAGGGCACAAAGTAATACATAACATAAAAAACTAGTGAGCAAGAAAGCTCTCACAAAAGCAAAGTGGAAAAGAAAAAAAACATAGAAATTATGTAAAATTAAGCCATTACAAACAAACAATATTCGTCTAGATCCCCAACGACTCAACACCCCAATCAGAAGAAAAAGAGCAATTGCCCAATGACCCCATTACTTACAGAAAAGAAAAAAAAAATGATTGCTTGTCAGCCAGTTTATAAACCAACTGAATTCACAATTATGAATAGTAACAATAATAACTCACTAACAACATACCTAAAAAGAAAACCAACAAACAAAAACGACAAATAATATTAAAATAACTGAATGAACAGTAATATCAATAAGAAATACATAAAAAGGAATTTGACTAGTATACCAAATTAAAGGATAGTGATAAAACTCTTCACTATTTTATCTATGATAAGATTGTCTAATTTGTACATTCCAGGACTCAAATTTAAAAGTTTTCTGGAATACGTCTTTATAAAGGCAGATTCACTTTATATATATATATATATATATATATATATATATATATATATATATATATATAAAGTCATATCACATTTCCGTGATTCATATACATATATCGAGCTACAATGTCCTTTAATATCTAATTCGCTGTACCTCGGAATTAACATATTTTCATATATGCTTAACCGAAGGGGAATTTTTTCTTGATAATAGACTTGCCTGGACCCGGGCGCGAAACCATGGAGCCTTTTAACAAATCCAGGAACGCCAGTGGTGTAGTAGGTAAAAGCTTCACTGACGTTCCTGGATTTGAAAGGCTCCATGGGTTCGCGGCCGGGTCCAGGCAAGTCTATTATCGAGAAAAAAAAAATCTCCTTGCGTTAAGTAAATATGAAAATATATTAATTTCCGAGGTAGAGCGAATTAGATATTAAAGGAAATGTAGCTCGATATATATATATATATATATATATATATATATATATATATATATATATATATATATATATACACATTATTCTTCAAGGTTGTGTACTAGTCAAATTCCATTTTATATATTTTTAATGATATTACTGTTCATTCAGTTATTTTAATATTATTTGTCGTTTTTGTTTGTTGGTGATGTCTTTTTAGGTATGTTGTTAGTGACGTTATTATTGTTACTATTCATAATTGTGAATTCAGTTGTTTTATAAACTGACTGACATGTCTAGTTTTTTTTCTTTTCTGTAAGTGATGGGGTCATTGGGCAATTGCTCTCTGTCTTTTGGCTTGTTGGGGTGTTGAGTGGTTGGGTGATCAAGACGAATATTGTTTCTGTTTGTAATGGCCTTATTATACATATTTTTTTTTTTCTTTTTCACTTTGCTTTTATGAGAGCTTTCTTGCTCACAGTTTTTATGTTCTGTATTACTTGTGCCCCGAAGATGTGTTAAATACACTAAAGTACTTGGCACTTTGTCTTTTCTTTTTAAAATTGTTCCCAGTAGCTTCAGCTAATATATATATACATTATATATATATATATATATATATGTATGTATATAATATGTATGTATGTATGTATGTATGTATGTAATCGTATGTATAGTATATATTACAGCTCACGGAGAACTATATTATATTATTATATATATGGAAATAATGAACACATGAAAACGTGTTTCACAAATAAATTTGACTCACATCGGAACGAACCCCTCCCAAGCAAGGGAGACCGGCGTTCATTGCCGATGTGAGTCTGAAATGTATTTCTGAGAAATACGCGCTTATAAGTTCATTATATTCATCATATTCACGGTGAAGGGGTAATTCTAATGAAATGGTACTTAATTGACTCGCTGATGGGTTCGGGAAGTTAAGTATAATTCGCTGGAATATTAGGCGGAAGCCTATCTGGGAAAAAACTAAAACCAACAGGAGTACGTGTAAATATATATATAGTCTATATATAATTATATATATATATCTATATATTATATGATCTTATATAAATATCTGTGTGTATATTATTTATATAATATTATTCTATATATACTATATTATATAGATATATATATATACTATATAGTGAATATATATATATATATATATATAATTATATATATATATATATATATATAATATACATACACATTTACATATACACACACAAATATAAATATATATATATATATATATATATATATATATATATATATATATTTTTATATATATACAAATATATATATATATATATAAAATATATATATATAAATATATATATATATGTATATATATATTTATAATATATTAACATTATATATAGAATATTTATATATTATATTAATTATATATATATTATATATATATGATATATAAAAAAAAAATTATATATATATATATGATAATCACTGACACGTGATTTTATGTCAGACTTGACTGCGGGGAAATGGAACTGGGTTCGAATCCTGACCAGTTTGGATTTATATCCAAGCGATTTTCTGAGGACCAATGTATAGAGGTAAAAATTTACAGTGTATATCCTAGAGGAATAATACAGACGATAATATAGGCAGTTGGAAATCAAATATTTACACGTCCAGATGCTGCTTAAAAGAAGAAAATAAGCACCCATAACACACCAATCCCTGATTTAAACGGCCGTGAGAATTTTTTTATAGGCCCAGAATATGAAAGTTTTGTTGAGTATGCGATCTAGAAATATGGGTCTTTTCAGAAAGGTTTAGAGTCTGTTTCAGTTGGATACTGGCTTTCATTCGGGGTTTATTGGCTGTTGTGACTGGAAAGGGCGCACCCTTTTCGTTCTCAAATTGTCAACAGTTAATTTGATGACGTTAACAAAATTCAGGGTTGACAGCTTTGCTTTAGATGCTTAGGGTAATCCTCATTTGAGGATGACCTTCAGTGGTATACGATTCTTGCTCAGCTTTAGGAAAGTTCGTCCTTCAGTATTATTTTGGTAAATTTAATTCTAAGATGTTTTTATATTACTAAAGTTTCACCTTCTATTTACGGTTATTGGAATCTTGCTCTATTGACCGTCAATTTTTCCATAGCTTTGTTAATGTTATTATTTTTTTAAACATGGTTTTTTTAAGGGCCGAGGACTTGAACTCTTTAATTGGAAGTGGTTGGATATGTCGACAGAAAAGTTCTTCAGATCACCAGATATTCTTATTTCCTTTGTTCTTTTTTAAGTCCTACCATATACAATAAAACTTCTCCTGAGATCGTTGAGAACCTGCTTTACAATTTCGTTTAGCTTGGCAATGAAATAATAGCCTTCTCGCTAAGTAAGAGAGACTACAGCAAAATGGGTAACTGTATAACTTCTATATAAACACCAGTTTCCCTTTAGACTAAGTATATTTGGTATGAGGTTATCAAGGCCTAGCCTTTCTTCACGCTGGTTGCTACTCCCCACAGCCAAGGAGTTACCAGGTACCTCCTTCACAGCAACAAAGGCACGATAAGGGTTGAGGTAAATCCCTGCTTCTTGTAGGAAATCAAATCCTGTCCCTTTTTAGCATCCAGTACTGGAAAAGATTTGAATCGTGTAAAAGAACAAAATCAACTAGGATTTCACGTGGGTTTGTCCCATCTTGTATTCAAGTACGTCATTTTTCTTGTAATTACAAGCCAAGTGGTATTAGACCAAGTATTTATGTCGCAAAGGGATGAACCAAGTTTGCGGAAGACGAGTTAAATTGCTGTAACGAGGTACAGGCTTGAGGATGTGAAAGGAGGCTTTGGTTATGGTAGGTAATAAGTTTAGATTGTAGAGTAAAAAACTGAATAGAAGTTTCTGATTGTAGAGTAAAAAAAAAATAGAAGTTTCTGTGAGAGGAGAATTGTGGCAATGAATAGGGTAATTATCGAGTGAATAGGCAATAAACGAGAGTAGGGGTTGATTCACCCAATGAATAATTCGATGAATACAGAGATCGATGGACATTTGCAGGTCGATCAAAAATGTGAAAGGGAGACTGGAGTTGGAATTTTGGGATATTTGTGAGTGCATAATATCAAGGTATAATTGCTTTGCTAATAAAATATTGTCTGTCATTTTTCTAACCCAGACTTGGAATTGAAAAGAAAAACAAAAGGAGGACGAAAAAGAGCAAGTTTATAGAGACCCACCTCTTGAAAGTGGGAGGACCTTAGGTATACTTGAAACTGGAAGGAAGCGGTCAGTTCCAGATGATGGTTGTAGGAGTCTTGGTAGGAGTAAAGAAAGTTTCACCTATTGAAGGCTTCCGGGGACTTCTTTTGGCAGACGAGTAAATGTAGGGTGTGGAAGTTTGATAGGAGTTAATTTGAGATAAGTATTCCATAAAAAAAGTACTAAGATCATTCTTGAAAGATGTTGCACAATTAGAATCAAACGGAGACGCAATGCATTACTACCATAAAACAATTTTTTTATCCATTTCTTTTTTAATAAGTGATCTCTCTTTCTATATTTCATATTATCATCTGTAACTTCTTTCATATGAATAGGGGTTTATCTTCGGAAATAATAATAATAATAATAATAATAATAATAATAATAATAATAATAATTAAGCGGTAGCAAATAACCAAGTCAATACTTTGGGCCTATATACACGCACAGACAAATCAGTGTCCAAGCCTCTTCTCCACTCCAAAGTCTGCTGGCGTCACAGTAGTGAGTAGACCGGTGCACCCACTCCAAACTCTCCTCCCTAGCTCACAGGAGTAGTGAGGTCACGTGCCAGTAAAAATTCATCATGGGCTGAGCGACGCTTGAACTCGGGATTTATAGCGTGCAAGACGCTGTTGATTCCACTGTGCTACGACGATTCTACAGTGATTTAGTAGTTAGCTGTAATAAAGTAAAACCAAACATGATATTATAGATACAATATATTATTGCTTGTGAAATAAAGGCGCTCTTCTTAATAATCCCCTACTAGAATTGTTGAGTACATAATGTACATTTCGTCATTATGATGTATTTATATTCATGAACATATGTGTAACCTGAGGCATACAGACATATATATATATATATATATATATATATATATATATATATATATATATATATATATATATATATATATATATTATGATGAAATGTTTTTTTAAGATGAAAGAATACTGTGCTTTGTTTTGGTGAAAGCTTGTTTGCACAGGCGGCTCATCATTGAAGCAGCTTTTAAAGCATGGATATGGTAGTGATTTTTACCCTACTAAGAAAATATTTCTATAAATAATATATATATTATAATTATAAATATTATTATATAATATTATAATATATTTATATTTAATTTTATATATTAACCACCAATACATACATACGTAAATAAATATATATATAATATTATATATAATATAATATTATTTATATAATTATTAATATTTATTATTTATTATTATTTATTAATTAAACCACCAAATAACATTACATACATACATACACATACATACATACATACATATACACCTTATTTCCGTTAAAGGGGATGGCACTCAGAAGTTTTAGCTTTCTGGTTCTCAGTAGATCTTTTTGTGAATGATTTCCTAGTTCCACGCCCTTTCATTTGACACCCAGCTGATGCTAGTAACATTCACATTTGAGTTGATTGGTGGCGACAGTCAAGGATCTTACCATGGAACTTACGAATGCGAGCACAGTGCTTTCATCCCAAGTTACTTGGTAAGACAAAAGAATAGCTCTATTTAGAGTCGCACCCTCGTAGATCTAGCAAGGATGGTAATAAGATGTGTGCAAACGATAGGGAGGAAAATTGGAGTGCGAGTATAAACCAACGTTAGATGTTGTTGCGCTGACTCTTGCTTTACTTAGGAAATGAAGTAGGCATTATGAATGCGAGTGAGAAGGTTGAAGCTGTATAGAAGAATTGTTTTGTACTATACAGAGCATATGAAGAAATGAAAGGACGAGAATTGTTAGAGATGGAGCAGAAAGCTGGCAGATGGTTCTGTCTTATGGTAAGAAACAATGTTGAAAGAGTGTATAATTCGAAAGTAATACGAGAAAGAGAGTAAAACCAAGGAAGTAGCCTAATTGATAAAGGATTTGAATAAAGTATTTGAACAGAAGCGTCTGAACATCCAGTAAGCAGTCATTACGATTGAGTAATTGAAATACGAATGACACAGTAAGCGAGGACTTGTCTTTTCTTGGGAGCCACCCCCCTCCTACGAAATATAGTTGAATGTTGTAAATATATATGTGTCTGTGTGTGCGCGCGCGCGTTGTGCGCGTGCTTGTGCGTGTATATTGTAAAGAGAGAGATTTTTGACAGGTTGGTTTTGTTGTCGTTAACTGATATAAGGATATAAAAAAGCTTTACCAGGTTTTATTTAGGTCTTGTTTACGCTT
>NC_087204.1:49117676-49132676 GCF_015104395.2 Macrobrachium nipponense | reverse complement strand
GTTCGAATCCTGATATATATATATATATATATATTATATATATATATATATATATATATATATATATATGTATCTATCTGTTTTTCTCTCTGTAATAACAAACGTGCGTATCTATCAGACAGACACAGACAGACAGACAGACAGACAGACAGACAGACAGACAGACAGACAGACAGACAGACAGACAGACAGACAGACAGACAGACAGACAGACAGACAGACAGACAGACGATCTAGTTTGCAAAATCAAATTTCATCTGTTCACAAGACGTCAGCCAAGGTTATATAAAAAAAAACTAGGACTACTAAGGAATCTATCTGCGGTGAGAGTTTATTGTAACTCAGAATCTTTTATCTGCTTCATAATGTTTTATCTCATTAAAAAATGAGTTTTTCGCCTTTTTGTGTTGGACTTTATTAAAGGTGACTGAATGATATGGACGATGGAATGGCTTTTTTTTTTCTTTTTTTTTTTAATTAACAATCCGAGATGATTAGTGTAACATGGTTAGGGACCACCGCGTAATTAAATTAGTAAAGGTGAAAGGGCTTATATATCAGAGAAGTGTTTATTATTATTACTGCAATTTTCTCGAAGAGTTCTACCACACGTACTCATCAGAAACTAAAATACATAATGAAATATATTGGGGCAATGTATGTGGCCAGTGTTGCAAAAATTTTGAGTATTAGCAAATCATATTCATCTCTTGTTAATGAACCCATAAGAAGCATCCCGAATTTCTCCCTTTACTCTGCAGTTCTATCGGTGACGTCTGAGTGACCTTAGCCTTGATAACTTGATAGTAGCATTTGAATTCATTTGACTTGGATAAGAAAAATTTTTCTTGTATTTTTTTTAGTTTTCCGGTTTTCAGTGGTTTTAAATTTACCACACGCGTTTCTGAATTCTGTATGTAGTTCTTCGGTTTAAGTGGTTTTTAAATTTACCACACGCGTTTCTGAATTCTGCATGTATTGATATTAAGGTATTCATTTTTTATTTGATGTGAAAAGCTGGCTTGGACTTTTTTTTTTTTTTTTTTTTTTTTTTTTTTTTTTTTTTTTTTCTTTTGCCATAGAATATTTCTTTTGGTAAAATTCACTGACATATTTTTTGTTCCTGTTGACGCATGGGGTTTCATTGTTCGAGGCGTTGTGCTCTTGGGAATACTGACTGATTTCCTGGAAGATCGATATCGGAAGTATCTGTTTGTGGCAAAGAAAGTATTTTTTCGCTTAGTTTTTATCTTTCTTAGAAGGATTGATTTTTCTATGATAAAATTTATTGATTTATTGTATTTTCACAAAGATAGTCACGTTTTTATTGATAGGTGTTTTGAATCTGATACGCAACTTCCTTATTTTCTCTCTTCCTACAAAGAAAATATGAGATATAACTTTGAACTTTGTTTTTCCGTTCACATAGTGTGCTCTGGGATGTGTGTATTTGGATATAAGCATAACAATTCTCAGTGGTTTGCTGATGCATGAATAACTGAACTGGTTAAACACCAAGACATTGATTGTGACTATGAGGGTCAGGTTTTGTAATTATTAGAGAATTATCTTTCCCTTTATCCGTACGAACATCATTTCATGATAATGTAGTCGACACTGAAGCAGTTAAACAAACGGTAAACGCGCTCATAAGCACTTTTTCCCTGATGTTAATCTTCTAGAGAAGCTCAACTAGTGAAAATGTATATGTCAGTTGTTATCAGGATCCGTTCATCCGTTGTTGAGATACCCTGCCGATGACGTCTCAAACACACACACACACACACACACCACACACACGCGAACCCGAATTTGGTGGTGGTTCGAAGAGAGATTTATATCAAAGAACTTTTTATGGTGATCCAGCTCAGATAGGCGTAACCATTTAATTCACTAAGTGGGTTGTACTTTCCTTATAACCTCTGGGGGTATCTTGATACTAGTTTCTGTAAACAAGACGTAACTCACAAATTTTGGTACTCTACTTTAGGAAAGGAGCAATTTCCATGTTTTAAAATTTTTTTTCACCACTTCACAAGTGCCCTAATTTCAAAGCTGTGAAAATGGGAGATTCATATGTTCCGTCGGAATACTTAGTTCCATAACCCCGTGCTCTGTTTTTCCATCTCCTGCCGAGTTTATCGATTTCGCCCTTCACTTAGTGGGTAATTGGGCAAGCGATGAGTTCGAGATGATGATGAGGTCTTGTGGTGCCAGCGCTCTGGAGAGACGCTGATTAACGAATTTGGTTTAGTTCGGAATAGGGAATTGGTTTCTACGCTTTAATCTGGTAGCTGATTTCCTTCAGTGTTTACCAAATGGCAACTTGTTTTAATATGTTTTCAATGGATAGTTTTTTCTTTTTTTTTTAAATTTTTTATTTCAGTTTTGAATGAGTAACGAGTTTCTGTCTGTATAGTAAATGGCTGATTAGATAACGCACTTGTTCACAAAGAGGAGGCTTGGATTGCTGCTCGACTGGAACTAGTAATCGTGTTTATTAATGGGTAGCTGGAGTTTTGGTAAGCCCAAATGCGTAATTACTGATGATTCATGTTTCAAAGGGTAATTGGAGACATTCTCAGAGGAAAGGTATAGAGTATTTTGACAGTGTTAGTTTTTAAGTTGTAAAGGGGTTACAGATTTCTTTTAAGCTGTAGTTGGTCAAGTGTTTCTCACCAAGATTTGGATAGGTAACTGGTTTTCTTCTAAGTTAAGATGTGTAACTATTTTTTTGCTGGCTAAAGTTGGTAATTAGTGTCATTGTGCAAATAGAGAATTTTTTTCTTTAATTTTCGATGGCTTAGCGGTTGCTCCCAAGTGTTAATTGGGCAGGTATAATTAAGGCTGCAAATGGTAAAATCTTCTTTCTAAGATTTATTTAATTAGCTGGTTTTTATCTGTGGTTTAAATGGTAACTGGATTTCAATGGGGTACATCATTTTATTGTAATTTTTGAATAGACAGCGTGTCACGGTCAGAGTTTTAAATGCATAACTAGTTTTGAAGTTTTGCAGCTTCCTCAATGTTTTAGATGGGAACTGGTTTTGCCTGAATTCTTCTTTGGTAACTGGTTTTTCAGTAAATTCTAAGTGCCCAGCTGTTTGATCTTGCTTTTAAGTGAAACTAGATTTTGTCTAATTTCTATACCAATAGGTTTTGTCAAAGTTTATTATTTACATTTTTAGAGATTGCTACGTCTTTAGCTTCAAATCTATTCCTTCTTATATTTCATCGATGCATCTTAAGATATAAACAGAGAGAGAGAGAGAGAGAGAGAGAGAGAGAGAGAGAGAGAGAGAGAGAGAGAGAGAGAGTAATAACTGTGCAATTTAATGTACTACAATGTTTTAATTGGATCAGTATGTCTTTAAGGCCATCATGTATAATTAGGCTACTATTATATTCTGAGACCCATTCTTTTCTGTAGTTTTAATTGTTTTGAAGTTCCGGTAAAGTTTTCTCGGAGAGTCCTGTCAGATACTTTACTTAGACCGTATAAGAAACGCTAGATGTGTGTACGTATATATGTATTATATACACTTACATATACATAAAACTAGTCAGTCTGCATTTTGTGATTGAGTGGGAGTTTAGGACCTTCATTGTTGAAACATTGCATACCGTATGTTGGTCACGCTTGAATCAGATAACATTATCATAATAATAACAATAATAATGTCAGTAACAGTGAAATGATGCCAATAAAGCTGCCATTTTTCTTTTTCTTCAGGCTCCTTTCTGAGGGAAAACTTCTCACGAATGCTTTTAATGTTGCAGGGTTACCACTTCCCTAACAAGACCCTCGTTAGCGTGAAATCGATGTTATTGCTGTGTGTGTGTGTTTAATGAATTCCAGTCCCCAAGTTTTACAGGATTTTAGAACGGCAGACAAGAAACATTTCCACGAAATGCACGGGGCTAATTCGTTTCCGGGTCCCTGTTTTTCTCTTTGCTTGATAGTTTTTCTTTCATGCTTTTAGCTCTGAAATGTTTCTCAACTTTCTGGGTCCCTGGGTTTTCCGTTTAGTTTTATGGGTTTTATATTTAGCTATAAGGCGTTTTCTTGAAAATAGTTATTTTGTTATATGTTAAAACATCGAAAGGAATTAAGTGAACCCGCGAGGATTTATTCGGTCGGTTGAATACATAAACATATGCAGTATGATTGAGTGTGGACAAATTAGATATGGTTGAATTGTCCTAAATTTGAAGTATGTTAGTATGGATGGTTCAAAAGATTAGAAATAGGGGCACGACATTAATTGTGGTGAAGGGGTGGCATGAAGGAACGGAAATTCAGATTAAGACACTAGTTGTATGGTCACAGATTGCGTCACTAGTTGGAAAAGTATAATTCTGAGGTTATACTAGAGAAAGCAGAAAAGGTTTTAGCAAAGTCCGTGTTAAGATGTGGATTGATTATTAGAGCGAAAAGTACAGTTGGGTTTGGTAGATGAAAGTGAACGTAGCGTTATTTGTACTTTGGTCAACACACAATACTTTTGATAAGAGGGATCTACTATTAAATACTGTTGGGCAGTGAGTTGAGTTCAGTTTTTCTATTCAGAGCTTTCCCCTGATTCAGTCGTGAGGGAGTGTTTTAGTGACGGCCAATTTGGCTTTCTTATAACACTATATTCGCTTTAAGAAATAACTTATTGGTTGAAAGTAGAATGCTATGGGCTCACACATAACGTATGTATATATAGCTTTATAACTTATTGGTTTAAAGGTAGACTATCTATAAGTTACATATATATATATATATCTATATATATATATTATATGTAATGTATGTGTGTATATATATGTGTTTTTTTGTTTGGAGTTTTTGTTGTGTTTGTGTATGTGTAATGAGATATATATATATATATATATAATATATATATCATATATATATATATATATATAGCATATTCTGCTTCAGGGTTCGTCCCCTCGAATTAAATTTTATTTTGTGGATGTCGCAGTGAGAATTATATATATATATATATATATATATATATATATAATATATATATAATATATATATTATATATAGATGAAGAGGCCAAACCGCTCAATACATTGGGTTCCTTTATTATCGCCAATGTTTCAAGACAGTGGTCTCACTTTCAAGGCTAAAAAAAAAAAGGAAAACCAAAAATCATACATTACCAACTTGTCCAGCAAGATTAACATAAATCATCATATACGACTGGCTGGCACAAAACATACTTAAAACACACAAAGTATTAACAACTAAGTAAAAAAGATTTAAGACAAACCTTACGACCCGAGGTTCGGTTGTGGAAAGATTTTCCAGTGCGAGAAGGAGTCGAGATAAATCAAAGGAGAAGAGTGGGCGGTCTAAGTAATGTCAAATGGAACTGCTGTAGTGTTGTTGTTGTTATATAAGGTTGGAATAAGGTACTTCATGGTCAAGGGTTTAAGTATAGAGAGGCTGTTTTCATCAAGGCTCGATAAAATGATCTTAAATCATTGAAGGTAATTTTACATGTGCAAAAATGTGTATGGTTTCTAATATTTGAAAGCTCAGGCTTGAAAGCTTACTCCTTGTGCGGTAACTAATACCTATATGTGAATCACATTGTGCTTTGAGCAGTCGGCGAGTGCTTCCCACGTAAGTCTGCAAGTATATAAGCCAGGGGTTTTCAACCTTTTTCTCCCCCGTACCCTTTCGGGCATTTGTAATATCAGTAACGTATAAACCCCCTTCACTGTGTGTAACGTACTGTACAGAAGGGAAGAAAGTATATAACTCTCCTGACATAACCAATAATATTGTAAACAAAGAATTCCATAAAAAAGTAAAGATTTTTTTTATTATTTAGCTCTGGCTATGCAGTAAATTTTCAAGGTTATACTACTGAGCTACAAAAACAAAATACATTATTATTACATCAGCTGCAAAGGGAGTCAGTGAATGGCTGAAACTATCCTAGTAGGCCGAGGAGCAGTTTTTGCTAAAGCACATTGAAGGTCGGCATCTAACATTCGTCCGAGTGCCATGGGGAGCTTGTACCCACCGACAGACCCTTGGGGTACGCGTACCCCAGGTTGAAAACCACCGATACAAGCAAACCAGGCCAGACTGTAAATCTTTCAGCAACCAAACCTCGAGTTGTAATGTTTGTCTGAAATCCTTTTTATTCTTTAATACGTTGTGTGTGTATGTGTGTGTGTTTTTTGTGCTTATTGTATGTGATGGTGTATGTCAATCTTGCTGGAAAAGTTGGTAACGTAGTATTTCTGGTTTTCCTTTTTTAGACTTGAAAATGAGACCACTGTCTTCAAACGTTGGCGATAATAAAGAAACCCGATGTATTAAGCTGTTTTGCCTCTTAACCTTTTTATACGCTGGGGAGTAGCCTCGACCTCTTATTAACTACATACATGCAGACATACTTACATACATACATACATACATACATTCATACATAAATGCAATAAGTCACCAAATAGCACGTGACAAATAAGTACGTAAATAGCCCCATGAAAGGTGAAAAAGTAAAGACCAGGTACCAAGCGCTTTCGTGTATTGCGTACTTCTTCGTGGGGGTACAAAGTAAAAAATAAATAAATAGAAACAAACTAGAAATTTAAAATTTCACAGAACAAAGATCAAGCCATTAACAAGCAAATTATCATTACAAATTGTCACTACCAAACAATAGGAATACTTTAAAAGTGCTTAAGAACTGAAACTGCAGTTAGTATAACAGGCTGTTGCTAGTGACAATTTGTAATGAGTGTTCCTGAATTCCTTGTTCTGGCTTTAATTACAAATACCTTGGTCAAACTGGTAAAGAACTAGATTACCGTCTAAAACAACACCGTTACGCGTTAGAACAGGTCAATCGACAAGTGTCGCCTTTTAGCAACAGCCTGTTATATTAACTACAGTTTCAGTTCTTAAGCACTTTTAAAGTATTCCTACTTGTCTGCTAGTGACAATTTGTAATGATAATTTGCTTGTTAATGGCTTTGATCTTCGTTCTGTGAAATTTTTGTTTGTTTCTATTTATTTATTTTACTTTGTACCCCGAAGAAGTGTACGCAATACACGAAAGCGCTTGGTACTTGGTCTTTACTTTTTCCCCTTTCATGTGGCTATTTACGTATATATATAATATATATATATATATATATATATATATATATATATATATATATATATATATATTTATTTACACATTATATAACACACACACACGTACACGTACACGCACACACCTTGATGAGGAATACACTAAACTATCAGAGTGTAATTGCTATCAAAGAGTACTACCAACCCAGCGTCAACGTTCCCCAGCTCGCTGCCTCTCATATATGCGAAATATGTTCCTGGACTCGATTGGTGCCCACTCCGTTCTCGTAAACGTGATATTAGTTTATGGCCCCAGTGGAGGTGTAATATATCTTCTCTTAACTAGGTAACGTTACCAAGATAGACTGCTCCTTGGGCCCTACCACCCGTTCTTTTTCTCAACCCCCAATGGCTTCCACAGCTCCCTCGGCCTTCCTTGTCGCTACCTTCACTCTGTTGAAAGATTTTGATGATCGTTGTTCCTTGTCCTTCATCTGATGAATAGACAATTTTCCCGCTTATAAAGGTGGTTCTCCAAGATATTGATCATTCAGTACTTAGGATTAATTATCAGTAGGTTGGCGGAAATTTTTCTTTTATTTGAAAGAAGTGGCTTAACGTAGAAGTTATAAAATCAAAATACAAATAATGGTCTACGGTGATGATGAACCTCCGTATCAAAAGAAACGAGATCGGAAGGCTACTCGAAGATAGTGTGAAGGAAAGAGAACGGCGAAATTATTCGGACGCAATGGGTCCATTTCCATTTTGCCTTGCAAGGAAAGTCTTCAGTATCTCGTAAACGAAGCAGGGAGAAAAGAAAGTATATTTATGGCATCAGTAGAAAAGACAAGAGTAATGGAATTTTCAAAAACAAACGCGGGATTGAGAGAGGTCAAGATGTTTCAGAGGGAAAGCTATCTATAACGAAATATCTGCAACCAAGAAAACCGAAGTGTAACCATTCGCGTTTATAGGATATTGAAGCTTCTAAAACCTGGAAAATTCCAGTATAAACCACGCACGGAAATAATTTAATTGGAATAACATGTTTCCTTACTCCTTAAGATTTAAAGATATGTGGCAAAATAATAAGTAACGAGAAAATTAAGCATAACCAGCCGCATAAAATTGTACAGAATATTAGTGCATTTATAAACTTGTGAGTTGTGCACCACCACAAGAGATTTATATATATATATATATATATATATATATATATATATATATATATATATATACATATTATATTTGTATGAACGAAAGTTTTTAGGTCTGTAATAATAAATATTTTCTGCGTTCCTTAAACAAAACCTGGATGTATGGAACACTACACGGTGTAATAACCGTTGAAATAAATATACGATAGTAACGATGTAATGACCTCCGTTTCCTTGTGTTCCCTGTGACATAATGACGCCTTGGATGAGGTTCCTATACACATTCACACACACGTATATATATATATGTGTGCATGTGTGCGCGCGCGCGCGGATGTATGTTTATATATAAATATGCGTGTATGTATGTGTGTGGTTGAATGACTGCAGGGGCTTTGTTTGGTTTTTCTCTTTTTATTATAAGCATCTCACGTTCGTCAAGAATTTAAATCTCAATTCCCAGTTACCTGACTTGTGAACACAAAGAGAGAACAGAGACGTTCACGTACTGTTGGCCGTTGTTTACCCATGGAATCTAATGACAAAGTCAACTTTTATGATCACTTTACCTGCTTGGCTTCAAGCTATTTTGTTAACCTGTAGGACACCACCATGCACATATATATAGGTATATATATATATATATATATATATATATATATAGGTATATAATATATATACTATATATATATATTATATATATATATATATATATATAATAAAAGGAGCCCATAAAAACGCCAAAACATAGACAGTAAGCACTATATTTCAGAGACTGTGATCTCTCTTCAGGTCGGTAATGAATGACAAAAGTCACAGAGAAGGTGGTATTTTTATCAAGAGATCCATCACAGGTAGCCACTTGACTAGGTCACCCCAGTTGATAATTTCTCTTTAATCTTCTGAAGCGTTTGTTGAAGGAAGACTTTATCTAGATATGATACTGAATCCCAAGTGTCTTTCGAGATGTACATTTCCTGTCTTAGTTTAATCAAGGCCAACTCTATCATCTGGCTCTTGAACCGACATTTGCTGCTATAAATTAAATGTGGCAAATTCTTTTAGCTTTTACTTACCCAAATACCCTAGCCAAATCCTTGGTTAACGTCCAAAGAAAGCCAATCCCCAAAGACACAGGAGGATACAAAATCCCATGCCTGGACTGTGACCAATCTTACATCAGTTTTACACGAAAATCACTTCCTCAGAGATTAATACAACATAAACAGTCAGTTAAGCATGGACAACAGAGCTCAGCTATTTTTAACCATATAAATAACCATAACCAGAGAATAAACTGGAATTTGCCACATATATATAGTAGCCAGATGATTTAGTCGGCGTTGATTAAACAAAGAGAGGTAATATACATCTCAAGGGGCGCCTGGGATTCAGATATCATAGATAAAGTTTTCCTTCAACCAATGCTTAAGAAGATTAAAGAGAAATTATCAACAGTGGTGACCTGGTCAACTGGCTTTACCAGTGGATGGATCTCTTGGCATAAATACTTCCTTTTCTGTAACTTCTCTCATTCATTACTTACCTGAAGAGAGAGACAGCAGTCTTTGAAATATATTGCTTACTTTCTATATTTTGGCATTTTTATGGGCTCCTTTTCTAAGATGGAATTCTGTTGTAACAGAACATTTTTATGTCATATATATATATGCACAAAGAAGTGCTGAACAGACTGACTAGGAAATAAATTAAAGTAAAAGGCTAATTCCTTAGTGAATAACTTTCCAGTTCTTAGTATTTCAGGGACTTTATAAATGTCGTCTAGGTAACCCAGCACGTATACACATACATACACACAATGATATACATAAATGCATACATACTTACATATACTTGTATATGTATATGTTTATAAAATATTCTTTCCGTTAAACAAGCAATGTTAAATTTCGACCATATTATATGCGGTATTCTTAAATTCATTAATTCTTTGTAGCTGCACTAACAAAACTTGAAAGCAGGAAATGATTTTGTCTGTATATTTTTTTGTTTTCCAGGGGACCCTGGGGTTACCAATATCTACGTAAAGCATACAATACAAACTTTAGGTGACTCTCTTAGGATGATCCCAACCAACTAATTAGTGTTTGTGTTTTGATGATGATTTGATCTTATGTAACATCAAAATCGTCTCTCCTTTTGAAATGAAAAGATATTTTTACCCTTGCAAATCAACCCCTGAGATCCAGGCTTGTAGATTTTGTAACCAAAGTTAACTGCAGACAATTTGCAGAATAGTTGCGTATACGTCTTTCTGCTATGTGCACTGTCACGTTGGGGGCGTCCAGGGGGATGAAGCTCCTTTCCAGCACAGGATACTCTTCGGGGCATTTATCCAATTTCAGTGATCTTAAGTACCACTGCTTCATTGATACAAACTGATTCATTTGCTGTTAAATGGCTTTGTTGGAGGGATGCTTCATCACGTGCACTCATCTATGTTTTGTTTGGTAACAATTACAGATAATGTTGCTATTGCAATGAAACCCTATTTCCAGAGTAATTGTAAGGTGTAAGGTCTGTTGCAAATGAAATGTAACAAATTGAATGCATACACACACAAATACACACGTGCTCTTAATTTTCATATGAAGGCTTACATCTCTCATGTTCAGTAATAATGCGCTAAACAAAGAGAGAGGAGACTTAAGATGATTTTTCCATTCAGGCACGTAGCAGCAGTATTCTCTCTCTCTCTCTCTCTACTTACTTTCCTGATTAATAAAAAATAATTTATCTTTCCGTGGCAGCCTTGACTATCGGGCTGATATCGCATGAAATTAATTATGCTGCAAGCAGTATTTTGCATGCAAGTGAATTATACATTTAAAGGAGTGAGTCGCTGTGGGATCCCCCCCCCCCCCCCCTTGCACGTATAGAAATGATCCAGATCTGCCCTGATGTCTTTCGGTTGTTCAAGAAGAATTTTGATCACTAGTAAAAGTACACTTTTATTGATGTGTTTTTGATATCGGCTCCTCATCGCCTTTATGTTACTACTCATTTAACCATTAGTTACACGATTTTGATGTGATGATGGTATCCATTTTGCCTTTCATCTTTAACGATTTTAAATTGCTAAGAAATTCCTTCTCTCTCTCTCTCTCTCTCTCTCTCTCGTCGCTCTCTCTCTCTCTCTGAGAATTTTTTAACGTCAGAAGAAATTACGTTTCCAAAATGTTTCTTATCCACTTTTTCTGAAAGAAAGCCAAAGTATTGTCACTTGATTGCCTAATATAAAAGCAAAGATGATATTTTCGTGAATCAGGATGTAACTCGGTACCATGAAAGTCTGCCTGTCTGTTTGGACTGATGCGCCATACTGATATCTTCAGATTTATTTTTATTTTTAGGTTGATTATCTCTTACTAATGCTGTATGAAGATATCTTGAATAGTTGTTAGACATTCATGAGGAATATTTGTCTGTGGTTGTCTCTTAAAGACCGAAAAAAAAAAAATCACAATTTAATGTTCAGTTAAAAGAAAAGCAAACTTGATATAGCAACATCGTGTAACAAGGCAAGGTTGTTTTAATGACAAAGTGCCTTTTTAAGGATGATATGTGTGTGTGTGTGAGAGAGAGAGAGAGAGAGAGAGAGAGAGAGAGAGAGAGAGAGAGAGCGCTTCACCCAGCTGCCAGACAACTAATCATTTATCGCTCAATCTCAGCCTAGGCTATCTGTCTGATATCGCATGAAATTAATTATGCAGCAAGCAGTCTTTTGCATGCAGGCGGATCATGCAATTAAAACGTGAGTCACGGTGGAATTGCTCCCCTCGCGCGTGTGGAAATGATCCGATCCCCTCTCGAGGGTCTTTCGGCGCAGGCTGTTCGAGAGGAATTAATAGCAAAAAAATTGGGAAATTTTCCACAGGGTCAGTCGTTCGCGTGGCCCCATTGTTTTTAATAATATGTTTATATTTTAATACCACGGGTGAAATGAATGGCGCGTTGCTGCATAATTGTGAAACGCACGAGCGCCGAGTGATGTAAAAGCGCTTTGCAATTTGCCTACCATCTATATACGGGGGGCTTTAATGTGACGCTCATCATGCAAATGTATACTTTACGACCATTGGTGAGATTAACCTGAACCCCAAACGGGCAGCGGTATCATCTAGAGCAGCAACAGAGGTCTACCGCGTCGGCAGCTAAGGTTTTCCACGCTTCTGGCCTTTCTTTTTCTCTTTTCAGACATTTATTTTTTTAATTTACATATTTTCCACGTTCATCTTTTTCTCTTTTCAGACATTTATTTTTTTAATTTACATATTTTCCACAGTTCATCTTGCAGATGAAATCTCGGTTGTTGTCTCTATAACAGGCTGCGTGATTATTATGAGCTGATCATCTCATAATTGAATGAGTTTTCCGCTGGCAGTTTTTAAATCACGGAAACAAAACCACTGCTGCTGTTTTGCTCTTTCCCTTCTTTCACCCAAGTGCATTTATTTATATTTGATATCATTACAAAACGGGTACTTCTATTCAGGTAGAAATATATTTTTTTTTCGGTTGGTAATTTGTGATTTCGAGCCGTACAGTGGACTTTGCATGTGCGTCCAATATCCTAATTACTTTGCGATTTCAGAATATTTTTAGTATTTTAATCCTCATTTCACTACGGTGAAATGAAGTCGAAACGTGATTAATCAGACTTTACGGAAAAATTCACCAACTTTAGGTTTACAAACCAACTACGGCAATAGTCACAGACGCCTAAAAATGACGTAGTCTCTGCTGGAGGGACCTAATTCTGATGACATTTTAATGATTGCTTGCTTGAAAGACTTGAAGTCTACTAAAAGAAATTATTATTGTAATTTAGAAACCAATAACAAAACCATTTCAGGAGAGCATCTCAATTTGAAGCAGTGTTGCAACGATGAGTAAAGGGAGAGGAAAACTATTTGGAACATAGGAAACTTTATCTTCTGAAGAGATGTTTTATATACATATTACATATATATATCTATATATATATATATATATATATATATATATATATATATATATTATATATATATATAATTTGGATAACAATGCATACATTGAAACAATAATATGATTTTGATTGCTGATGGTGGTTTACTTTATGCACGTGAGCAGCCCCCCCCAACCCCATAACTCCCATCCTCCCCAGTTCCTCAACGTATAGCACTTTGATGGTGGTGATGAGACTGTCAACACCCACTTCTTTCCTTAGCTGATGAGAATGAAATACCAAAAGAATGAAGCCAGACGTGTGTCTGATTGAATTTTGATTTACTGCGTTGAGTCAGTGATGGAAGAAGCCCGTGGCATAATAATATTGGCATTTCTTTGATTCAGGTTCGTCTTTTTTATTTTTTATTTTTTTTTATTCTGATATCGTTTTCCTTAAAGTTTTGGGCCCTCTTTGAAACCCGAAAAAGATGGGGAAGGGGAGGGGGGGGGGGCAGTTGATTTTGTAGCAGCTGTTACGCGGGAATATTTCATAGTAGGTTTTTGCGTCTTGCTGTCGAAACCAACAAATCCAGACGCACGGTGAAGCTTTAAACCACACCACCGCGAGAGGGTATAAGTTTTGCCGCCTCTCAACTACAAGGATCTGTCGCTCTCAGGTGCTCGTTGTTTTGGAATCCATATCAATCCACCTCGACCTCGTTAACGTTGTAGTGCTTTTGTCCGCACGTAGCCATTATATGAGTTATGTCACATCACCGTGGGTTGATACCGACTCCAAAACAACGAACACCTGAGAGCGACAGGTATTTGTTGTTGAGAGGCGGCATAAACTTGTACCCTCTTGCAGTGGCGGTGTGGTTTAAAGCTTCACTGTGTGTCCTGGATTTGTTGGTTTCGATGGTTCGCGCCCGTGAGCCGACAAATCTTTTATCAACTAAAAAATTCCCCTTCAATTAACATATATGAAAATATATTAATTCCGACGTAGAGCGAATTAGTATTAAAAGGACATTTGTGGCTCGATGATATATATATATATATATATATATAGATATATATATATATATATATATATATGAAACACAACGATAATCTACAAGTATGAACCCTTCGATTAGCCTTGGCGTCCCCACCACAGAAAGGCAAGTATCTCATCGCTGGCCTTTGTTTGATTATGCAGTTTGAAAGTACCTTGATCCTAGTTTCAGGACGGAACATAACGTTCTTAGGGTCGGGTCCTGCTGTCTTGACCCAATTTTATATTACCTTCCTTTCAACTGATGCGGGTACAGTATATATATATATATATATATATATATATATATATATATATATATATATATATATATATATATATATATATATATATATATATGTGTGTGTGTGTTTACGCATAATGTGGATAATTGCCTAATGTGAACATTAGGCAGAAAATTGCATAATGGTGTACATTAAGCAAGCAGTTTGCATAAAGTTTACAATTTGTTAATATTAGGCCAAACATGCCTGTTGTTCAAATTATGCAGCTAAATATTGCCCGATGTGAATACTACTGCCTAATCTAAACATATATTATGGTTTAGTATAGAAATGGAAATTAATCCAACAGACAACCCACGGGAGGTCACAAGAGAATGCAACATGGTTAATTTAGAGACAGTTTAAAGAATTCCAATTTATTTGAATAAATACAAACATAATTAATGCAATATTAGTAAAAGTGAAATAAGTCAATAGATCTCAGGGTTCAGTTGAGTCCAATCAGAAATTTTTGCA
>NC_087204.1:49066396-49117176 GCF_015104395.2 Macrobrachium nipponense | reverse complement strand
AATCAGAAATTTTTGCATGATCTGCCCCGGGTGACAGCGCGAGTTGCATTTAAATTTTGTTCTTAGGCGGATGCATCGTCCTGATGTACATTGAGTAATACATTGACGCTTTATATATCCTTGCCCACCAGTGGCTCTTGCTGTTGCTGTTTTAATCGATAGGCACATATCAGGAACCTCTTCAGACTTCATCAGGGGCTGTTTGATTGCACCTAGATCAACTGCTGTAAATTTGGGTCCAAGAATTCCCTCCCGACAACCTACAGTGTATAGTCCATCTTGTTCCTTGAGAACGACCACTAACAGATTTTTAGGATCTGTTGCACCACGATCGACATCCGGGACCCTCAGCGTAGCACACTGACCAATGGATAATGGCTTAAGTGACAGACCCAAAGTTTCGATCAACATTCGAACAACACTCCAGTTACAGTGGTTCGTCATTCAATTCACATTAGGCCTAGCCTAATCTGAAAATCATGCATAATGTTGACAATAGGCAAGTAATTTGCCTATTGTAAACATTGTGCAAAACAAGTTGCCTAATATGAAGATTAGGCAATTTTTCTGCCTAATGTTCACATTAGGCAATTATCCACATTATGCGTAATATATATATATATATATATATATATATATATATATATATATATATATATATATATATATATATATATAAATTGCTTTCTTTTGCGAAAGTGAAACGATGTTAAATGGGAATGAGAGAATAAGGTTGCTCTTAAGATGGTTCATTGCGTAGTCACGGGTGGGGAGTACAGGAGGTTGAAATGCCAAGATATGCAAATATCTGACAGTGGTAAGAGGTCATCAAAAGCACACTTCAGCGGCTTGGTCAAGAGGAAAGAATGAAGGGAAAGGGATACAGGTTGAGAGAGAGAGAGAGAGAGAGAGAGAAAAGAGAGAGAGAGAGAGAGAGAGAGAGAGTAGTTCAGCCACGGTCCCTGTGGGTTCGCCAGTCTTGGGAGGAAGGAATAGAAGGAAACCGAGAAACTGCTGTCGAGATGTATGGTAGCACGGTCTCTGGATAGTTTTATCTGGACAGTGGTAGGTAGGATCGTTGAAACAGAAGGGCCTTAATGAATAGAACGAGTTCGGTGCACGGAAAGTAGAGGTCAGTGGCTCCGTGTGTGTGCGTGTGTGTGTACGTGGCCAGTGAGCTGTATAAACCATCAGCAATGGAGTTCATTCTTAACTTAACAACTAAAGGATGGCAGACATTGTAAATGTTGTCTCACTTTTCTGTAGAATTCCCCCTGTTGTAGTATGAGAAACCTCTGGATGGTAGGTAAAAAATACCCGGTGGCGACAATTAGCGAAAATTTTCATAGAAGTTCTTGATTATGCACACTAACAATTGTTAACATCTGGTGGGCGGATGCGTTTCTAGTCACTATGAATTTTCTTTTCTTTTTTTGCTGTCAATTTTTCATAGTACATTAACTCTGTTTAAGTAAGAAAATACAAGTTTATTTTTCTGTCAAAGTACCTAGGTCCCCGTTTATCATTCATTTAACGTAAATCGTTTGCTGTAAGACGATTTCTTAGCCAAGATGAAGAAATTACTGAGTATGTGCGACCTTTGGAAAACCAATGAGACTTAGAGCGAAAGCATTTAACGTAAATTATCTTAACCTTGGGAAGGATGCAGATAACTGTTGATATTTCCTGCAAGTTCCAATTTCAGATGATAATGTTTAGTCTTGTAGTCTCTTTATTCAGACGGTACTTGCTTGTTGTTTCGGTAATTAAATGAAGGGCTGTTATATTTAGTTTGCTTTTAGATATAAAAAGGAATCAGTAAACGGTTTTATTCCTATAGCAATTGAGTGGTTCTGGGTTTTGTAAAGTGTCCTACCGATGTGTGGTCAGTTCGTATGTCCGCGATTATATCTTAAGACCTTACTGATGGGCTAAGACGGTTACCTAATATTTTTATGCATTCATGGAGTCCCTCTGTAGACATAAAAAAAAAAAAAAAAAAAACTTGTCCTCATATATCAGAGGTGGTCTAAGGTTTATTGATTCATAGGAAACCCTCTGGTGTTACAACCATCAGGGTTACTGAGGCCGAAAATATTTATTGTCGTTTTATATGTTAGAGAAAAGGTATATTAAATTTTGTTCGCCAGCTGAAATTCTTGAATAATACAGATGAATTGTGATTTCTTCGACAGATTATTTTTTTTTCTTTTTGGGCATTCCTTCGATATGTGTACCATACTCTGACATGTTTGGATACCTGCCGTAGTAACTATGCTGAAAAATAAACTCGGATTTCAAAGCCCTACTGTATTAGAAGAGGTGTTTAGTTGAAAAATCGGGGTTTAAAAAAATCCAAAATGAGTGAGTTGCATTCGTTTAGAGGAAATTTTTAGATTTGTTCCGAAACCCTTATTTTTGAGGTGTACCTGTTCAAGTTTATTATTTGAAAAAAAAAAAAATAAATAAATAAAAAAAATAAATAAATAAATAAAAGCCTGCAATTACATTGTATGTCCAATACCCTAAATTAAAATCCAGTACAAGGGTTTAACAAGGTTTGCTTAGAAGACCACCAGTTCGATATGGGGACTGACAGATTTGCAGACAGACAGACGTATGGTTAAACTGAAGGAATCCTCTGTGACTGTCGGCATGGCACTAACAGACAGAAAGTGAAAGGCCTCCTCTGGAACAGGTCTAGAAGTGTTTGATAATGAGATAAGATGGAACTGGCTTCCTATAAACCATCGATTTTCTCATACAGTGAAATATGACTTTGTAGTTAAATGAATTTACAATAGTTTCTTTCCTTTAGTGCTTGCAGATTCTGCTAGAATACCCAGTGGCAATATTTGCTTACGTGGAAATGTGAACGTTTGCTTCTTGGCTCTCTTGAGATCTCTTTCAACTTCAAATCTTTTCCCCTTTGGCGGTCGCTCTTTGCCCAGAGCTCTTCATTGAGTTTCAAGTGAAAAAAGGAAACGAAAAAGAAGAGACTAAATAATACAAGAACAGTAGAGAGAGGAGGGGAATTGTGGGAACGTTCTCCATTTCATTTTAGGTGCTTTCTAGTTTATTTCTTTGCTGCTTTTAGAATGGAGCAAATATATCTATAGAAAAGATTGTTAAGCATCATATTTTATCAAAGCTGATAATTAATAAATACACGATTAAAACCCTTCTGGTGTATAACACGAAAATCTATTATATTAACTCTAATTCACTTGATACTGAGGAGCACCGACATACTTTCAGAAGTATGGTCGTAGGTCTAATCGAGTTTTAAATATTAAAGGGGAGATGCCATGTGGCATTTGGGAGAGCACTCCGTGGTGATTTATTAGACGTGAAGCATTACTCCCTCTTTATGTTTGCTGAGGACTCCAGCTCGAAATACCATGCTTGGGCACCCATGCTCCCACTCCCCCGATACAGACACCCACCACTCCTGGGGTTCTTCAAGGGTCTCTGGCAAATCACTTCACTCTCACTCCTCCAAAGGAGCCTTGTTAGATAAGTCACATATAGGATTCGGGATGAAAGGGAAACCCGGTTGCGTAAGTCTCTCGAGCGGCTCCAGACTATTTTTAAATCTCGGCGGTCATTAGCGGTTATTGACTTCACAGGTTATCGGGTACCATATTGATAATGATAAATGCTATACTTTATTTAAGATTATGGTCATATACGTAAACAGAATGCAGGTACAGTACAAAGAGTAGAGGATACTTGCGTAAAACGGATAGTAGATGCAATCACAGCATTACCGATATTGCTATTGTTCAAATAATATTCAAAGTTCCCTTTAACAAGTAACGATGGGTTCAAGTAACGTTATACTGAATGGTATTCACAGCACGTAAGTCAGCCATTAAAGAAACTATTATACTAATGATAGAGGCCTGTGCTATGGAATGAAAAATGCATCATGTAATCATTATCATCATCATTATACTCATCATGGTCCTCTCAAACGATGCGTGATGCGAAGGGCCTCGGTGAAATTTTACCACTCACTTCCCTCCTAAGCTTTATTTTCATAAATCTCCACTCGACTCTAGCCTCCCGTGACATCGTCCAAGATCTACCTCGGACCTCCTTCCGTCTCTTCAGGTGTCCACAGGAGACGAGCTGACACTAATATATACCGTTTCTTAGGGGGTTATGCGAAGAACATTCATTTCTATTATTATTAGTTCTATTATAATATTATTATTTTAGTAACAGTGGTGATAGTAATTAACTCAAGGGGTAGTAACAGCACAGGAAGGGCCAAGAACAACAGTAATAAAAAAGTAATAAAAACAACAAGATCATATGCAACAGGGCAGGGCATAGCTCTGTCCAGCAGCTGTCGAGTTAAATTTAGTGGAAAGAATTAGTATGAGGGTCATTTCAACAGAGCCATCTTTGTCCTTCGTCCTTCGTCCTTCGTACTTGACAGGGGCCAGTGGCGAGAGAGGCTGGACAGTTCCGGGCTGGGTTACCATAGGGCGTTTGGCGGCGACTGACGGATTTGAAAGTTTCCACAAAGAAAAGATTAATAAATATAAGAGACACGTGCTGCGATTCGTTTGGATGATATGCTCTGTACTTTCCATCTAAAGCCTTACCCTACCCAGTTTGCGCTGATTTCATCATCATATTAGATCAATAATTGTCTGTCATTTTCTGCCCACGATGAAAATCTGGGTTTTGAACGACTGTGCTTGTAGAACTGTGGCAGTGTCTCCCCGAGGATGTCGTGCAATTGGAACTTCAAAAAGTCAAGCAAAGAAGCACTGCATAACTGCCATTATATAATTCTTGAATGTTAATAATTTACTTACATTTTATCTATTTATTTATTCATTAATTTGTTAGTATTTTCTGTTTTAATAAGTGATCCTATCTTACTGTATTTCCCTTTAATCCTGTTACGTCTTTCTAATGAACTCCATATTCTTTGGAAGCTTGAATTTCAAGTCAGTGGCCCTTATGGGCTTGTTCCATGTAAATGGAGATCATCCTTTTAATAATGATAAAAATAATAATAATAAACCCCACCAAGAAACGCTTATCCCTCTGTCTTCACATTATCATCCACTGTTAATGCTATTTTTAACCTGTAACTGAAGACTAGAAATGATTAAAATCTCGTTGGTTTTAGACTTCTTAATCACCTTGCCATAATGCAACAAGGATGTGAGTAAAGGAGTTAGGAGTTATTTCTGCTAGAAACTGTTACAACCACCCATGGTAAAGTAAAAATAAGTTACAAAGGGAATCATATCGCACCCAACTTTGGGAGGGCGCAAACTGATTTTCGCAAAGAGGCCCAACGATTACTGCCATCCTCTAAGCTGTAACAGGCCTACAAGATTCCTCAGCTTAGGAAAGAAGTCGTCGCCTTGTGAAAGGCAAAGCGTGCATGCAGGAACACGAACGCTGGCCACTTTCCTTTTCCCCGCATCATTCTTTCCACGAGTGTTGTGGGAGAACAATGATAGGTGGTAAATATTTGATGACGGAACATAAACAGTCGTTTACGACGCTCTTAAACTTTACTACCGAGATGAATTTTCTTTGATGCACCAGCGCCCCGATGTTACTTTTTAGGAGTCTTTAAGCCCTGAAATTATTCCCTCGTTCGTTGGTTTTTCATGTTAATCATAGTTGGCCCTACTTTACTGCTATTGTTAGATTAAACGTTCATGTTTCCGGTTTAATCTTCGATGCGGTTTAGTTTCATGTTTGTTGAAGTTTTAACTGCTGTTCATAGTTCGGTGTTATTTCCAATTTCTTATGGACTTCGGAAACTTCTGAAATTATCGTTACTTGCAGCTATAGCTTATTTATAGGTTAATTATTCAAAATATTATCTAAACTTTTTTTGGTAGGTAGTTTAGTTATCATGGCATGCAATTCAATTCCTATGAATCGTTTTTGCTTACTTCTGATGGCTATTGTATGCCTTGAGGATAATTCAGGATTTTATGTTCGTTCTTTTTATTCATTCTTGTTACATGGTAATCACCGTTATGAATTAAGGCTTGCAGGTTGATATTTAATTTTGTTTTTGCCTGTGAACATATTTTGGTCGTCAGTCGAAACCTTCCTGAGACGATTTTAAGGTTGGTTGTTGGAGTCGTTTAATCAAGAGAGAGTGACTTCATTCAGTTTACTATGTCACGTTTGTATAGCTTCTTACTATTGATTTATACTACAAAGGAGTACTTACTATTCCTCGCACCCATTCCCTCGAAAACTTCGACTCATCCAGGCATTCAGACCTTGGCCAGTGACTCGATCACACCTTTACCATTGTATCACGGCATCCTAATTTGTAATCCCGTCTACTTTTGGTGGTGTTTCCATTTTTCAGTCAGTTCATTGTCTACTAGTATTCTCAGACTTGCGTTATTCATCTCTGCCTTTCTTCTATCTTTCCTTATTCAATAGGTCTTCAAATTACTGTGCTCAGTTCATAGACCCAAGACTGCATTCAATTTCTACATTTGCATCTTTTATTCTGAAATCCATTTTTTCGGTATTCTCTCTCTCTCTCTCTCTCTCTCTCTCTCTCTCTCTCTGCACACACACACACACCACACACACACACACACACATATATATATATATATATATATATATATATATATATATATATATATATATATATATTATTTAAGCATTTTCTAGGATTTTATGTAACTTGATGGAGAGAAAAAAAGTTAATGAGATAATGAGTCTCTTAAGCAAAAGAATAAAAAAAAGAAAGCAGTTTTTGGAAGACAAAAGAGAGGCAGAGCTGAGTGATGGAAGAGTCGAAGTGGTCAGTATAAAATAAGGAATAATTGTAGAAATGTCTGTCTCGGAATTAAAGAGGAGAGTTAAGAGGTTGGTGAGACTGCAGTTGAGATGCTGCAATACGATGGTGAAAGTGTTATTGAAAGGCTGACAAGAGATTGCAAGGTATGTCAGGGTTGAAGGAAATAATCTGAATATGAATGGATGGCTGGACTAAACGTATCTTTGTTAAATGTAAAATTAAGAAAGGAGGCTGTGAGAATTATGGGATGCAACATTGTTTATTATATTATACCAGATGGAGAAAGTAGTTCTGATAACTTGTGTGAGGATCAGGAGACTGTTTATGACAGAACTGATATAGTAGATGCAATATGGAGTTTTGAGATTTATGATAATTTTTTTAAAGAGCAATAAAACATTGTTATGACTGATGCAAAGTATGTTAGAATGTAGTAGATGATAGAGTTAGTGATTTGGTATAAAAATGGGACAAAGACAAGGCTATTTATTTGTGCGTACCATTGCAATACCTTTGTGAATGGAGTTGTGAAGTCAGGAGAAGAATATTAGAAGTACAGTATGTGCAAAGTTGTGGGATAGGAAAATGAAAAACGAATGGAGTGTGAAATGGCTGATCTTTGCAGATAGTGCAGAACTGATTGAGAAAGTGAAGAAAAGCAGAGACTAGAAAAGTGATTGCAAGACGAGAAGGATGAAAGTACATGTGAGCAAGAATAAGTTGTAGGGTAAATGGAATACAAGAAGTTACGTCATGGATGCTTCGTATGTGTATCAAATGTAGTGTATATCTATAGGATAACTTAGGGTTCGAGTCACAGAAAAGGATAAACAACGAAGGGAGTAGGGCTCATGGAAGATGTATGTATGACAGTTGGAGAGTCTTTTGAAAGCGAAGATGAGAATGTATGAAGAGGAAGTTGCAAAATTCAGGAAGTGCTCGCGGCTAATGTGAAGCTAAGATAAAAGATAAAAGGCTGAAGCAATAAGGAGGAAAAACTTGTCTAGTATATGTGGCGTAAGGAGATATGTCGTAGTAATTATAAAGGTTAGTGTTGGTGAAAGGGAGAGTTGAGAGTTTCGTGAGAGCTTTGTCAAGGGAAAAGAATAGTGGACGATAGTTAGCGACAGTTTTGGATAATTCGTAAATGGAGGAAGAACGAGAAGGTATTCGTATATGTGGCGTAAGAAGATATGTCGTAGTAATTATAAAGGTTAGTGTTGGTGAAAGGGAGAGTTGAGAGTTTCGAGAGAGCTTTGTCAAGGGAAAAGAATAGTGGACGATAGTTAGCGACAGTTTTGGATAATTCGTAAATGGAGGAAGAACGAGAAGGTATTCTGGAAAGCGCTCGGTAGGTGGACTGTAAAACGCTTTTGAACGGAAGGTCATTTACACCTAGGAAGCAGGAGATCGTACGAAAAATGCCAATGAATGGTGTGACGCAGATTATGTATGGTGTTTCGATCTAATACTGATGAACCTTTTGTAATTGTGTATGAAGTAGTTTATGGTGTGGAAGTTTACTGCACGGGAGTCGTCCATGATTTTATATATAAAGCACGAATTAGGGAAACTGTATGATTGGAAATATTGTGTATGTATTTCTACTGAATAGTTTTTTCTAAGATTTGAAAGAAACCATCACTACTATTTCATCCTAAAGTAGCCCCCTTGCAGTTTTGCCCAAAAAGCATATATATTTTCGTACTGCAATATTCCCATCGACGCAGGTTATTCATTAGGCTTCTATGACTGATCATAGATGCATAAAGGCTCGCATACATATGTATGCATATAGATATTGAAATATTTTTCAGTTGGTTTCCTGTGAATGACATGACGTGAGAGCTGATGTGGATTTGCAGAAATGACGCGGATTTATTCAACTTCAACCGTCCCGGCTAGTTTTAGCATATTTTGCTGGATGGAGTGGAATATTATTAAGTAGGTATCAGAATCATGGGCAACTTTAAATTTAGGCGTCTAGCAGTAATGGACCAAGTAGATTAAGCAGTAAATTAGGATAGGGGCTGACTATCTAATTTGCCTTCTTAAAACGTCGAAAATATCTCGTTTTTAATTTTCTATCAAAGAATAATTATTGAGATGGTTTTGACTGTCCGTCCGCTGCAAGTTGGTCTGTTGGTCATCCACCATCCAGACATCAAACATACCAAATTACAGCCCTCTAGCATTGGTAGTTTTTATTTTATTTAAGGTTAGACACCCATGATCGTTTGTCTGGCAACGCTATAGGACAGGCCACCACCGGGCCAAAGCTGAAAGTTTCATGGGCTATGGCTCATATAGAATTATACGGTTCACAGGAAACTCGACTGCTCCAAAGTTTCTTCGGCGTAGATTTTACTTGTTTCTTTATTATTGTAATTTATTCAAAGGTAGCTGTCGTATTACAGTATGCAACGAAAAGGTTATATGAAACAAAATTGATTTGCGATATTTATTTCTTCATTTAATTATGGGCAGTTTGTAGTATATATGCTATATATATATATATTATATATATATATATAGTATATAATATATATAATATATATATATTATATATGTATATTATGTGTGTGTGTAAATAAATACTTCTGTTAGAATAAGATATGTCTCAAAGTATAAAAAGCCCATTAAAACACTCTGGTTTAAAGCTAAGGACTATTTTTCGGTGGACTAACTTCCAACCTTTTTTAAGTAGTGAATGACAGAAGGAGTTGCATTGGTGGCACATATAGTAGTAGATATGCCCTTAGGTGATTCCTGGGGTCACTGCTAAGCCAATGTTAGTTCTGTTAATTGCCTTAATCCGCTTCATTGTTGCCTTGAGGAAGATATTGTCTATATGGTTAGAGTCTCTGGCTCCATTGGAAAGGTTGATCCTATTATCTTGTTATATCATCGGTGAAGATTCCACCATCTGACATTTGTATTGACAGCTGCTGTTGTATAAAATTTGGGGTGAGTTCTAATCCATGGTATGGTTCGTGTTATTTATATGGTGGAAAATTGCCGAACTATGTTGTCCATATCTAACTGATCGTTTATGTTGAGTTAATCTTTGTGAGAGAGATTTTCCTGTGAAACCATAGATTGACTTATCACAATCCCTACATGGGATTTCATAAATCCCTATGTCTTTAGTAAAGGGTTTCTGCTGAACGTTAATTAAGGATTTCACCAGTGTTTTTGGGTAATTGAAGATTAATGGGTTGGGTTGTCCTGAGGTTTGTGGGATCTTGTGTAAATTATCCACATGAGGGATTATGATTTTGTGAGTATGCTTCCTCTTCTTTGTTTTCTGTGGGTTTGTAAAAAATGCTCTTTGCTTTATGTATGGCTTTTTCTATTATGTGCTTGAGGGTATTTTAACAAGATAAGTTAATTTCTGAGCAGATTCTCAGGGCTGTAGAAATAATTTAGTTACTTCTATGCCAAATTTATCAAAAATGTTATGATAGCTGTAAAAAATGTATATATGAAAGTGAGTATGTCGCTTTCCTGAAGACAGTGAATTTGTAGTTGTTATTAGTTTTCCCATTCTACTTTAAATTTTATGCTCAAGACCAAGGAATCTAATTTTTGTAGAAAGACATCAAAGTTGCCGGACTCGCATTTCCAGTATGTTAAGATGTCATCTACATAACAAAGCCAAATCATATCTGTTGGTTTGATAGGGTTAATAATTACTGCTTCGAAATACTCCATATACTATAAGTTTGCTAACACAGGAGAGATCACACAAATTTTAGGCCAACCAACCCAACCCTTTAATCTTCACTTATCCAAATTAATGTTCAGCAGAAACCAGTTTCTAAAGACATAGGGATTTGTGAAACCCATGCAGGGATTGTAATAAGTCAATACTTTGGTTTCACAGGGGAAAATTTCTCTTGGAAAGATTAACTTTAACATAAACGATCAGTTAGATATGGTCAACATAGTTTTCCATCATATAAACAATACAAACCATACCATGGATTGGAATTCATTCCAAATTTTATACAAGAGCAGGTGTCGATACAAATGTCAGATGGCGGAATCTTCACCAAAGAAAAGAACAGCTACTAGGATAACTTTTCTAATGGAGCCTAAAGACTCTGACCATATAGACAATAGCTTCCACAAGGCAACAATGAAGCGGATTAAGACAATTATCAGAACCAACATTGGCTTAACGGTGACCCCAGGCTTCACCTAAGGGCATATAGCCCACTATATATTTCACCAATGCAACTCCTTCTGTCATTCACTACTTGATGAGGGTGGAAGTTAGGCCACCGAAATATAGTCCTTAGCTTTATTTTTGTAAATTTTCTTGTCACAAAGATGCTAGGTTGTTATTCATCTTCGAGAAATGAACAGATTTGAAAATATCTTCCCTTCCCAAGGATGTCTAAAAAATAATAGATTTTTTCTTTAAAAAAGAAAATGGTATATATATACAATATATATATAGTTATATATAATATATATATATATATATATAGTATAATATATATCTATAATATGACAGATATTAATATATAGCCTAACTTTTCCATACAAAGAATAGTACATTTGTCTCCCAAATGAATAATATATATATTATATATATATATATATATATATATATATATATAATATATATATATATATATATATATGTATGCGTGTGTGTGTCAGACATGGGGATGGTTAAGGTTACTAATAAAAAAAATCATAATCTATGGTTACATAATCGTAATCAAATCATAATGAAATTATAATTATATTTTTCTTGATAATAATAAATGATTAAAATGTGATTATTTCATTGTAATTTCCATGAGGCACTTCACTTTTAAGTCTAAGTATGTTTTGAAAGCTTAGCTCCATCTCGTGTTTTTACCTGAACGGCAAAGAATGACTGATGTTCGCTTTGAGGAGTTGATGTTCATCAAGTGTAATCAACACATAGCAAATGCGACATTAGAGAAGATATCTAGCCTATAAGAAATCAAGTATGTAACAACGTCCGTATTTTGCAGTGAGAAATTCTTTGTTTTCACTACAGCTGTGATCACTGAAATCAATTTATAGAAGTAATGTATTACGTACTGTAAAACAAAAATAAATAAAACCTCTTACTCAGACTGTAAGTTTTCAATACCATTAGGTAGTAAGTTATTGAAATGGTTATATTACCGTGCTCAAATATGGAACAGTGCACCTAATATATGTAGTTTGCTACCTACTTAGGCGTTTGTACTTTATAATTATTTTCTTTGTAAATAATCACAGCAAAATGTGATTATAATAAAAAATACCAAAACTAAAGTAATCATAATCAAGTCTTAATAAAAAAAAAAGCTAATCATAATCTAATCACAAGATAAGGAAATATTCCAGACAATAATCAAATCATAATCATTTTCTAAAATCATGCCCATGTGTGGTGTGTGTAACTATTTTCATTGCGAAGATTGTATCAATTTCGGTAGATTTTTTTTTTTTTTTTACTTCAGATGATTTTTTTAGATACTTTATTCCTAGTGAAGACGGAAACTTTGGAAGAATCTTTATCTTTGGAATGTACAGATTTTTTTATTGCCGCATTTTAATGTCCTTAGTAAGGCCTGAGAAATTGCTCATTTAATTTTCCACCCGGGTCATAGGCGAACCGCCAGCCGTGAGACGAGAACAGACCTAAGCATCTGTTCGTCATTAAAACTATCCATGAATCTACGGGGAGACTCTATGCGTGAGTGATCATGGGAAGGGAACTAATCATTTGTTCAAATTTCGTTCTCGGGTATGGCGGAACTTTTCTCCGGCGATATTTACGCCAGTCTTTCGACGAAGAGTGATTTGAAAAGTTAGCTGGAGGCCGTGATGGAATTTTAATCGTGAATCTGTACAGGGCGAGGTCTTCCCAAACTTCATAAGCCTGAGTGTTATATAAGCATGTTATGTTCTCCTAAACAAAAGGGAAAGTTCAGATCGGATGAGTGTGAAAGCCGTTTGAGCTTCTTGTCGTTGATGTATAAGTATACTACTTCAGATCTTTCGATTTGTTTTGCTTTGTGTCACATGAGTGATGTCCAGTTTTGTATCTATCGAGGAGTGAGAAATTTGTAATTTGCTTTAGAGTAACATGAAGAGCAATTAGTGTTCGGCTGTGCGTCAAAGACTTACACAAAATAATCGTGTTCTATTTTGAGTCGCATAAAACATTAATTTTCTGTCATATAAAGAGGATTTTACCTATGATGATGACGATGATGGTAGTGGTTACTTTTATAAATATTGTAATTGATGTCCTGTAATGAGGTTTGATCACTATCTCTTACCCTTTCCTTTCCGTTTCTTTGTCTTTGCCCCAAGAGACTTTTCCTACCCTTTTCTTTTGGTTCTTTCATTAGTTTCTGATTGCGAAGCTTTGATGTTTTATTACATTTTCCTCTCTCTCCATCTAGTCATGTTTAACACTGGTACGTCATTTGCTTCTTGGGAAGTCTTGCGAGGTTGTATTTTATCGTTTCCTTTGTTTTTTATCCGATATCATCTTCACCGTGTTGTACTCTTTATTCACGCGGTAAAATATGCAGAAGTGGGATTATTCCTCCCTTTATTGACTAATTAAGAATGCGAAAGGCAAGAAAGTGGGAAAAGATTCTAAATGTCAAGACGTTTATATTTTTTACGGTCTCTAAGGTTTATTTTTCTTGAAAGAACAAAAGAACTCGTCGATGAGTTCCATTCTTAACTCGTCTTTATGTGGTTCTTAATTTCGCCTTGTTTCTTTTTGTATTTTTTCCTCACCGTTTTTCGTCTTCACCCACTTACTCTGTGGATACTTTTCATTTTTTCAATTCACTGGCATTTTAATCTTACCTTATTTAATTGTTACCTTACTCGTAATCATAATGAAACCCAAACCAAACAAACAATCACGTGTGCATTATGAATGAAATTTCTACCTCACACTGGGGATTGACAGAGGATCCCAGCAGAATGATGTGGGGTGTGGAGTCTGTCTGTCTGTCTGTGTATCTATGTCATTGAGCCTGAACTGTTGCCGTCATTGACGATCTAAGAACGAAGGGTGATCGTTTCTTTTGTTGTGATAATGAGTGTTATGACCTATAAAAGTTTTATTGGAAACGACAAAAGTAAGGATATTCACTGGTATCGGAAATGTATAGAGTACATGTGGATATCTATTTACAGATTAGTTATCTCAGATTAGTTATCAGTTTACGACCAATATTTGTAATATAACAGTGGAGCAGCTGGGGACCCCACTCCCCCCCAAACGGGGACCAACTTCCTCCCCCCCCCAAAAAAAAAAAAAAAAAAAAAAAAACCAAAAAAAAAAAAAAAAACCGGAGTATGATAGTTTTGATATCGATGTTTTCATGTTTAAAGTCTTATGCATATTTATTTTTAATGTAAAAATTTAACAGTCGCAGCGTCAAGGGCGAATGACGTCAAAACCGTATTTCATTCATTACCAAACATAATGAGACTTGTTATTGATATTTCATATAGATGTGGCAAAGGACCTTGAACCTTATATAGCGTTCGGAATAAGAGTAAAATGATCTCTTCAAATTTCAAAATAAGGTTTACAAACGCTTCAATATTTTATTAAGAGAGCAACACTGACTCTCTCTCTCTCTCTCTCTCTCTCTCTCTCTCTCTCTCTCTCTCTCTCTCGTGTTTTGTTTTTTTACATCAGAGTCGCCTTTTTCAAGGATTCCTATAAGTCCCTTTCTGGCCCCGCCCCTGCCTCTCTCGTACGTGACTGTTTCCATTTGTCGATATCTTGCGAAATTAGGTCACGTGAAAGACCGTCAGAATTTCCTTTTCCAAACTATGCCCCAAAGTGTTCCTTAGGGACTTCTCGGATTCGCTACGTTTCCAGAATAATCTGGCGCCGAAGAGAGAGAGAGAGAGAGAGAGAGAGAGGAGAGATAGAGTGAGTGATAGAGAGATTGGCAACAGCTTCTATTATTATAGTTTCTTGCTAGTGCTTTTAAATTTATTTTGGTCATATTTTTCTTTCGTGTTGTTATTTCAGTTCCTCAATTATTTATTAGTGAGTGTCTGGAAATAGCATTCACATTAATCATGTATGCATGAGTGCAGGCCAATAGATGCGAAAGTTTCTCTCTCCCCGACGTTGACAATTATTGCTGTTCGTATTGCTCATAATTACAGTTTACTATGTAAATATATATTATATATATATATATATATATATATATATCGTATATATATGTACATATGTATATGTATAAGTATAATATATAATTGCATATATATATATAATATATATATATATATATTATATATATATATATATTAGTAATACATACATACATACATACATATATATATATATAGTAGGTCGGGTAGTTGTCTCAAGCAGGGAGCTTGGACTAATGTTTATAAACAATTGAATGACTACAGGTGACGGCAGTTATCTTAGCCTACATACTTATTGTATACGTCATCTTTAGCGTCTCTAGTCGATCACATTCCTGCAAGCAATCTTTTATATATATGGACTAACATTCCATATTTTTATTATGTAAACACTTACATTAGCTCGGTCAGCTATCAAAACAGCTACCTGAATATTACTCAACTTGAACTTGCATTTGACTTATAGGAGTGTGATACAGACACTATGTGAATATATATATATATATATATATATATTCACATATATATGATATATATGTATATATATATATGATATATATATATATATATATATATATTAGTAAATAAAAAATTCATGGTGTACATGAATTGATTCAAGTAATAAAATAAAATAAAAACAATGATATTGGTAAATAATAGTGATCACGTGATATATAATGATACAGTTTTTTCACTTCATCTCATTAAGATAACATCATGCTACAGAAAATACTAATCCTCTGATAATTGCATAGAATGAAGATTAACATGATAAAAATCATCTTTTAACTGATAAAAAATTTCATTATGAATTTATAAAAATTATTAATGTTTATGCTGATTGATTCGTTGATTTTTATGCTAAATGTTATATATCTGATACATTAATCAATATACTAAACTCGATATAAACTGCAGATATTGGTAAGGTAAAAGGTACAGATTGATTATAGGCTACCTGATTTGTTTATACATATGTATGGATTCATATAATTATGATTAATATATGTGCACTTTAAATAGATTCCTATTGCGTACACGCAAATAAATATTTAGATTCTGTTATTTATGATCAATTATATATAGGATACATGATACTATATATATAGGATACATGACCGAGGTTATACTACTTCACATTTAACTAGCTTTCGAACAACTTTTCGTCCATTACACAGTTCCAGACAAACACCCATAGCCAAATGAAACGGCCTATTTCACAGGGTTAAAACAAGGGGAAAATTTGCCTGGGCGGGTCCAACGTCTATTTTGCGCTCATACTTATTCTCTGCATCCTAAGCTACACGATTACGTTCGCGATGAATAAAAAAACATCCCCAGCACGAGTCCTTCGCCAGCAAAGTAGAGTTGAATATCCTTCGGGTCGTAATTGTCGGAAGTATGTCCCTTTCGTAGTCGATTCGAGCGCCGGAGCAATTCCGCATTAAAACGAGATTGAACGACCGAGATACGTGTTCGGTCGAGATTAACGACGAGATACGGTGTCGGTCGAAGAAGTCCATGAAATTCCTTTCACATTGTAGGCGGTTGTTACTTGACTGTAGTCGTCCGCTGCGACGAACGATTTTTTGAAGTTGCGATGTGAAACTCTCGTACTGCAGGATACTGTAACCAGGTTCCATTAATCAGCCTGCAAGTGAAATTATACTTGTCACAAGGGCAGAGTAAATTCAGACGACATCCAAATACAGGGGAGGGGAGAGAGCCATTTAGACCAGACTTAACCCACAGAATTCGCTGATATTTTGGAATTCAAAAGAGTCCGCTGTACAAACTTTTTTATTCCTGGCATTAACAATGAGTGAACTATCCAGGTCTATGATGACTGTAAAAATCCATAATTATAACAAACAAACAGATATCATACAAATCCCAAAGAAAATTCGATATTACTGGTAGTAAATTACTAGACAAGAAGTGGAAAACGGAGCTATTTGTAAGATTGCCAGGCAACATAAGAGTCAAAGAGAAGATTAATCATGATTCTGTATTTCTCTATGCTAACTGAAATTAAGTTGTGATAAAAATCAAAATCGATCCTATGTGCCCTAACAAAAGTTTCATATTCAATTTTCTCGTGCGCATCCTCTGAGGTTAACTTTTAAAAACATTATTAATAGGTAGGAGATGGCAACGAAAAACCCACTATGTAACTAATTTCTATATAAACTTTGGGTTTTTCAAGAAAATGTAACATTTTCCCATGAATGTGATTTACCTGGATTGTAATAAGCTAATGTTGCAAGTCTAATAATCCATATCCATATCGTGATACTTCTAAAATGGTCTATGAGGTTCAGAAAAAATTAATTCATTTTGATGTTATAGAAATTTATTTCCTTTTTCTTGTTGTTTATTAATTTTAAATGATTGCAAGTTGCATTGCGCATACCGATAGACACTTGTACCTAACGTCTGCCTTGCCCATGAGAAGTTCGGGCTAAGCATTCCTTTCTCCAGTCAATCTGCTTTTGCAAGCAGAGACGACACACAGATGAGGCCTGTGTAAGCAGATTATTGAGGTTAAAAGGAACAAATGCTGATACGGCAATGATGACGTCGTCACTTGGCAGGAGATTGCTCTCAGCCAGCTAAGAGTTACGTTACGTTGCTGTAATAAATACGACTTTAGGATAAATTTTTTGTTTTTTAATACTCGACCCACATGAGAAGAATGTCTGAAAAAAAACAGTACCAAATTGAACAATATATTAGTTTCATGTTGGAAACTGCATGATTATGTTAAATTAAATATTCCTTATTGAAACTAATGAAAAAGGTTTCCATACAAATTCTATATATATTATTAGCCCTGTATAAGATTCATATAGGATTATTCCATAGATAAGATTTTGTTTTCACTAGACTTCCTTGACTTTAAAATCTCTTTTATTTTATTTTATTTATTTATTTTATTTATTTTATTATTAATTATTATTATTATTCTGTATTATTTTTTTTTTTTTTTCATTGACTACGAATATAAATTACCGGGACAGACAATATGTCAGTAGGTTTTGATATGTGTTTGAACTTTTAGCTTATTTGTCATTACTAAAGCGTTATGATTTTATCGTGATTCCTTTTTTATTATAATTTGTAACCCTTCCGACTTCTTACGGATGTATTATATTGACTCCACTTGTATCCATATTTATTTTTTTATTATATTTATTTATTTATATATATATAATATTGATAAATTAATGGTGGCTTGGAATATGTGGAAAGTGTTCTAGCGGCGTACCGTATAAGGCTACTTGCGGCATCAATTCTATAGATACAAGATAAAATAAATGATAAAGGTATTTAAAACCGCGAGAACCGCTATAATCCAGTTCGGATCCAACATTACGAGTTGTAACTCGTAAGACATTGACACTCTATTTAATTTAATTATCCGTTATTCTACCAAAACCGATGACTCTGGGCGATAAATATACTATTGGTTTTCTTAATGGATAGGAATTCACACAACGTGTTAAGGAGATTATTATTGATTTACACACCCGAGTCACATTATCATGTGTTGAATTCCATGTTTACTGATTTAGCACTCATAAATATTCCTAACGCAATCAATTGCGGTGTTTGTTTTTAGTGCTATTAATTCTATATAACGTGTCAAGGAACTATTGACACTAAGAAGTGTTTATCCCTCTGTCAGACTCGTAATTCTGTTAATAATTCTACGTATATTCTTTCAAGGATTGATTTGGCACAGGATAGGCTCCTAACTGACAGGTGTCTTAGTGTATCCTTGTTTTTCATGACACGTGTTACAATCAGTTATGTGCTTTTTATATCTGTAAGCATTGTAGGCCAGCAAAACAGTGATTTGGCTTTCTGTGACATAGGAGGGAACCCTGGATGACGGAATGCAACCAGTTTATGACGATTGGTATGAGAGAGATTATTACTACTACCTGGTCGTTAGTCCTCTGCTGTGTTCTTCGGGTTTTCCTCGTCACAGACCTACATAGAACATTACATTTGATTACATTATTCTGATACACATACTATAAATATACTTTTGCTTTAGGGTTTCTGCTCGAAGTGTTTATTGTTTTTGCCTAGCCACTGACCCTGTTTCCGTTTTGAAGTGTTTATTGTTTGGTGTTTATTGTTTTGCTTATCGCTGTTGACACTTGCTTGTTCAGTTGTAACAGTTCTGCGCTCCGACCCAGATATTCAATGCTCGCGATCTCTTGGGTTAAGGAATTTTCTTGTTTAGATACGGTTTTAACAATAGGCACGGATGTTTCTATATCTTTTAGTCCAATTAATGGTTCTTTGCTGTATGGGTCGGGATTGCGGGATAATGCGTCAGCTATGATATTTGCTTTCCCCAGGTAGATATCTTATCTTGGCTCCAAAGACCGAATGATCATTTGTCACCGAGTTCCTTTTGGACTGTGATTAAAGCCTTTGAAAAACTCGGTAAGTGGACTTATGCTCAGTGAGGACTTTAACAGGATAGCCGTAGATTATGAACTTGAAATGTACTAGTGAGTTAAAGATACCTAGCCCTTCCTTGCCTATTACTGCATATTTACTTTCAGAGGGCTTTAGTTTTACGTGAATAAAAAGCTATAGGGGAAGAACTGTTTATCATATTACTGAAGTAGTATCCCTCTTACCCCTTGGTCTGAGGCGTCTGTTGCAATAAAAAAAAATTCTTTATTTAAATCAGGGATTTTTAAGTTAGGTAAGCTGCATTATTCCGCTTTTAAGATATCGAACGCCTGTTGATGCTTTTAGACCGATAATAAAATCTACGCTCTTCTTCGTAAGATGTTAAAGGAGCTGTCCCATTGATTGAAGAGTTACATATTTACATACGATTGTAATACCCACTAAAGCGCAAAAGTGCTGTATCCCCCTTTTACGTTAATAAGTACCGGAAAGTTATGAATAGCCGACACCTTACCATAGACTACTTTAAGACCTTGACTAGACACATAAAACCTAGATCAACATGTTCGGTTTTAAAAAACTCACATTTAGATATTTTACTCTGAGATTATTTGTCTTTGTCTCTGTAGCACTAGCTCTACTTTATGTGAATGTACTTCTAAGGTATTAGAAAAGATTACAAGACCAACCATATAAGCATGTAGGGTATCCCTTAAAAGTACTCCAAACACTATATTATAATTGGGGCGCAACGTAAGCCGGAGGCATACGTAAAAAATTGATAATGTCCCTGAGTGTGCTGAAAACGGTGTATGAGGTACAATCACTTAGGTAATGGTATCTGGTAAAAGCATTTAAGTAAGTCCAAGTTGGTGAAAAAAAATTTATTCTAACCTAACAGAGATAAGATGTCGTCGGTACATCGCACTGGAAACTATCGGGAGTCGTTTCCTTGTTTAAGCGACAGAATCTACGACAGATAACGGCGAAATCCGATCTTTTTATGGCATGACATTTGACGGGAAAAATTATATGGGCTTATTTGATTTCCTAATGACTCCTATTACTAACATATTTCAACTTCGTCATTTATCTCTATTTTGAAATTGCAGTGAGAGTCTATACGAAGGTACGTATATAGCTTTATGTTTGTCCTTAGACCGTATTTTGTGTTAAATTACATCCGTTTTTCCCAGAGATCACTCGCTAGTGGAGAAACTTCCTGGTATTCAGGTAAAAGATAAAAAAAAAATTCTGCTGAATCACCTCTGCTTGAATGACTTTACTGATATTACTTTAGATAGATTATCAGAGAGATTCATCCACGACTGGTTGCGGGATTAAAAGTTAGCAACAATAAAAGAAATGCGATATTTATAGTATAGGTTTTTGTGGATTACTATATTAACGTTGTTTGCAGCGAGTCAACCCGTGTCCTAGGGCTTTGTTCGCGGAAATCGTTATATTTCAGAGTGTCGGGAAGGATTAAAATTTCATTTCCCAGCAAAGTCTTTTTACACGCACTATGACATTCGAGGGTGCAATGCTTTCTCGAGATTTTGCGTGCAAAGTGCGACTGCGGTTGTGGAGAATTCTGTTGGGTCATTTGAACAATGTTACGATTTATAAGACAAATGTATAGTTCCTTATATAAGTTATTATTTGATTAAACTGTCCTCATTTTTGTTCAAACGGATTTTAATATGTTTGAAGGTTTATAGGATTTCCCTTTGATAAACACGCCTTATTTTGCAGGATGTAAGTTAATATTTTGTATATCCCAAGATGAATCTTACAATTACACTAGATACAGATCAATGTTTTTATAACTATAGAGGTATCTGTAAACGCTCGCTTATCCGGACTTCTCATTAGGGAAGCTCGAACAACAGACGGTGAGTCCGTAAATACAGGATATTACGTGTACTAAAGGAATAAACAAGATATTCTAATTTTTACGGCGCGTACAGTCGGGCTTTTATCCCCACCACTATTATAACTTACGTATTAAAAAAAAACGAAAACCTGCTCTGATTACTTTATACGGTCGTGTGTTTCTTAGGAAAAATCCTTTTTAATTTCAAAAAAGATATTGGCATGTATGAACCAACATCGCTTTTCCCCACTCTGCTAGAGTCGCTTATTGTATGGAATTTGCTATGCTTTGAACACTTCGGCAGTTTTTGACTGACCTTGACCGCTTGACTAGGTGACACAGTCACCGAGTTTGCTTGTTTGATTCTGAACGGGCTACTGTTTCTATTTCTTTTTGTAATAATTAAGATCCTTCTCTTTATTACCATCGGCAACGTATTGTGTGTTTTTAGCATTATGTTGCTGGTTACGTATAAAGCAATGAATGACGAACTATTAGGAACTGAGCGATTACTAATAAGACAAGTTATCACTACTGCATTCAATATTAACTGTTTGTACTTCATTCTTTGCTAAAATTTGAAATAGTGAGGGATCCTGGTCAGCGCATTTAGCCTGATGAAAGTTTTTTACAGACATGTTATTCCTTGCAATCCATCCAGCCATATTTTTTTTAAAGTTAAGTTGAGTCATTGAGGTTCGATATTTTATATAACTCAAAAAACTCAAGGCTAAACTGCGATCGGGACTTTGCAAAGGAGCATTTATTGTCATGACCCGAAATAGTGTTACCTCTAATTTATCTAGATTTGTACGGGTGTTCCACTTGTTTTTTGTGTGTTTTTCTAATCACTACAGTGCTTAACGACCCTATCCATGCATCTGTATAAATACAGACGTCCACTGCGTAAACGCATATTCACTGTTTAATATGATTTGTTACGTAAGGGATTAATAATCACCAAAATGATAAAATTAACATAGTATATGATTATGATATTTCAGTAGAACTTCTGGAAACAGACACTCAAAGATAAAACTCGCAGTAGCGAAATCTCAATGATGTTGATAATTTCTGTTAAAAAAAGTAAGATTAAGAATGTCTCGTAACTTCAGCCACAGGAATAACGAAATTCGACCTGCAAAGGAAACACTCAAAGTTACTCCAAATGAATAAAAAATTGTACTTAGCTGCTTTTGTGGGAAGTCACGGTGTTCCGATAACGACACACGGCCTTGGTCCTCCTTCTCTATTTAGCGGATGACCCGGTTTGGCTTCAGTTTCACCCCCTTGTGCGCGTTATTTCGATGATTCGAGCCCTTGAAAGATCCGATGCTGCAGACGCGTTCGGTTTGTTTCTTGAAGTGCCGGAAACGCTCACTAACGATGTTTTCTTGAATGATTCTAATGAGAGACGAAGCTTGCGTTGCCGTAGGAAAAAGACACGTCGGTTTTGTTTCCTTGAAGTTATTCACTAACGATGATACCTAAGTTGCTTGACGAATCTTGTTGTTTTCTGAAGTCGCTCACTAACGATGATACTAGGTTGCTTGAAGAATCTGCTGCTTTCGTCGTCGTTGACTTCATGATTTATTATTCTGTTTTATCTTCGGAGAAGTTGTAGAGTCCTTCTGGTACGCTGGCCACCAATATTAGGGCTTGGTGCCTTGTATGATAAGGCGCCTATGAGGTAATGTTAGACTAGCGATAATCTTACGCTAAGTCGGTTGGTATTGCACTTCCATCTTCAATGGAGTGTCTGGGGGTTTGTAGATCATTTACGAAGTCGGTATTGTATCTTGTTGGTTATTACGACGATTGTGTTTAAACTCATGGTGAGGAGGTTCTTGTAGCAAAACACGAAATATAAAACTATATGTATTCTTCTGAAGTTTTACATGCTGAAGATCAGATATGATTTGTAATTAGTCTTCTAATAACGATAGCTTGATCGCTTGTCTGCCAATGATGATGGCTAATCCTATTCCTCTACATGATAAAGCTTAGGTAAAGAGGTACAGGTCTTCTAATGACGATAGCTAACTCTGTTCTGCTTGTCTACCATCTCTGTTACAAGTTATGAAGGAACAGACAGTAGTTCGAACATATGAACATACATACAAATGACATAGTTTCATACGAACACACAATCAAAATGAGAAACGCTACAGCTCATGTAGGCCGTTTGAATTATAGGTCGGGGTAGTTGTCTCAAGCAGGGAGCTTGGACTAATGTTTATAAACAATTGAATGACTACAGGTGACGGCATGTTATCTTAGCCTACATACTTATTGTATACTCATCTTTAGCGTCTCTAGTCTGATCACATTCCTGCAAGCAATCTTTATATATATGACTAACATTCCATATTTTTATTATGTAAACACTTACATATATATCTATAAAATATATATATGTATAGATATATATATAGATATAATATAACAATATATATATATATATATATATAATATATATATCTAATATTATATATATATATCTATCTCTATTTGTTAATTATTTATATTTATAATTTTATCTATATAATATAATATATATATAGTTATATATTATATATATATAATATATTAATATATATAATTATACATACAGGGTGTTTCAAAATTAGAGGCCCCCCCTCTACAGCATAAACTAAAACTGATATGGACAAAAACAAAAGTAATTCAGAACAGGTGTTTATTTAAGTTTCTCTCTGAGTATTTAATATTTTGTGTGGCCTCCATCTGCTTGTACCACAGCCTGTAATCTTGAGGGGTATAATTTCAGCACATCGCAAAAAAGCTGAGACTCAAACTCCATTTCCCTGAGCACTTTGGTCACCTTTCTTCACAGGTCGTCGAGGCTTCATAGTTCACTGTGTGAGCTTCAACACGATCCTTTAAGATACTACCAATGTTTTCACACACATTAAGGTCGGGGGGGCTACCTGGAAATTCACTTGACGAGAAGAAATCGATACCACTGTCGAAGCATCTCCTGTGTCTGAAGAGCCTTGAAACATGGTGCCTTATCATGCAAAAATGTGACTTCTTCAACAGATAACACATTTTCAGGATCTTTGAGGAAAGGAAATACTCCACCAGTAAGCACAGTTTCTCTGAAGTATTTGCTCTTCCATGACTGTCCTTTTTCTTTGACCATCCACATTGACCGTTTGGATGTGAAACAAAAATTCCCAAACATTCAGGAAATTTCACAACTAGGCGGTAGCGCACATCATCACTGATATCATCCAACTTTGCGGCCAAAATGATGTCATTTTTATGATTTGGCTTCCTGACTGCGGAAATGAAGAATTCATCTGATGCGGCAACATAGAGAAAGTCGGCTTCATCCCAATCTTTAAGAACTTAACCACAAAACCATGCACGGTCATCCCTCTGTTGCTGAGTGATGTTGGGCTTGCTGATAACATGAAATAGCTTGATACCAGATTTTTTCAACTCACGATATACAGCACTATAACTTCTCTTCTTTCTCCTCTTTGTTTCTAGTTCAAGCACCAATTTACATAAAGATTTTCTTGGTGTACCCACTGCCTCAGCTATGATGTCTTTTGACTACTGAGAAAGGACTTCAGGCCTTCCAAAATTTTCACTCTTTTCGCGATGACAGTCATATGGATATTTGTTCCAGTTTCTTTTAACAAAATATTAATCTCTTTTAATGTATATAGCTATCCAGGAACGCGAAATGAAGGATGCACCAGCATCACTGGCCTTTCTGAAGGTTATAGCCCGGATTCAGTCAGTCCATCTAATTTCCTCCGAGTCGTTAGCTATGGCTGTATCTAACTCCATCATTCAGTCTGAAAATACAAGAAATATAAAATGAAAAATAGCTTAGTAGAAACTTAAGATAATGTACTTGGAGATAGGCTACAGCAGAAAACTTCATAACTTTCCATTTGTTCTGTGGAGAGGGGCGGGGGTATGGGGGGCACTCCAATTTCTAAACACCCGGTATATATATATATATATATATATATATATATATATATATATATATATATATATATATATATATAATTTGTATATTTATATATATATATATATATATATATATATATATATACATACGTATATGTATGTATGTATGTATGTATGTATATTTATTATTTGACTAATAGGCCACTTTATTACTGGTATAACATTTAACTCAGATTGGAATGAAAATAGTTGAAGAACAAAACGATACCTTTCTTTTACATTCATATCTTCACTTCTGCTCCTTACACACTTGCACACATTAGTATGTTGCACATATCAATGTTTAACAAAGTCATTTATCTTGCATGCTTCCGTAATACTAAAATTGCTCTTTCTGATAATTTCACTGCTATGTGGCCCTGTACCCTCTTGGTGATCTCTTCTTCAAGCGCTTTAGAGAATAGACACTTGAATGCCTTTGAAAATCCCAGCATACAAGAGTAAACTTTCAAAGAATGAATTTTGAACCAAAACCAGAGGGTAGTTCTCATCCAAAACATCACAGTCGAGTGCCTTTTAACTCCTATTCACTCGGTTATAAAATCTAACTTCTTATCATAGACCCATGTTTCTTAATTCCTTGCTTCCCCAGTCTTCTTTCACGGTTATATCCGAAACTGCATCTTATTTGCTTTCACAAATTTAACCAAATGGTTTTTGGTTCTGTGATTACCATGACTTTCTGCAAGTACCCCACAACACCTGCAGTTCATCTGCCTTAACGATCTGTGTGCACTGCGTCTAACTTCCTGTTTTCTTTTGTCTAATCTATGCAAAGTTGATAATATATGTATGTATGTGCCTTTTTTACAAAAGTATTTTCATTTGAGGAAACGGTTTTTTTTTTAGCTGTTGAATGAAAAAAGAACCCTTTGGTGTAGAAAATAGCCACCCATTTTACCTTGCAGGCAATCTTGTATTTATGTAGATTTGTTACGTAACAAAAATGGTCTCAATCCTTGAAAAAAATATGCTTGTTCAGAAAGACTCATAGTGAACACTTGTAATTGTTCATTTCCGCCATAAAATTTTAGGTCCACAATTAAATGTACATTATTAAAGGCTTGGCATTAGAAATTAGCTGGAGTTATTATTTTACCTTGTTGAAAGAACTAACAGTTCTTTTGTTCTCAGAACAATTCCAGATTTACCCCAAAACTTAAGAATAAGAACGTCGCTTAGGTAATATGTATGAATTTATTAATGAGCAACAAGACTTGTACAAAAGTGAAAAAGCAGTAATGAAGCGCCATTGTTTATATTAGGATAAATATAATTTATTTCGTGTTTCTGTTTCATGTTTGTGCTAATTCATTGACAACGATTCTTATTAAGTAAAAAACACTGCTCCTTTGATCATCACTGCTGCTCAGACTGTATTTGCAACTTGGATATCTCGGCAGTCTCGAATGGCTGTTATTGTCCTTCTTCCAAACCAAGGATCATTACACCAAAGAGTTTGGTGTGCCCTACGCAAGATCTGTGGAAACGGGTAGCTGGCATGGCCCTTTTTTTTGTGGAGTCGTCACCTTCAGTGGGAAGAAAAGCTAGACAGCTAAAGAGTGGGGCGCCACTGTAGCTTCTGACGGGAGGGATATGGTATCCTTTTTTGCCTGCACAAAAACACCGCAACTTTTGTAAAAAGGCACATACATACATACATACATATATTATCAAATTAACACGCGTATATTAACAATTTTAAATGTTCGTAGTCTGCACTTAAGATTGTGGAGTTAAAAGACAAATATCGATAAGTGAACGAATTGTCTCGGTAGTCCTCCTCACCCTGGTTGACAAAGGAAGAAGGATTCCGGAAGAAAAAGTTAAGCGCAGCATCTTTGATCTATTTCCCAGATGGAAATAGATTGACAGACGACGAGAAACTCACACGAGAGAAAAGATGACTCGATGTGATAACGCAGCAAACGCATGATTCGAGGAGGAGAGAAGAGGAAAGGAAGGAAAGGAAGAGAGTGGTCAAAAACGGTCGAGTGAAATTGAACTGGGTTATAGTACTTGAATGGGAATGAAGACTGACTTCGAGGTGAGATCAAATCTTATAAGTTGTAACAAATCCATGAAGAGATGAGGGATTTACTTAACCAAAGATCATTAATAAATAGCGGAATATACGATGTAGTTTCTTAATGAAACAATTAAGGGGAGAAACACGATGAAAATTATTGGGAAAATATGACATTTAGAGCTTCGTTCTTCATAAAACCTCTTAAGTCGATGCCTCAAAGGAAGGAAGTTCACGATAAAAACCCCGGGGCTGAGATGATAACACGATACTGTTTTCTGAAAGCGATTCGGTCGTAAGATTCGCAGAATAAGTTTGTTGAAGTAAGTGTTTCAGAGGATAAAAACAAACGAAGCGGTGCAAAACTTTGCGAGTTGATTTATAGAATTAGGGTTAGTGCTGAAGGACTGTGACGGAAGACAGGACCATGCATGTCGTTGGACATATTCTAGGGCAGCGAGAGAGAGAGAGAGAGAGAGAGAGAGAGAGACGAGAGAGAGAGAGAGAGAGAGAGAGAGGTGCAAGCATAAAGCTTTTGCAATGGAGAAGCATTCGAGACGATACCTGCACGTTTGTTGGCAAGAATTGCCAGTATCATCTTTCATCTCAGCGACGAAGAGAACATTGGATTAGGTCAGTTGTTATGTGCTGAACCCAGAATGAAGGAAACGTATATTTCAAAGTAAGTTTAAATGCCTGCTAGCCCCCCCTCCCTCCCTACATACACATATAGTGTATATATATATATATATATATATATATATATTATAATATATATATATATATATATATATATATAATATATATATATGCATATATATATATATATATATATATATAGATATATATATATATATATATATATATATATATATATATATATATATATATATATATATATATATATATATTTATATATATGAGATTCTCACGTGAAAAATAAAAGCAGGAGATACGAAGACTTTCAGCTTTATTCCAAAGTCGTCTTTTATTTTCACGTGAGAAGCTCTTATATACTTCATATTTTAGATACAGTCAGAAGGAAACACAAAAAAACCATGAAAGGCAACACAAATTGAAATATTACAAAACTCAACCATAAGTAACACACATGATAAAATTACCTCATCTGCTTCTCATTATTTTGAACAAAACAAACTCATGCTAATATAGTATCTTTATCGTTATAAAACAAAGAATCTATATCATAAAATGTTTTTAAAATGTCGTACAGTACGTATTTCTAAGAAAACTGAGGATATGTGAAAAAAACATAAAATCTTGTGAATAAAATCACATGGGTTGCTTAACAGCGGTAAGACTGGCAATATCTTATCAAGAGATGTTTATAAAATGTTGAAGAGTTGAAGTCTGCGTCTCTTGACAAGCATAATGGTTGCTCTCATGACGTGAGAGGTTTGAAATCTTTTTGACTGCCTTATGGTGGCCAACACCAAAACGTTGTATAAGTTCCTAGAGCAAGAACCACCAAACCACATTTCACACCCATACATCTGCAGACAGAATTGTTTGAATAGAAGTATCTTCACCTCTTTAATTGCAAAATAAAATTTCATCAACATGATGTTGAACTGAGCATAATATTTACTTACTGTCAGAATTATGTCGTCGTCATAATTCAGATTGCACGTAATAACATACCCCACGTACTTCAACGATTTTCAGCAAAACCGTTTATAAAAGGCTCAATAGTTTCACTTTCTTTCAGGTTAACACTGAAAACCATCCACATGTCTTTACTGGATTAAAATTTAATTCTATATTAAAAGCCTCCTCAAAAGCGGCATCCATCAATTTTTGCAGACCAATTGCGGAATGGGCTAGCAACACAACAGCATCAGATTGTGCAATTATATTTGAACTTAAGATACCCAATCTGCAACCAACCTTAATTTCAGAAATATTCCTTAGGAACGTATCAGCATATATTCCAAAAAAGAGGCTTGATAAAATTCCTCCCTGGCGTACTATATCTATAGATAGATACATACATACATACATACATAAATAGATCACTATATATACAGTGTATATGTGTGAGCATGCGCCTGTATGTGCGTGCTGAATGGGGGTGGGGAATTACTTCGTTGTTGTCCTGTAGACGTGGACGTATCTGTTATTTTCAATGATCATTTAAACCAACGTCAGATCAGATTTTGTAGCCGAGTGTGAGTTGCCAGATCGAGTTGGAGTTACGGCATGCATTGGGAGCGCTGAAATATTCATCAGCATCAGAGACGTACAAAGAGAGAGAGAATAACATCCAGCTGCAAACCCTCCGGAATGATCTCTCGTTTTCAGCTCCGAGTAGACAAAGGGTCGGGAGCGAGAGCCAATGCGCGGTGGGTGTAGCTGCCCACATTCCACTCTCGCTGTGGTGACGTCACAAGACCACGGTAGCCCGAGCACCTTGCCCTTGTGCACTCCGGGCCACCATTGTATACAAGCCCACATTTCAAACATTTCCTGATGATGTCTCCCTCCTCGGGCCAACCCCCTGACCCCACCCCTCACTTAACCCTGTGGGTTCTTGCCTGTTTTCATCCTTGCTTTGCTCTTAGAGGGTGTTCGTTGTGAAATTCTTCGTCACTTCAAAACTGTTGTACTGCATTTATCGATTTGTTTTTATTTTAATTTCATTAACAGTGTACATACTGCATAGGTCGTAAAGGAAAGCCAAATAACCAGCGCCAACTCACAAAGTGGAAGGCACACGCAAATCTCAGTTCACTGAACTACATTGGGGGTTGGGGGTTAGGGTGGGGTATGAATTTCTATGGGCGTGCTCCTTTGTGCGTTCATCATCGTCTCTGTCCCTTTAGTTACAAACTGTTAGGGTGACAAAGTTACGCGGAGCAATTAAAGAACAAACGGGTGACTTTATTTCTCATTACACTAAATGTTGAACGTCACTTCCCCAGCAGAATCAATTAAACTTCTCGAAATGAAGGTCTTTGATCTAGACTCTCTGAGGATGACAATAAGGAAAAGGACATTCTGCCTCCGCTTTCATAACAGTCTCTCTCTCTCTCTCTCTCCTCTCTCTCTCTCTCTCTCTCTCTCTCTTACTATGAGTACAACACATAAATACTTGTTGTATAATTAATCTTTGTTTTCAGGCTCATTTTCTCGATAGAGGTCACTGCGTTCCAAAAGTCACCTTGAAATGTAATTGTAAGCAGAACATTTGTGAATGAATACTTAGCAAATACATTGCAAATTGAATACAAATAAATGCACACGGAATGAGCATGTATTCTCTGTTCCCCGGAAGCTGCTAATGAAAGTTACATATTTTGCATCTATGCCTTTTAAAAATTTTCGTTTTTTAAATTGAGTGTCTTGAGTTTTACGTTCAGCAGAGTCTATAAACACCCAAGTATGTCACGTATTGATATTTAAAGATGTAGTACAATAATGAATTTGATAACATCAATCAGCAATATATATATGTTATATATAATTTATAATGTATGAAATCCATATTAACCTAACGTTTGAAATTTATAACTTTTTCTTTTTTACTTGAGTTCCAAGACAACTGATGTTTAAACGTTAGAAGGGAACTGTGTGTGATAAATTTAAATCTCCTTATGTAGGGTACAAGGTAATTGTGTTGCATGTAGTTTGCGTTGTATTAAAAGTTAATTTTTAAGGGATGTAAAGAATATGCAGGTTCTGGCTAGGATTTACATAAGAATTCGTTTTCTTGGTGAATACATTTTCCTATCATTGTTATGAGATTTCGTTGCAATCACATTGCAGCAAAAAGGATGCAGGAAATCGGAATGGATTGTTGTAAGAAAAATATAAATTATGGGTTGAGGTATGAAAAAAGTGTATCTTTTCAGGCTATAAAGAATTATAAGTTGCAACTTTGTAAAAATAATGCAGTTATCTTACAAGTCATAAAATCTGATTTGTTAGAAAATGTGTATACAGAATCCATATCAGATTACTTGTTATCGTAGACATACAGTGTCTGGAAAACGAAATGCAAACGATTTAAAAAAAGAAGTGTACAATATAGAAACTTCCTGCAAAGGAATGCGTCGGAAGAAGAAGAAGAATGGATAAATGAGTGCGGAAGATATTTAACGTCTTTAAACAAAACTGCAAGAAAGGAATGATTTCGGGTCAGACAAAAGAAAATAAAAACTGCGCCGTTAAGGGAGATACAGCTAGTGTGTGCAAGAAAGAGCTTCGAATTCTGAGGGCGTCCATGAAAATCGCACTTCTATTTACTTCAGGAACTCTCGTAATCCGGGAGACTGCTCTCAGAAGCCATTTACGTAACAATAGTTGGGTCGTCCTGGGAGTTCTGTGATTGGGCGACTGAGCCTCTCGGAGATCCGACGCTCAAAACTTGGCCAGAATGATATCAGCGGATGCACATAGACGGAAGTTGACATTCCCAGTGGCTTGCACAGAAACCATATGATTTTGGTATACATCAACTATAATGCATACATACTGTATCTGTTTAGTGAGGTAGTATGTCATGTATTAATTTTGTTCTCCGGTTTTATTATAGGTATTGTATTTATATAACAAGTAGAATGGACGATCATACTTTGATGGGTGAATATTTGTTTCGTTAGTGCTGTTACTGTTGTAATGGTAATTCTAGTAATTTCCAGCATCTCATACGAACAAGAAACCACGGTAGCAAGAGGCCAATAAAATGTGACAACTACATCAAACCCAGGTGGCTTGAAGGAGTAAATACATTCACACACACACACACACATTCACATACACATACACACACGTACACATATTGAAAAAACAACCAAAACACCTCACCCTACAGTTGCATTATGAGGAATCTTCATGTACCATCGTAATTTTTCACGTAAGGCTATCAGATACGGAAAAAGGTTGCATTTGGAGGGTAAGTTAAATATTAATATATTTTCTGGTATTAAATGTAAATAATGTAAATCAATATTTACATTTAGTGCTGTAAATTTTGGCACTGACGTTTGCATTGGCGTTATAACTCGTGGTGAAACAGCCTTGAAATTGGATTGAAATAATTGCAGGTGTAATTTTTCGCAAATTTTCTGTTATTAACAATATTCATTGTTACTATATATATTACAGTTTTTTCTTGTTTTCTGCAAGGTTTGAATTATGATGAAAGAAAATATCGGTGGTAATTTGTGTTATGTTCCTTTGAAAGTAAACCTTTTTTATGCATACCAAGTTTCCCACAGTTTATTTTGTTGTCGTTTACCTGTATCTATGACGATTGTTTTTATTGTTTGGCAATTTCTATCAACGATACGAATGATGTTTTAGCAAATTCCGGGGTATTTATTCGTAATGATTTGTTTATATTCCTATTTAAGTTGAAAGGCTATCAACTTGATCAGTAGGATTCCACCGTATTGAATGCCTATAAATGATACATATTATTATATATATATATATAATATATATATATATAATATGATATATATGTATGTTATGTATTGTATTACATATTATATATATTCATATATATATATATATATATATATATTATATATATATATACATACATGTATATATATATACATGCACACACACACGCATATATATATATATATATATATATATATATATATATATATATATATATATAATTTGGAAGAATGGGCAATCACACTAATGAATTCGACCTTGAACCTGGTAATATTTACCCTTAATACCGGTACACAAGTGTACAATTTCTATAAGGAAAATCAGAGAACTTTTGTAAACAGAAGCACTTCTGGATAAAGAGCTGAATTAAATAGTACAAATTTGGGTACTTACATTCATGTTTATTTTTATTTATTTCAATGTATGCATTTTATATACATACATACATCAGACACACACACACACACACACACATATATATATATATATATATATATATATATATATATATATATATATATATATACACACACACACACACACACACACATATATATATATATATATATATATATATATATATATATTATATTAAAATAAATAAAACATAATCATGAATGTATGTACCCAAATTTAAACTGTTCGATCCAGCTCTTTATTCAGAAGTGCTTCTGTTTACAAAGTTCTCTGACTTTCCTTATACAAATTGTGTACTTGTGTACCGGTATTAATGGTAAATATTACAAGGTTCCAGTTCATTAGTCTGAGTGCTCATTCTTCCAAATTGATTCGAATGAAACAAGCATTAGCAACCATATATACAGTATTAAGCTCTCTCGCCTCTCTCTCTCTCGTCTCTCTCTCTCTCTCTCCTATCTCTCTCTCTCTTCTCTCTCTCTCACTCTCTCTCTCTCTCTCTCTCTCTCTCAGCTATTGATTATGAAGGCACCGGAATAGTGTATCTGATTATAGTTTAACCAGCCGTAAATATTTCGACATTAGGTGTAGTGCTTTAGGTTAAAGCTCATTTTTCTCACATGAACCTTTCTCTTGCCCCTGCGTTTAAAAAAAACTAATTTTTGGCAATTTTTTTTCAAGAGTTTTCATGGAATAAGATTTACAAGTGTGAAAATATTATTTTTGAATACACACTTGTTTCTTTAGAATTTTTTATCTGAGTCATGCCAGTCATTTTAGAATGAAACTTCTTTTTCTTCTTTCCCACCGGTTGTTTTTTTATGAAACTTATTATCTTACAATTTAGTATAACAGTCATTTCCTCGTCATTTGCATGGCTGTGATAAGTCTATCAAGTCATGTTTCCGTGATTGTTAGTGAACTTGTTTTTGGGTTAAAGTCTTTTGCTTTATTATACAGCATTATAAGCACGTGGCAGTTTTTAAGTTAAAGGAATCGATGCATTCTTTGCTATATCGTGAGAGAAGGCTATCTAAACTTTGCATGGAAGTAAGAGAAGGCTACGCAAATTATGCTTTAAAGTAAGTGAAAGCTACACAATCTTTGCTTTGAAATTACAGAAAACTATGCAAATTTTCCTTTAAAGTAAGAGAAAAATACACAATCTTTGCTTCGAAGTGAGAGAATACTACGCAAAACTTGTATTGAAGTAAGAGAAGGCTATACAATCTTTGCTTCGAGGGAAAAGGAGGCTACACAAACTTTGCTTTGAAGTAAGACATGGCTACAAAAACTTTGCTTCGATGTTAGAGAAGGATTCTCAAATTTTACTTTGAAGTAAGAGCAGGCTACACAAACTTCGCTTCGAAGTACGAGAAGGCTAATGAAACTTTGCTTTGAAGTTAGAGAAAGCTATACAAACTTTGCTTTGAAGTTAGAAAAGGCTACACACATTTTGCTTTGAAGTAAGAGAAGGCTACACAAACTTCGCTTTGAAGTAAGAGAAGTCTAATGAAACTTTGCTTTGAAGTTTGAGAAAGCTACACAAACTTTGCTTTGAAGTTAGAAAAGGCTACACAAATTTTGGTTTAAATTAAGAGAAGGCTACACAAACTTTGTATAGTAGTAAGAGAAGACTACATAAACTTCGCTTTGAAGTTTGAGAAGGGTATGTTAACTTTGCTTGGAAGTAAGAGAAGGCTACAAAAACTCTGCTTCAGACTTATAAAGGCTAGGCAAATTTTGATTTAAAGTAAGAGAAGGCTATGCAAACTTTACTTTTAAGTAAGAAAAATTCTACACAAACTTTGCTTTGAGTTAGAAAAAGGCTACACAAATTTTGCTTTAAATTAAGACTTTGTGTCGTAGTAAGAGAAGGCTACAAGACTTTGCTTTGAAGTAAGAGAAGTCTCCACAAACTTTTCTACGAAGTAAGAGATGGCGATACAAACTCGATTTTTGAAGTATGAGATGGCTACAAAAATTTTGCTTCGAAGTTAGAGAAGGCATGCAAACTTTGCTCTGAGTAAGAGAAGGCTACACAAACTTTGCTTTGGAGTTAGAGAAGGCTAAACAAACTTTGCTTTGGAGTTAGAGAAGGCTACACAAACTTTGCTTTGGAGTTGAGAGAAGGCTACACAAACTTTGCTTTGGAGTTAGAGAAGGCTACACAAACTTTGCTTTGGAGTTAGAGAAGGCTACACAAACTTTGCTTTGGAGTTAGAGAAGGCTACACAAACTTTGTTTCGAAGTAAGAGAAGGCTGTGCAAACTTTGCCTTGATGTAAGAAAAGCCTACAAATTTTTCTTTGAAATAAGAGTAGTCTTCTCTAACTTTGCTTTGAAGTTAGAGAAGACTACGCAAACTTTACTTTGAAGTAAGAGAAGGCTACACAAACATTGCTTCGAAGTTAGAAAGACTACACAAATTTTGCTTTGAAGTAAGAGAAGGCTACACAAACATTGCTTCAGAGTTAGAGAACTTTAGGTCTAATGCCACTACTTCATTGAACTCCTTTGCCATATTCACACTAACAATTGGCCTCAATGGTGTGTTCTTATATTTCATGCATTGTGCAAACTTTGCTTCGAAGTTGGAGAAGGCTACACAAACTTTCCTTTGAAGTTAGTTAAAGCTATGCTACCTTTGCTTCGAAGTTAGAGATAGCTACACAAACTTTGCTTCGACGTAAGAGATGTTAAAAAAATTTTGCCTCGAAGCAAGGAATGACTACACAGTCCTTGCTTCGATGTTAGGGAATGCTACATAAATTTTGCTTTAAAATAAGAGAAGGCCATGCAAACTTTGTTTTGTAGTAAGAGAAGGTTACACAAACTTTGCTTCGAAGTTAGAGAAGGCTATATAAATTTTGCCTTAAGTCTAAGAAGTCTATGCTAACATTACTTTAAACTAAGAGAAGGTTACACAAACTTTGCTTCGAAGTAAGAGAAGGCTACGCAAATTATGCTTTAAAGTAAGAGAAGACTATGCATACTTTGTTTCGAAGTGAGCGAAGACTATGGAATCTTTGCTTTGAAGTAGGGAGAGGCTATAGATCTTTACTGGATAATAAGAGGAACCTGCACATTCCGAGCTATATAAAGCCAAATGTGATTATTCTTTATGTTTGATTAATAGTGAAGCAACTGTATGAAATAACTCAACATTGCGTAAGCGTTAAGAATACTTTGAAATAAGACATCATGCATTGTTTTCTTTATAAAATAAAAACATTTTGAAATGTTTGCTTTAAAGAAATTACCATTTCATAATTATTGCTTAAAAAGATTTATGTAATGTTTATTTAATATTTATTTTTAAGTTAGGAAATATGATAACGTTTCCTTCATTGTCAGATAATTTTACAGTAAGTTTACTGTAATACAGTACCGTTTGTAATACTGGTTTAAAAATTAGGTTAGCATTATTATCTTTTATGATTAATGTATTTATTATTATATATGGAACAGTTTCTGTTGACTAACAAGTAAACTAGCATTTGGCTCAATGTAGGACAACACTATATACCATTTCCCTCAAACAAAGACGAAGTTAGCCAATCTTTCTTTCCCTCCATAGTAAGTCAGCATTAGGATACGTCCGTGCTGCAATTAAACATCATCAGCAATTTATCGCACATTTATCACAAACAGGTTGAAAAGAGTAAGTTGAGAGTGTTTTTTGTCAATACTGGATAACCGTGTGAAGCTCTGGCTAGACTTACCATTATATCGTTGATTTGTAGTCAACGTGATTGTACTGTGTGTTCGATGAGTTTTCGACCAGTGTTTATGACATCCATTACTGCACCAAGGACGAACCTTTATTGTTACGTTTTTTTTTTTATATAGTTTTGCTGATGGAATCTGTTGTCAATTTATCCTTTAGGCTTCTCATTTCTCAGAGGTCTTCCACTGCACGAAAAAACAGGGTCTCAATGTCACTGTGCGTTTCGAGCATCTGATATTCCGTTTGGTTTGTAATGTGTTCTCAAGTAAATATCTTGAAGCAGTCATTATTTCGGAATGCAATTCATGGTTGCAATTATGAAATGTTCACTTTTATCGGTAGTGTGACGTTTTCAAAAAAGTTATTTTAACGTTGCTCAAGTTTTCAAAGTTTGTTATTCACTTTTTTTACTTAGCATCATTATGTCTGTTGAGGGGTATCGAAAATATCGCTCAAAAGTTGAGATATGATGGAGTATTATCCTAAACATGACAACTACGAAACCTCAGGTGCAGTGTTAGGTAGCCGGCTAAAACCTAAGAATCCTGTAAACCTGTTTTAGAGCAACGGCAATAAGAGCAGGATACAAAGAAAATAACGTTATTCTTTAGATCTTGAACAGTGGGTTAACATTGGTACTGCGGTAATCTACTAAAGGATTGCACTTACACTTTTGTTTATTAATTGACATTGATTTATCGATATAATCTATTGGAGCGCACTTTGAAGGATAATCTTAACAATTAATATATAAATCAAGGTAAACGGTAAAAGTACTGTTTCATAAACCTCGAAAGTGAAGAAATATGATAGATATCAACGGTTCACAACAATTTCTCTCTCTCTCTCTCTCTCTCTCTCTCTCTCTCTCTCACTCTCTCTCTCTCCTCCTCCTCTCCCTCTCTCCTCTCCACGGAAAACTCATTAATTTTTGTTTTTTCCCGGTATGTTAATCTCGTCCTGCTGATCATTTTTATTCTACATTTTCAAATTACCCGCCTCCCTCCACCCTCCCCCTCCCTTTTTTTTCAGATGAAATACCATATGAAGGCCCGATGATTACTTCCTGAAAATGTTACCAATGTAGATTTTGTCCCCCTAGAAAAAGTACTCCACGTGTCTCCATAGAAAGATTAATTTCCGAAATTATAATCCTTCCTGTCTCTCTCTCTCTCTCTCTCTCTCTCTCTCTCTCTCTCTCTCTCTCTCTCTCTGTAATGGGTTGTCATCATGCCATCCTCGTAACCATTGTTCATCTTCGCAAAGTTGTCACTTTTTTCTATTGATGAAGCAACTTTAGTTAAAGCTTGTTATGAGCAGAATTTTAATTTTACTTAATTTTCAGAATTCTAAAAAATTATTTGGCTGCTTTGTTTCCATGCAATGTAATTAAAAACTTCCATTTTACCATTCTATTAATTTGTCTGAGGTGTATATATACTGTGGCACAATGAATATAACTATGTACACGAATCTGCTTTACGTACGCACTCGGAAATGCTAGTTACTTTTGCGATTACTTGTAAATCGTGTTACCCTCAAAGACAACACTGAATAAAATGGGTGGCAAGTGAGTTCAGGTGCATAATAATAGTGTCTTCAAGTGACACTGATATAACATTTCCTCTGTCGTCATAACAAAGTATATTCCAGAAAGCATAATACTTGACCTGGGATAGTTATATCTATCTACACACGTATATATAGCCTATATATGTATGTATGTACATATATAGGCTATATATATATATATATATATATATATATATATATATATATATATATATATATATGGTTTGGGATAGTTTTATTTCTGTTTATATATATAATATATATATATATATATATATATATATATATATATATATATATATATATGTAATAGCCACAATGCCCTCTTAACTTCTCAAATTCTTTACTCTCTTTTGGATACACTTGTCACTACAAAGCCTCGAGTTCCAACTTCAAAGAAATATGAAAGAAATCATGATGTCTGACCACGAGGTCAGATTATGGTATCGCAGGTTCGTTTCCTGCTACCGGAAATCATGATTTCTTTCATATTTCTTTGAAGTTGGAACTCGAGGCTTTGTAGTGACAAGTTTATCCAAAAGAGAGTAAAGAATTTGAGAAATTAAGAGCCCATTGTGGCTATTACATTTACATATGTATCTGATAAAAATTACCAGTAGATTCTATATAATATATATATATATATATATATATATATCTATATATATATATATATATATATATATATTATATATATATATATATATATATATATATATATATAGTATGTATATCATAAATATGGTATATTCAGTTCAGTGTTTTTATTTACTCATTTGCGTTAGGTTTAATACTTTTAGTAATAACTGGTGTAGTATATTAATTCTTATAATCAATGAACTCCTTATTATGAGTCAAGGTTGAAGAGAGCACCAACATGCTCTGACAGCTTCACTGATATGTGATACATTGTTTCAGACGCATAAGTCGCGGTAAAAGAATATTACTCAGGCTGGACATAAGTAAAATATTGGTAATATTGTAGTTTTTGGTGTTTATCCAATATTTCAACTCTGCAATCTTCAAACTCCCTTCCATAATTACGATAATGATAAATCCTATGTTAGGTGGATAGCATTGTCGACTGGTATGGTTCAGGCCATCCTCAGACCAAGTTTCTGTTCGTGGTATGAGGTCAAGTGATAATTACATTTATTTTCGATGGAAAGAGTTGAACAGATTTTCATTTCAAAAAACACATTTTCCTTTTGGAATGAATACATTCCTTGAATTTAAATAGTTTGCTTCTATAAAGATTATATCTATTGTTGAGGCCTTGAATTTATAAGTAAATAAAACGCGAACTTTATTTTCAAACAGTTTTACGTTAAAGCTCTATAATCTGTCGGGAATGTTAGTTAATTTGTCATTTACAATAAAGTTCCTGCCATATCGTCCAGATCCATGGGAGGAGATATGGCGCCTCTGTCAGACACGACAAGTAAAGTTGCATCCTCAGTCTGATGCTTCATCATTCAGAGACAGGACACATAAAGCTGTATTGTCCTTCAGGTACTTAAGGATACAGACGGCTTCCCCAGTCAATATTATGATCGGTCAGACTGTATAATTCATAATTAGCTTGGTTAGGGAGCTATTGTCGGTTGTCAGATACACGACAATTCTGGTGCTTTTTGCTTCTGATAAAGCTTGCTAAGTAAACTCACCTCTCACGTCGTTCGATCATGCTTTAAGACGAAATTACTTTGATTCATTTCACTGTTGGGAATGCCGGATTATCCTTGTATTTCTCTGTTTTGAATTCAGAATATTTAATCTATTTCCAAGGACTCTTTGTTCAGTTGAGCTCACCTTTTATTTTCAGAATATCGAAATACTTCGTGGGTTTATATTTTGATTATAATTTGTAGAAATCAGATTTACAGTAGCCTCCAGCGCTGTATTTCATAGTTAATGCATCTTTCCCAGCAACGGAGTTTTGGTCATTCAAACTTTCTTGAAATGAAAAAATGTCGAGAATAAGTTTTCCTTTTCCTGATTATGAGGCGAGTACGAGACTCACGCTCTCGTGAAATTGTTTTCTGGCCTTCAGTGGCCGTTGCTTGGTAACTCTACGCTAGTGAATTTTTGGCTTTCATATGCTATATAAATATATATATATATATATATATATATATATATATATATATATATATATATATATATATTATACAGAAATATTTTACATACATACGTACATACATTAGACTACTTTCAGTAAATTTACCAAAACAATTAGATTAATTTATTTTGAATTAGTTTTGTTGTTAATATTGTTTAAATATTACGTTATCAGTTCACATTTGGTCAAATATTAATGGTTATTAAAAATATACATAGAAAATAGTATAATGCACAATGTAGGCACGTTTTATATAAAATTCATATATATATATATATATATATATATATATATATATATATATATATATATATATATATGACTTTACTCGATGTTGTTTCTCATAACGATGGTTGAACTTCTGTATGTTTTTGGCGCGAGTTGATTAAAAGGGAAGACATTTTTTGTAATGTATATTTTACTAGATTTGTTATTCCAGTGAGTTGGGACATGTGTAGTTAATATACATTATACGAATTGAGAGAAAAAAAACTTTCTGGAAGAATAAACCTCTTTTAGGACAGTCAAATTATTTAAGATAATAATGCTGCGATGTCTCTTTGATTTTAATACCCATAGTTTTCGTTACGTTGGCCTGAACTTTACTGTTTCCTTAGTGTGCTTTGAAAATCAGAATATTGAAACACTAGTTGTTAATATCAAATACTTGAATATGGATTAATTTTTATCTTATTAATGCAATAGTTATTTATTGTGCTTTATATTTTAGCAGGATAGAATAGATCCAGTTTCGGGAAATTGACAGAGTTAGCTTAGAATGACGTTATGCAGAGAATACGCGAAAAAGAGAGATTAAGGACTCTCCATTTCAATCTGGTGGTCCCAAGATCGATTCTCGGCTTGGCCAACGCGAAATCAGAGGAGTTTATTTCTGGTGATTGAAATCCATTTCTCGATATAATGTGGTCCGGATCTCACAATAAGCTGTAGGTCCCGTTGCTAGGTGACCAGTTGGTTCCTGGCCACGTGAAACTATCTAATCCTTCGGGCCAGCTCTAGGAGAACTAAACAAAAACTTCTTTCAGTTTTCTTCTGAAGATTGAAAAAGAAACCCACAAATTCAATTTGTAACTTGTTTACTTCTAAGTATTTACATTTAGTTTTACTCCACACTCGAGTACTTTCAGGCCCTTCTGTGGCCCATTCTCAAGAGATGTTGGGATGTTAGCCTGGGTCAAGGTCCAGCAGTCTTCTGGCAGAAGACTGCTGGGCCTTGACCCAGGCTAACATCCCAACATCTCTTGAGAATGGGCCACAGAAGGGCCTGAAAGTACTCGAGTGTGGAGTAAAACTAAATGTAAATACTTAGAAGTAAACAAGTTACAAATTGAATTTGTGGGTTTCTTTTTCAATCTAGGAGAACTGTTAATCAGCTCAGTGGTTTGGTAAAACTATGATATAATTCACTTCCATTTCAGCTGTTGATATTTATTTTAGTTTTTTCTATACTGCCAAGTATTAAGTTCGGAACATTCAGCCATTATCTGTATTGTGTCGTCACATGAAAAATGAAAAATACAATTTAAATATGCTTGATTAAGCAAATAGGTGCCTTAGTGAACTGTGTTAAAAGTGTTTTAATGGCTGGAGATAGCTGTTATAATGATGCTAAACCTAAACATGACTGGAATCCCTGCGAAGCAGCAGCGTTTGATCATTATTCACCCAAGAGCAAAATTGTAACGCCCGTTTAGCACTCATACAAGTTTAGTCTCTTCAGCGGTCGTTGATCAATATTCACCGAATGCCGCGATCTCTTCTTGATATTCATTTTTCATCTGAGCTTCATATGGCGAATTGCTGTTTGTTGTTGGGATCACGTTCGCAATATATCAATGGTGAATGACATTATCAGCGATCATGTCAGAATTTCACCAGTGGACTCATTCTGGAAGATTTATGTGTCATGCTTGCTTGGAGAATGCATGAGGATGCTTTAAGGTGGCGTTTGTTATGCTACTGACGATGCTTTTTTGGAAGCAGTTGATTCGGGGCAGAGTTTGCTGAAACGATCAAAGCATGAACGTGTGTCGGATTTCCTCTCCATATTTACTGTTTAACTTATCCACTTCATATATATATATATATATATATATATATATATATATATATATATATAGTGATAGCTATCACTGTGTATATATATATATATATATATATATATATATATATATATATATATATATATATATATATTGATAGACAGCTCAGCTGACAAAGAGAGCTATTAGTGGGTAAGAGTTCTGCTGTACATATCCCTGTGGAATTCTGGTTATGTAGTATTTTGAATAGATATCAACCCTTGTCCACCATGAGAGCTGATTGGTAAATCTGTAACATTTCGCTAATCATGAAGTATTGTGACGCGCATGCGCGTCAACAAGACTTATGGAATCAGGTTGCAGGGCTGATTCACCTTCTACAGTGACTGTGACCGACCACATTTTTCTAACAACCAGGTGCTAATGTACTGCTTCCTCACCTAATTTTTATAACGAAACCTTGCATCAGTTTGTCCCGCGTTTGTGGGGCTAATTGACTATAGAAGACCCTAAACATATATATTTATATAATAACATTTTGATTCATCCCTCTTCAATTAAGTTCATCTCGTAAATCATTAAGGACGGAATTTAATGAGAGCACTAAGGAATCTTGACGTTCCATATCAAGCCTACAAGTGTTCACGTTTGTGGGTCACCGTCATGCAGTGTTGCTACATTGGTCAAAAAAGAATATATGAAAACATAATGATGTACAAATATTTTTATCTTTATTTGCTATAATTGCTGATCATTTTGGAGTAACAATGGCTCTGTATGGTGTATATTGCTTTCAGTGTAATTTACACTCAATCATAGTTACGCTTCTGTGATTATTATTATTATTATTATTATTATTATTATTATTATTATTATTATTATTATTATTATTATTATTATTATTATAGGAATGGAAAAAGATTGTAAAATCTTATACCGAACGCAATCCTGTAATTGTCTCAAATTGTTTTATTTAGCAGCTTTTAAATTTCGGTCACATATGTGACTATACAGACATATTACACTTTTCTCTAGTTCTCTGTGGTCCGGTATAAATATATAATATATAGATATATATATATATATATATATATATATATATATATATATATACATATATATATATATAATTATATAGGTATTATATACAGGGTGTTTCGAAATTAGAGGGCCCCCTCTACAGCATAAACTAAGATTGATATGGATGGACAAAAACAAAAGTAATTCAGATCAGGTATTTATTTAAGTTTCTCTCTGAGTACTTAATATTTTGTGTGGCGTCCATCTGCCTGTACCTCAGCCTGCATTCTTGAGGGGTATGATTTCAGCAAATCGATACCACTGTTTCGAAGCAGGTCATGTGTCTGAAGAGTCTTGAAACATGGCGCATTACCAAAAATGTGACTTCTTCAACAGATAACTCATTTTCAGGATCTTTGAGGAAAGGAAATACTCCACCAGTAAGCACAGTTTCTCTGAAGTATTTGCCATGCCATGACTGTCCTTTTTCTTTGATGATCCACATTAACCGTCAGGCTGTCAAACAGAAAAATTCCCAAACATGTCATTGCTGATATCTTCCAACTTTGCAGCCCAAATGATGTCATATTTATGATTTGGCTTCCTGACTGTGTAAATGAAGAATTCATCTGGTGCAACAACATGTAGAAAGTCAGTTTCATCCCAATCTTTAAGAATTGAACCACAAAACCATTCACGGTCTTCTCTCTGTTGCTGACTGATGTTGGGATTGCTGATAACATGAAATGGCTTGATACCAGATTTTTTCAACTCACAATATACAGTACTATAACTTCTCTTCTTTCCCCTTTTTGTTTTTAGTTCAAGCCTCAATTTACTTAAAGACTTTCTTGTTCTACCCACTGGCTCAGCTATGTCTTTTGACTCCTGAGAAAGGACTTCATGCCTTCCAAGATTCTCACTCTTTTCGCGATGACAGTCATATGGATTTTTGTTCGTTTCTTTTAAGAAAGGGTTCATTTCATTTAATGTATTTAGCTATCCAAGAATGCGAAATGAAGGATGCGCCAGCATCCCTGGCCTCTCTGAAGGTTATAGCCCGGATTTGGTCAATCCATCTAATTTCCTCTGAGTCGTTAGCCATGGCTGTATCTAACTCCGTTACTCAGTCTGAAAATACAAGAAATGTAAAATGAAAAATAGCTTAATAGAAACTTAAGATAATGTACTTGGAGATAGGCTATAGCAGAAAACTTCATAACTTTCCATTTGTTCTGTGGAAGGGGGGCCTCTAATTTCGAAACACCCGGTACATGTATACATGATTTTATATATATATATTATATATATATATATATATATATATATATATATATATATATATCTATATATATATACACACACACACACACACACACACACACATACACGATATGAAGGCAGGGGAATCACACTAAAAGGTAAAAAAACTCATCTTCATTAAGTTGCAACGTTTTCAAGCCAACCAGCAGGCCTCATTTTCAAGCTTCAAAGTAATCATACCTAATTAGTACATTAAGATTAAGTGACAATTATTATAATGCGCAATATAAGTTAAAATAAAAAAACACATTTAGAAATATGAGGGGGAAACAAATATAAGGGCCAACCATTGAGTGTGGAGGGAGAGGATGGACTTCACGCGAAATAAAGAGGTATAGACGTGCCGTGCGTGAGTGGACCAGTTTTTTTTTTTAATAAACAATGATTCATTAAGTGTTAAACACTTATGATTGTAGGCCATAGAAGAAACAAAGGATGCTTAGCTCAATGGAAATATCTCAAAGCTTCACAGGGAACAATGGGAATAAGTCATGCTATGACGATGAATGAATACGATACTGGTTATTCAACAGGGGGAAACAAATATATCGCATAAAGGAATGAAAAGAAAATTATATTGAAGAATAAAGGTTGACTGACTGCATGAAAACCTTGTAACTTCACTGTACCCATAGTCAAAACTGGATCTGTTCTTCTCTAAAGGTGCTGATGCGAAGGGAGCAAGGCACTTATAGAATGTACTTAGGCACATTGTGTCGTCTCGGAAAGGAAAGAGGGGTGGGGGTTAGCCCAGTTGAGAGACATGTGGTATCACAATCGGCTGGAAATTGTCTAAGGCTGATCTCCCACTTGCTGAGCCTTTTTATCCATTTGGGGAAAGTTCGTTGGCATCTGAACAGAGGGCAGTGTTGTCCATCCTTTTGCGATCTGCAACCCACATAGTACAAGAACAGCCATTATGGTTAACACGTGCCCTATTCCATATGACGACGGTTAATTCCCCTCGGCCAGGTGGATCCTTGATTTTGGTATGTGGAAGGAAAAGGGTTAGCGCAGTGAACCGAGACAGGAGGTGATCCATAGTTAATCCCTCAAAAGGAATGGAGTGGGATGTTAAGAGACAGTGAAGTAGGTATTAAATTATGAATGATTTTTACATTGAAATGGAGATGGCTAAAATATCTCACAATATGTATATATATATATATATATATATATATATATATATATATATATATATATATCATAGAGGGATCCACAGTAATATCCTTGATTTATCTAGATATAATATGTTTATACAGAGCTTAAAGCTTCGTCCATCCTCTGTGGACTTGATCACTAAGCAAATGATTCATGGTATTGGTGAAGAATTCCAAATAAACATAAACAAACAGACAAGGAACATTAACAAGGTAAAAAATTCGAACAAGTCATTGGGTCGTTTGCCTTTCCATAATTCGCTGTGATCTACGAGGCGGGACAAAGCGCCGGTCTTCTTCCTGAATGACATCATTGACGTCGTTAACCAAAAAGGTAGTTTGTAGATTAGGCTCTGGAACGGGCGAAGGATGGTTATTTACATATCAGATTGAAGGAGGCTGTACACATTTCTGAAGTTCTTTATTCTGGCCCTTTTGCAAATTTCTTCACTCAAAAGTAAATTGTTCTGTATGCCAGTATTCCCTCAAAAGTGTCATTCAAAGTGATGAGAGCTCCTTCCAACAATTCTCCTAGTGGTCCTATCCGCACTCTTATAAAATAACTTTTCTCCCTTGAAGTCGATGGCATGATCGGAATCCCAAGTATGCTTGGCAATGGCGCTGTAAACGTTGCCCAACGGCAAGCTGCCAACATGTTTTTACACGTTTCCTCTGGTCCAGGGAACGACCGCTTTCACCAATATAGCATTTGTCACAGTTTTTACATCCTATAGCATAGACTCCAACATCGGTGTTTGGTTTTCTGCAACTGTTTTTGATAATTTTCTTTTAAGAGTATTAGGGTATTGAAAAAACTACGCTATACCCATGTCTTTCTTTTCTAAGATTATTGGAAACTTTTTTCAGGTCATGATTATAAGGAAGGGGAAGGCATTTAAAATTAGCAGTCGAACAGCGTTCTCTTGGATTATAAAACATACTTCTGGCTCTAGAAAGACATCTGTCGATAAAAAACTTGGGGTAACATAACTTTTTGAAACTCGTAGTCAAGAATTGAATTTCCTGGTCAATGAAACTAGGGTCACAAACTCGAAAAGCTCTAAAAAACAAATTCGTCAGAACGTTGCGTTTGATTTTCTCGTCATGATATGAATAAAAATGCTATATTGGTGAAATAAGCGGTCGTTCCCTGGACCAGAGGAAACGTGAACATGTTGCAGCTTGCCGTTTGGGCAACGTTTACAGCGCCATTGCCAAGCATACTTGGGATTCCGATCATGCCATCGACTTCAAGGGAGGAAAAGTTATTTATAAGAGTGCGGATAGGACCACTAGGAGAATTGTGGAAGGAGCTCTCATCACTTTGAATGACACTTTTGAGGGGAATACTGGCATACAGAACAATTTACTTTTGAGTGAAGAAATTTGCAAAAGGGCCAGAATAAAGAACTTCAGAAATGTGTACAGCCTCCTTCAATCTGATAATGTAAATAACCATCCTTCGCCCGTTCCAGAGCCTAATCTACAAACTACCTTTTTGGTTAACGACCGTCAAGATGTCATTCAGGAAGAAGACCGGCGCTTTGTCCCGCCTCGTAGATCACAGCGAATTATGGAAAGGCAAACGACCCAATGACTTGTTCGAATTTTTTAACCTTGTTAATGTTCCTTGTCTGTTTGTTTATGTTTATTTGGAATTCTTCACCAATACCATGTCTCATTTGCTTAGTGATCAAGTCCACAGGGAGGATGGGACGAAAGCTTTAAGCTCTGTATAAAACATATTATATCTAGATAAACAAGGATATTACTGTGGATCCCTCTATTGATTTCTTAGAAGCACGACACAGTGTTTTTTTATATTGCATATATATATATATATATATATATATACTATCTGCAGTATGACCCTCAAACATCAATTCAGGAATGCCGAAGACACATGGATGTTTTAAAAGATATATTCATTAAGAAACGTTTCGCACATGACTATGTGCATCATCAGTCTGAAAAATGACAAAATGATAACATTAAAAATACTAAAAATACACAGGATTCTTAAAATGACAGTTAAAAACATTAAAAGACTAAAAAAAAAAAAAAAAGCAAAGCAAAGTAAAAACAACTGCTTTTGTTACCACCAACCTTCAGGTACAAAAAAAGAAGATAGAATGACCAAAGAAGGAACAAGAACCTCCAAGACGACTATGCCAGATATAGTTGAGCAGAGGAGCAGCCACCGTTTAACGATGGAACGAGTCTTTTAATATGTAATGACTAAGGTAGTCAGATAATCTGCATCCTTAGAATACCTTAATATGGAAAAGTGCTGCTTCTTGACCTCAATTTTACAATTGATAGCATGATTTTTTATATTTGAATGTTCTGGTCTGCTCAATCTTTGCCCCGTTCTAAAAATCTCACACTAAGTGACTGTAATAACGCATCTGCAACAACCTTTTCGTTGATCCAATGTAAGTATCAGGACATCCTGGGCATGTAAACTTATAGACCACATTGGATCTCATGAAGGGATGCAGACGGTCCTTAAAGCCAAACAAGGAACCAATTTTACTGGGATTATTTGATAGCAATTTTACATTAATGCACGGTATCTCAGTTTCAATAATTTGTTTCAGTTTATGCGAAAATTTGGAGTTAAAAATATAAGGGATTGAAGCATACGTAAGTTTTTTCGGAACATTAAAAACCGGTGTGGCAGGATGAAAATAATTAGTTAAATGTTTGTTGACGGTTCTCTAAAACTAGATCTTTGGGAAATGAATTTGTTGAAGAAAGTAGTTAAAAATTCAATCTCCTTATGAAATATGGCCCAGCTGGACGAGTATCTAAGAGCCCTATATACTAAAGTATAGATAGTATTCAATTTAAAACTGGTTTGGCAAGCACTGTAGAAATTATTTGCAAGACCTGTATAAGTTTTCTTTCTGTGAACGGCAGTAGTAAAAACAGAATTAACTCTCGTGATTAAAACATCTAAAAACGGTAAAGAATTATCTCTGATTAATAAAATCTAAAAACTGGGTGGCCTGCCACTGATACTTAAAAAGAACAAAGGTATCATCTCACATACTTCTGTAAAACAATGGTTTAAAAGACGACGGACAACAATCTAAAAATTTTTTGTTCTAAAAAAGACAAAAAATTCGCAAATAAAGGTCCTAATGGAGAACCCATAGCAACACCATCTACCTGAGAGTACAATTTTTTATTAAAAATAAACATAGAATCTTGCACCGCAAGTTCTAGAAGTTGTTTAAAAAGAGACACCTAGTTTTAAAAACCATGAAACTGTAAAATTGCCATCTGGGAAAACCTTGTTTAAAATAATCTCTATAGTCTCGTTTAAGGGAACATTCGTAAATAAAGACTCAACATCAAAGCTTGACATATACAGGTCACCGTCCTGACTAATGATTTGATTTTGAAATTCATAACCATTTTTAAAATAAACTGACTTGAAGTATACTCGTTAAGGAGAGAAACCAGATATTTTGAAATAGAAAAAGAAGGGCTATTATACGCTGCCATAATTGGTCTTATAGGAATTCCATCTTTATGAATTTTTGGTAGCCCCATACAATATTACTGAAGGAAGAACCGGTTACATACCGCTTTTTGGTATTGTTTATCATCAATAATGTTGTCAGTTTTTAATTTTCTTAAAAACCTATTAATACGATCCTCTCGTTTATAAATGTCTAAAAAATTAGGATCACCGTGAGCTACAAACTTAGAAGTGTCCGACAGTATGTCTTCAATCTTATTGACATAATCATTCTTATTCAATAATACAACTCCTTTGCCCTTGTCTGGCTTGCAGATCACTAGGTCATCACGTTTCCTAAGTGAAAGCAAAAGTTCCAAATCCTCTTTTTTAAAAAACGGAGTCCACGTAACCTTTAATTGTGCATAAGTCTTATGTATAAGAGCAGCCATTTTTTGTTGTAAATTACTCAAGTTTTTTTGCATATCCAAATTAACAAGTCTTTGAAACAGTACCTCCAAAGGGAAGTAAAATCTGGCATAGTCAGGTCTATAGGAAGGTTAACAAAAATCAAGCCCGAAAGACAGTAAGAATTCTTCCCTTTTACCGTTATTAGATGTTTTAATCACGAGAGTTAATTCTGTTTTTACTACTGCCGTTTACAGAAAGAAAACTTATACAGGTCTTGCAAATAATTTCTACAGTGCTTGCCAAACCAGTTTTAAATTGAATACCATCTATACTTTAGTATATAGGGCTCTTAGATACTCGTCCAGTTGGGCCATATTTCATAAGGAGATTGAATTTTTAACTACTTTCTTTCAACAAAATTCATTTCCCAAAGATCTAGTTTTTAGAACCGTCAACAAACTTTTAAAAACTAATTTATTTTCATCCTGCCACACCCGGTTTTTAATGTTCCGAAAAAACAAAAAATTATGTATGCTTCAATCCCTTATATAATCATCCAAATTTTTGCATAAACTGAAACAAATTATTGAAACTGAGATACCGTGCATTAATTTAAAATTGCTATCAAATAATCCCAGTAAAATTGGCTCCTTGTTTGGCTTTAAGGACCGTCTGCATCCCTTCATGAGATCCAATGTGGTCTATAAGTTTACATGCCCAGG